>NC_141073.1:18875367-19365367 GCF_041138505.1 Cibotium barometz
CTTGAAATTATAAGCAAAAATGCCATCTAGATGATGAATTCGAATGGTGGTTGATATGATTTTAGAATTCTGGTTGAGAATTGATGAGTTGATTTGGATTTTGACTGGAAGATAATGATTCCTGAATTCTAGTTGAAAGAAGATAAGTTTAACAAAGCCACAATGAGGATGAATGGGACGAATCCCACTGATGATGATAATAACTGGAATGATGATTGTGACTTCAGCAAATCCCTATGAGATTAGTGGATTGTGCTGATAAATTGCTACTATTAACACTTGACCCAGTGGATTAAGTTAAGGAATGACAAATTAAAAAACCTGCATAACTGAAATTCCCATGGAGGAATGTTCAGATGGAATTTTCGGTCTAATGGACCATTATTGTGTTAAGGATATGAATGATATGTTCTGAATGAATTGTTATCTGATAATGAGTTATATATGAAGGGATCTTTATCCCAAGATTTTGTTGGGTTGACCAGACTATAAGGAACCCCAGAATTAGTTGGATCCTAAGAGAAAGAGTTTATCCTCCCAACTGCTGCTGCGAGATAAGGACATCTCGCATTTTTTAAGTGGGATAGGATGTAAGATTCCTCCCTCTAGCTTTTGAGGTATACAGGTGTAAGAACCTCCCCTTTTGATCTTGTAATTATTCCCCTCTTTGAAATAGAAGAAAGATCCTATTTTATCCTGTTTTGGCTTGGAGAGAGAAAATATCTAGAGAGAGATAATCCAAAATTGAGATATTTTTGAATATAAAAATCCTCCTAGTGTCTAAAATGGTTTCCCCTGAAACAAAAATTCAAAAAGAACTTTCCAATGTGCAATTGGAATTAATTGAAAATGTGTATAAAGGACCTTAGCCTAAGGGTCAAGATTTCAGAAATTTTTGAATTATGGTCCAATTAAGGTTCCTATGGACCAATTGGATTAATCTAAGTGTGGGGAGGAGATAAATCCAATGAATAAAAGAAAATACCCAAAAATGAGTAAATGCCCACATAAGATGAAGAGTGGACTGAATACAAGGTTTATTAGTTAAAAACTATGGAGATATTACTAAAAAAATGAGATATTTTGGTATAATGATACATTTTTGACACCTTGGTAAGGAGGAAGGTAACTGAATGTCTACATAGAGAATGAAATTACCCTAAATTGGTTTAGTGGACAACTCATGCTCCTAATTGCACTTTATAGATGTATGGGATGTGCAAAAAAGTTATGGAGTATCATTTTATTTACAACAATAAAAATGGAGTAATTAAATTTCAGCTTGTATCATTTTATTGGGATGTACAACTTTATTGGAGTAATTTTATTATGCTATAGAAAGATATATAAGAGAGAGAAATATATATATATATATATATATATATAGAGAGAGAGAGAGAGAGAGAGAGAGAGAAATAGAAAGAGAGAGAGAGAGAGAGAGAGAGAGAGAGAGAAATAGAAAGAGAGATAGATAGATAGAGAGAGAGAGAGAGAGAGAGAGAGAGAGAGAGACTCTCTGTGTTACGATTTCAACCACTCACTAGTTTCGTAAAACTGCTCACCTGAAATTGCTCGCCAAAGAAAATCCCCCTCCCTTCTTTTCCTTAGTCAAAGGCACTAACTCCCATGTTGAATTTACATCCAATGCTACCATCTCCTCATTCATGGCATCTTTTCATTTTTTTATTTCCAAGTACCTGCTCAAAACAAGTACGCTCCAACTCTTGTATTGCCATTTAACCATGTAAGCATAATGATGAGCTGCATATCCATCATATCTCAACTTGTCAACATGGTACCTAACCCTCGAAGACCTGTGTACACCTAGATTACTGCCAGGTGTCCTCAAAACAGTCCTGGTTCTCCTTACACTAGAAGTAACCACAGACGGAATGCCAAGCTTCTCATCAAGGCTATGCTCAGAGCCACTAGAGTCACCATCCACATGAGTGACCTGCTGATGAGATAGATCAGGCACAAACGGTTGATCTACCTTTTGCTTCCTTTTGCATAATACATGTGTACCGACATCTGTCCTCAACCTACCTAACCATGGACTAACACTAAATCCACTACTAGAGAACTCTCCAAGTCCACTAAGCACCTCGGATTGCTGCTCTACATGTGGTGCAACATCAGTACTTCTTACATCTACACCTTCTGTTGCCTTCACTGCTGGTGTATACTACATACTCATCTCATCAAAGATAACATCTCTACTTACTCATATCTCATGAGTGGTAGGGTTATAACATTTATAACCTTTCTGCTCCAAAGCATAACCAATGAAGATGCATTTCTCTACCTTTGGATCAAACTATGTTCTCACGTCATCGAAAACATACACATACGTAATACACCCAAACACTTTCAAGTGTACACATCCCTGTCAATTTCTATTCAGGCATAATACCATGAACAATTGTAGTGGGGGTCCTATTCATAATGTACATAGCAATTGCTACTGCTTCTCCCTAAAAATAATTTGGCATATTCTTTTCATACATCAAGGCACATGCCACTTCTACAATGTGCCTATTTTTTCTGTCTCCAACACCATTATGTCGCAAAGTGTACCTGCATATAAATTTTCTCTTGATTCCCTAATTTCTCAAGAAATCATTGAACTCATTGAAGAAATACTCTCCCTCAACATCTGATCTCAAGCATTTTATTTATATGCCTTTTCCTTCTCAACCAAGACTTTAAATCTTTGAAAGTGAGCAAACACCTCACTTTTCTTCTTCATGAAATAAACCTACACTTTCCTAGTGTGATCATCAATGAATGTAACAGAATACCTATAACCTGCAATTGTTGCAATCTTGGTCGGGCAATCTTGGTCGGTCCCCATACATTTGAATGTATAACATCTAATGGCCTTGGACTGACATGCTTTTCATGTGGGAAATCTTGTTTGGCATGCTTACTAAGCTTGTATATTTCACATACTTTATGCATACCATCAACTTTAAGCTTTTCATACATCAAGGCACATACCACTTCTACAATGTGCCTATTTTTTCTTTCTGCAACACCATTCTATTGTGAGGTGTACCTGCATGTAAATTTTCTTTTGATTCCTTGCTTTCTCAAGAAATCATTGAACTCACTGGATAAATACTCTCCCTCAACATTTGATCTTAGGCATTTTATTTATATGACTTTTCCTTCTCGACCAAGACTTTAAATCTCTGAAAGTGAGCAAACACCTCACTTTTCTTCTTCATGAAATAAACTCGCACTTTTCTACTGTGATCATCAATGAATGTAACATAATACCTACAACTTGAAATTGTTGCAGTCTTGGTCGGTCCCCGTATATCTGAATGTATAACATCTAATAGCCTTGCACTGACATGCTTTTCATGTGGGAAATCTTGTTTGGCTTGCTTACTAAGCTTGTATACTTCACATACTTTATGCATACCATCAATCTTAAACTTTGGCACACCTGTAACAATATTTTGGGCCTACATAGGCTTCAGTCGATGTATATTCATATAACCAATGACACTTATTCCATGCATAAACATGGTTGCCTTTACCTCAGGCATGTTCACATCCAAAGGAAACATCTTGCTATTTCCGTTACTCTTTGCAACCAAGCGATACTGATTTTTGAAGTCTTCCATAAAACATCCTCGAGGATTAAACCTCACTTGCAGACCATGCTCAACCATCTGTTCAATAGAAACCATGTTCTTTCTAATATTTGGAACATGAAGTACATCTGTCATAGACAATGACACTTTACCAACATGTGCAATGGGATGCGCAATATCATCACCTGTTTCTATATAACTTGGTTTTTTCATTTTTTGCATGTCTCTAAACCACTAACCAATGATTGGTCATGTGGTTAGAGATGCCATAATCCACATACCATATATCTTTAGATCCTAACACATCTCCTATTTGTGGAACTAAGCATGTGTTACATCACAAACAGCTGCTCACTTATATCATCACCACCTTGTTTACTAGATGATGCATAGTTGCCTTGCTGCAACTTTCCACTTTTAATGTCATTATGCTTTTTAAAGTAGTCCTTTGCCATGTGTCCTAGTTTGCCACAATAATTGTACTATATGCTATTTGCACTTTGATTTCTTTGTGAACCACCTTGGCCCCTCTGGCTCCCCTACCTCTAAACTAGCTTGTATGATTGATGTTGTTCTTGCGAATCATTGGACAGATTTTGTCCATAATTTTGGTTCCATGTCGGCTGCCACCTTAGCCTCGACCGTAACCTCTACCTCTGCCTCTACCTGAATTGGAGTAGAAGGCCTATTCTGATGTGTTTTTACTTTGTGTAGAAGAGTCGTTGACCCCAGAGACTTTTCTTCTATGTTCGGCATAAACACTAAGTCCCAAAAGTTAGAAACAGTGTCTCTTATTGCAATTGAGGTCTTGAATGTCTTGTACTCTTTGCCAAGTCCATTCAAACATACGCTCACTAAATCATCATCTTCCACCGATACATTAATAGACAAAGGGATTCAATAATGCCCTTGATCTTTAAAACATACTCGTTGAAAGATATGCTTTTCTTCTCCACAATATGCAGCTCTTGTTTTAGTTACAATTTCCTGGCCTTTGTGTTTGTTTGGAACATCTGCACCAGGTTCTACCATGCAACTACTGGAATTTTGGCATCCTATATGTGTCCTATCATTATGTGTGTGATACTGATTGAAAGCCAATATATAACTTTCCTTGCATCCTGGTTCTAGTCCTTGAATGCAAGATGGAAAAGAGATGATGATACTCTTACTCATGTAGCGCTTCTTTGCTTGCTTTGTTCTTACTTCTTGCTTACCTCCTTAGCTCTTACACAAATTGGAGCTCTAATACCATAAGGAGAATGCGGGAAAGAGGGAGAGCTTGAGTTCCTTGTTGCAAGCAAACACATACAAACAAGAGAGAGCAATATACAAGAGATGGATGGCTGAATTTTCTTCTATCTTCTTCTCATCTCTACAACCATATAACTCAAAAGATAAGAGTACATACTATAAAGGAAAGTACTCTCTTACACTAACATACAATGGTTGTTCCATAGCGTGAACTTGACTATATCAACTAGTGCTATAACTATGCCATAACTCTAGTACTCCAAAGTGGTTATCGCACAATTTACCATCCACCACTGGCGACATATCAATCATAATCTCACCAACTATGCCAGTGACATAAGTGTGGAAGCTATCACCCAAGCAAGTCATCAATGTGTGTAGCACTAGTTGAGCTCGATATCTTAACATTGCACAAGATACCGTAAAAGAGTAATGTTTACTTATTAAATCTATATTCTCTTTACTTGGATACAATATTAATCCAACCAAAAATAAAACCAAGAGTAAAACAAAATTAACTCTTCAAATATTTTTAAAAGTGATTAACAAATCAATATACATCACTAATCTTGAGGATTTCAATATTTCTTGTTTTTTTCTTTCATTATTGCACACCTATGATTATTACTTCGTTTTTTACTTCTAGAAGTTATTTGTAGCATGAAGCTGTTTGTAAGATGTAATATACTTTTACTTTGATATCAACTTTTTATTAAGATTTTCTCTCATTATTTGTTGCTCAAGAATGCAACAAATTTGCTTTCTCATTCAAGGATAGCAGACTGAATAGCTATATGATGGCATTTAAAAAAAACCATTGACTTTCTAGTTTAAGAACATCAATTATATAATAATATTATCTTTAAAAAGTCATTGACATTGTCGTTAGTAATATTCATTAAAAATTTACAAAAATTCGCATATTAACACATCTTCGGAATGCAAAGAACCTTGAATTTCCGTGTTTCCATAAACTTGAAGAACAGGTTCTCACTCTTTGCCAAGCTCAATACAAAAAAAAACTATAACCCTTTCATTTGGTAGTACTTACTACGTTGATTTTTATGATTACTTAAAAATTAGGCTTACATCAATTAAATTTCCCAACAATATCCCTTCAATTAATGATAATATCCTTGAATCTACTTAAAGCTTGATGAAACTAACTGTTAAATACATGCTTATAAGGACATTTTGTAAGTTAAGGAGTTAATAAATGGAGAAACAAAACAAATAAAATCTAAGGCTTCACTAAAGCTTTTCTCCCAATTTATTAATAAAAAAGATCCCACAATTGCATACAAAATTTTCAGTCCCAAGTGTGAGTGATGATAATTAATGCAGTTAGGGTTGGAAACTAGATTTGCTAACACCCACATACACTTACTCTTCATGTTACTATTAGTAGATTACTGTGTAGCAGGCAGTGGGCTCACCTACACTGAAATACACTCTCTTCATGTTAGAATGATACCAATGAAATTACTATACAAAACCTGGATTACAGATTAGAAACCTTGCATTCACTCATGCTGCCTGAAGATATTTGACATAAGACACTTCATGTGCGAGTACAAACCTACTCCTACACAGGCACACGTATGAAGTTCACACAGGGACAGTATGGGACTCAGGAGCAGTCACATGGCATATCTCATCTCCTACATCAGGGCAGCCAGTCCCACGTTTACATAGCACATCTAATACTCCATTTTAGGATGTTTTCACCCCACACCCACCTTGCACACAAGAAAACCAACAAAAGATCAGACTCCATGCATGGTCTGAAATGTGTGTTCACCTGTTGTCGAGTTTGCCCTGGCATACACGCAACTTGCCTAAGCTAGTGGAGCCACCCCATCGCGCACTTTGAAAGCAAAAACACGATACTAGGATGATTTCCTTTGATTCAAGCATATTAAGAATGGGCTCCTTGCATCAATTTTGTGGCATGACCACTAATTTAAGCCTTGTCAACAAGAACACCTACACTTGGCAACAAGAGTGGGCTTCATTTCATGCGTACTCTTAAATGAGGTTTTGTGGCATGACCACTAGCCTTCTTTAGCACCGATTGGTAAACATCAAGTTTTTTATTTTAGAGTGATGCTTTTTACTTCACACATCAAGTTGACTGGCACTGAATATAATTTTGAACTCAGATGCAACCTCAACAAACTGCATGCTGTGATTAGAAAAGACTGGAAAATATGATTGAAAAAGGACCCCCCAAAAGAATCCAACCACCTGCAATTTTTCTAAGTCATAACCACACAAACCCTACTATGAAAAAGTCTACGACTAAATCCCATGAAAACAATGGTTGTAGCACATAGATACCACAAACCAAAGCAAACAAAATAGCTCTGAATGGAACCAACAAGAAGCTAAAAGAAAAAAAGCTGTCATAAAGTATAATGTGTCCAAGACAAGCCTAGCCACACATTATATTACACCAACCGCAACAGTTTGGTGTAGCAAACTATATCCTCTTACATGGAAAACAGGACAAGTTGTGTTGAAAGCAATCATGCCACCACTGCGACACTGTTTTCGGAGAAGTGCTTCACCTTCTTCTCAAGCTCAAGTTTATTGGCCCCCACAAGCTTGTCAACAGCCTCATTCTTCTTAATGAACAAGAATGTGGGCATCGCACGAACCTCATATTGCGTACTAATTTCCTGCAAAATCCCATGCCCAAGAGGCCTCTAGTTTAGTGTGCGATCCCGCAAGCGCAACAAACTATCAAAATATACACAATCAAATACATCAATTTTACAAAGTTGAGAAAGTCTTACACTCTGTTCGTCCACGTCAACTTTCACAAAGATCACGTTGAGATACTTTTCGGACAACTCCGCAAAAAAGGGAGCCATGATCTTGCAAGGTCCACACCAAGTAGCCGTGAAGTCAACCACCACCTACACAAACCAATGATCTTATATCAAATCATGGTAATGCATAAAATCTTAGGGTAACTTCCCTAAGAGGGCAACCATCCAGGCTCCCCATAGCTCTTTAGGCCACCCTCGATCAAATCTTGTCAAAGTTGCTCATAAATGCCATGCACATGAACATGCACATGCCCTTGGCTTAAGGTGACCTTAACCTATGGTGACATATCAACGCCAAGCTGAAAATTCAAAATATGGTGTAAACTCATGCCATTTTTCTATCCCTGAAGGCGCCCTTTGATGCGAGATGTCAAACGAGGCACCCAATTCATGGTGTCCATAAGACCTTCATGCTAGAGCTTCTCTCCAACGTCGAGGAATTCGAGGCTACCATCCCGGATTCCAAACAAGACCCCCCCTTTTGTGGCGATGGCGACCGCTTCTTTGTGGATAACCAAGATGCCCTTGCCCAATCCCTCGCGGCGGAAACCATTAATCATGATGATGATGATGATATCATTCAAAAAAGGAGTAGATGACAGCCTACATACCACTTGATCCTTGGAGTTCCCCTCAGCAAGCTTCGCCTCCCACTCAGCCCTGCTATTGATGATATGAACCTTACCGTGTGCCATGACGCTCTTTTGGACCTGCCAAGCAGTGTGAAATCAAAGCAATGTGAAACCGGCCCACTGGAGAAGCATCAACAGTGACAAAAACCGGCCCACTGGAGAAGCATCAACAGTTACAAAAACCCTAATTCACATGAGAGAACATAGATCCTAGTTCACAGATCCAAGAAACCCTACTTTACAGAAATCCAAGAGACCCTGGGACGCCAAGATTAAAGCGCACAGAAATCAAAATCAGCACAAAAACTTGTTCACAGAAACCCTAATCCACCAAAGCCTGACCCACAAGAAGAACCACCAAACAAAAAATAAAAAAACCAACTAGTTCATTACAGAAGCAAACCCTAATGTGCTGAACCCCTAGAATAAGAGAAACCCTAGTCAAAGAAACACCAACTTACAGAAACCCTAGTTCGTAGAAATTCACAGAAGCTCTAATCCGGCTATGGCCTTGAGAAAAGGAAGAATAGATGGGTATGCGTGAAAAACAAAGGCTCCTTTATACACAATAAAAACACCAGTATTCCTTTATAAATTGGAGTCTTTTTGTGATGGGGATCAAATAATGGTGGATGATGTGTACCCTTACGTGAGCTAGTAAAATGTGTAGAATTATGACTTGGATTAGTACAAATAGAGGCCTACAATGACTGAAATTTTAAAATTTAAAGGTGTAAATACCTGTAAATTTTGAGAGGTTATAGAACAAAAACCTTTAAATTTTAAAAAATTCTTTATTAATAATTTCTCATATTTGTAGGTGAAGGTTTTGTAAGTTTTGGGAAAATAATTTTTTTCGAGCACTGAAAAACTTGCTAGAGACTGGAAAGATTTTTCTTCTAAAATGTGGGAACGTGGAGAATTTTGTTTGGTACGGCAATTTTAATTGTATTCGTCCATGACTTTACGGCTTATGCTCGTCAGGTGTTAAATTTGCAGCCTTATGGAAGGCTTCATCCAAAAGTTTTTGAAACTTTTCCTATTTACTTTGGACTTCAAGATGGTGTTTTCCCATTTGTTTTAAGCTTCAACACATTACAATAACTATGGTTCATCTACCTCTATTATATCTTCGGGAAGAGTTTCACAAAGCTGCCACGTGGCAAGAATTTGGAGGTTTGGAAAGGGGAGAAAGTCTAGTAATTGGATTTGGAAGTTTCTTACCATAGACATTCTCAAAAGGAGCTTTGCCACTGGTTGTATGAGGTGTGTTATTATATGCAAATTGCAAAAGATACAAATACTGATCCCAATTTGTAGGAGATGAGATACTGCCAAAGACCTTAAAAGATCTAAAATAGTGTCGTTATTGGCCTCAGTTTTGTCCATTACTTTCTGGATGATATGCAGAACTAAAATCAATCGTAGTGCCTAAGTTTGAAAACAATGCCATCCAAAAATGATTACAAAAATGAGAATCACGATTTGAAATAATGACTTTAGGTAAACCATGATTTGTGTGAAGATAGTTTTGATAAACAATTATGCAGCATGTGAAGCATTCAATGTTTTACGACATGCAATGAAATAAGCTTGCTTACTAAACCTATCAACAATTATCCATATCATATCATTTCGAGAAGATGTGGTAGGGAAAGTCCATAGAAATTTCTTCCCATGGTGCCACGGGAATAGGTAAAGGCATGAGTATCCCATACTGTTTCCCTTGGCGTTTTTTATTTTGTTGACATGTCGCACATTCCGAGACAAAAGAAGCAACATCATGTTTTAATTGTGGCCAGTAAAAATATTCTTCTATGGTGCAAAGAGTGGTGAGAATGCCACGATGACCAACATATGGGGGGGATGATGCATCTCTTCAAGAATAAAATATGTATAAGGAAGTGTAATACATGGAAACCATCATTATATGCATAATCATGAAGAGGCAACCAACTATTAGTTTCGAACTTGTGCCAAACATCAGAAAAATCATGATCTATAACATATGAGTCACGCATATCATGCAAAGAATGAATGTCAAGCACTGAAATGTTAGAAATAGAAGGCCATCGACTAAGTGCATTAGCCACTACATTCTCTTTACCAGGTTGATATTAGATAAGAGGATGAAAGCTCTGAATACGAGATGCCCATTTAATATGACGGTCTAAGATAAGAGATTGATTAAGAAGATATCTAACACTTTGTTGGTTGGTCTTAATCATAAACTTAGAACCTATAAGATAATGTTTCCACATGCGTAAGGCATGGAAAACTGCTAATAACTCCTTGTCATATGTACTATACAAAAGTTTAGAAGGTGTCAATTTTCTACTCTCATAAGCCAAAGGATGTCCATCCTGCATGGGGACAGCACCAATTCCTGAGCCACTAGCATCAGTGACTACGAGGACATAAGCCAAAGGATGTCCATTTTCTACTCTCATAAGCCAAAGGATGTCCATCCTGCATGAGGACAACACCAATTCCTGAGCCACTAGCATCAGTGACTACGAGGAAGAATGGTTGAGTAAAGTCTGGAAGTTGGAGGATAGGGGCATGAGTCAACAAATATTTTAGTCTATAAAATGATTTTTGTTGGTTTTCACCCCATCGAAAAACTGGACCTATCTTAAGCAACATTGTCAAAGAAAGTGTTATCAATGAGAAATTATGAACAAAACTTCCTATAAAAACCAACCAAACCAAGAAAAGATCTAACTTCTTTAACACATGTTGAAGTAGGCCAAGTCTCAATGACTTTTACCTTTTTTGGATTAACTTTGATACCTTCAGATGAAACAATGTGGCCTAACTCAATTTCATCTTGGAAAAAGAGATTTTTATCCAGATTAGCATAAAGTTAATTTTCTTTAAGTAGATTAAACACTGATGCAAAATGTTCTTCATGTTCTGCATGATTCTTACTAAAGACGAGTAAATCATCAAAGAAAACAATGACGCAATTTTGATGGTCAAGAAATATACAATTCATCATGCGTGCAAAAGTAGTAGGTGCATTGGTTAGACCGAAAGGCATAACCAAAAATTCATAATGACCAGTTTGTGTACGAAAATTAGTTTTATAAATGTCAGAACTAGTCATTCGAACTTGATGATATCCAGATTTCAAATCAATTTTACTAAAGACAGATGCACCTTTAAGCTTGTCTAGAAAATCATCAACACGAGGGATGGAATATCTATTCTTAACTGTGACCTTATTTAGAGCTCCATAATCAATACACATTCGGTAAGTTTTATTTTTCTTTTCAACAAGAAGAACAAGTGCACCAAAAGGAGAACTACTAGGTTGAATAAGTTTCTTGTTCAATAATTCTCCAATTTGGCATTCTATTTCTTTTTGTTAAAGAGGATTTGTACAATAAGGAGCTCTATGAGGTGGTTGGTTACTCGCAATAGTCTCTATACTAGTATGGTCTTCAGGACATGAAGAAAGAGGTAAGGTAGGAGACAAATCATCTACTGAAACCTAGCCATGAATGCTTGCTGAGAAGGAGTGAGATTATTTTCATATGCTTGCATTAACTAAAATCATGTCTGCACGTGATTGCTTCCGAAGTGCACGTTTAGCTTGGGTATGGGATAATAATGGACACATCTCAAGAGAACGATCACCAACTAATTGCATGAAAGTACCATTATGTGTGAAATCCATAGTATGCATGAAAGTACCATTATGTGTGAAATCCATAGTATGCATGGAATAATCAATATGTGGATTGATTTCATGTCTAAATGGCATACCAAGTCTGATGTCACTAGAATGCAAAGGTGCAATGAGAAAGTTTCATTTTTGTTTATAAGGTCAATTTGTATCTCAAGGTCATGTACTTCACGAGTTTTCGTGTAGCGTGTGCCTTGAAATACAGATTTAACCTTATAACATGAAGGATGAGTCTCCAAATGCAACCTACAAACTGCCTTTTCAAAAATAAAATCATGTGTACTACCATCATCATGCAAAATAGTGATATCATTTCCATTAATAGATCCTTTTATACGAAGCAAAGAGTGAGGAGTGATGGAAGTACCTGCTGAATCGCTTACGTACCCACTTCCTCATTATTGAGTTGTCCAACAATCCGGAGCCGTATCACCATCACCATCGTAGTATGTGTCATCTTCGATACTGTGAAGTTGTGCCACTTGAGTAGGATAAAAAGTACACTTATCGGATCAATGTCCCACTTGATGACACTTGAAGCATGTAGTTAAATTACTGCCTTGACGAGGTGCATACGGCGAGGAGTAGGTGCATTACTATTGTGACTAGAATTGGGTTTGGGATGTACATTGCTTGGGGTGGTAGCATTAAAATTGTTCTTTACAATTGAATTGAAAAAAGTATGCGCATTGCTACTACCATTACCAAAATTACCATTATTACCATTTCATGGACGCCATTGTTGTGAAGGAGATTGATAAAATTAAGGGCGTCAAAAAGAAGATCGAAAACCTTGATTCCCACCACGAAAGAAGATTGTCTATTAGGTGGAGAAGCATAATGAGACCACTGTGAGGTAATTGACGAGGCAAATCTTTCTTGCGCTCGGAATCATGAGCAAGAGAGATTGCATCATCAAGAGAAGTTGGCTTGAACATGTTCACATCCACTTGAATAGTTGTCTCAAGACCATTTGTTATGGCTTACCCTAACCCTCCTTAAAACACATCCAAAAAGAGATTACCTGGTGAACCGCAACTGTCGTGAGGATCTTTCCAATGGCCGAGCTCGTAACCCTTGAGGTCTCCAAACTCTATAACTCCTTGAGAAGTAATTCCACCGTGTCTCCCATGAGCGTTGTCACACCACCGCATTGCACTATCGTCCCTCCTCTCACCTCACTTCACTCACACACACTCACTAGCATGCATTAGGGAGAGAGATTAGCAAGAGGATTAGCAAGAGCAAGATTCAATTGCACAATGGGAGAGTCCCTTGTATTATGAGAGAAATTCACTTATATACATGGCCATAAATGTTCACACTCACTTAAACTGTGGCGACCGGGCACTTTAGACTCATAAGAGGCCTAATGCTATTACAATGACTACTCTCATAATATATCCATGAAGTACATCACTTAGGACTTCATCCTATCTTGCTACCACTCGCTCTTGAAGCGGGAATCGCCATAAATACTCTGTCACACCATTACGGGCGCCTGTCCAAGTTGTAGCTTTGGACACTATTGCTTCATATCTTGAATGTATGACCCTTTGGTGTATCTACCTCCTTGATGTAAGATAATGGCAGTAGCTCTTGTTAATCCTAGAATTGGATTAACATCCCCCCTTCCTTATAGCGATCGCATCCTCGTGATCACGTTGAAGACCTCTGTGTGGGGAGAATGAACAAGTTTTGTCGATGGCGTTGATGGTCTTTGTTCCTCCGGAAGGAATAAGAAAAGCTAGTTAATAAATGAATAGGTTAGTGGTGTATTGGGAATTCCTAACAGGGTGGGGTTTTTTGTTGCGAATGATTGCATTTTTACATTTGTGTGAGCCCCTTTTTTGGACTCAATTTGTTTTTGGCAATCATCGGCAAGGTTACATGTGATTTTTGTTAGTGTGGGGACACTAAGAGATGTTAATAACGGGAGAGAAGAGAGAGAAGGATACGGAGAAGAGAGAGAAGGATACGGAGAAACGTAGACTTAATCATCAGAACAAGATGGTGATTCTCAGTTCCTCATTTGATTCATTGAAGCGACATTCATCATTTGAAGTAACTGGCTTATGATGATCTCCCTTTGTGTGGTAGGATTGTTGCATGACAAATGAAGATTAATACAAGGATGCAACAAAAAAAGATACTTAGGGCTCTTGTAAAGAGTTCCACTTTGTAGATGAATGTGGGAGAGGGCTTGACAATAATCCCACATGGGAACTTTTGGGAGTTCTAGAATTTTTGTATAAAAGGTGGCTCATTTGAGAGCATGGAGACATTGGGCAAACTCATGTTTGAGCTCTCTTGAGACTAGCTCTCCCTCTTCTTCCATAGAGGTGCAAGCTCTTCTCTCTCCCCATCAACATTGTTGTAAGTTCTATTCTTTTGTTAATTCAATGCAATGAGTTGATATTTGTCTCTCTTCTCTTGTCAATTCTCTAGTATGCATGTTTCTTATTGATAGCTTCAAGAGTTGTGTGCATGCTAGGGAAATGAGTATTTGAGAATGAAGAATGCTTTGATCTTGTGTAAGCAATAGCTAGGCTTTCTTCTTGTTTGGATGTATGGATGAGTGGAATGTGGAGTTGAGTGAGCAATAGCAAGATTGAGCTTGTGTGTGTGTTGAGTCTATGTCATTAGTAGTAGTTTTCTTAGCATTCTCTCCATCAAATGGATAAGCTTTTGTGCACCGGTACGGGTTGAATCCCTAGCTCCGAAAGGGATGCAAATCCCATTGGATTGAGCTAAGTGTGGATCATACTACTCTTGCTACAAGTGAGAGAGTTTTTCCGTCTCTCCATTGGCGCCGCTGCCGGGGAGAAGACTCAAAACCGGTTGAGAAGCTTGCATTACTACCACTATTTCTTTTTGTTTTGAGGTTTAGGGCATTGAGTGTGTGATCTCAAGGGCGCCTTGTGTGTTTTCGGTTTTTTGATGAGAAGCAAGAAAAAAATTTAAACCCCATTGCGGTTGAGTAATCCCGTTTAAGTACTTTCTGTTTTTGTATTTTTGTTGCAAGTTGGCGAGAGGTAGATAGGAAGTAGTGAAGCGGCTTTCTTTCCTTTATTCTTTTATTGTTTTGATTTGTTGCTTGGTGGGGAGGCGTCCGCAGCAAAGATATATATATATATATATATATATATATATTGATATATATACGCTGAAAGCCAAGGCTTTGAAGCCGGCGTGAAGGCTGTGTAAAGAAGCCGGCGAGGAGAAAGGCGGCTGCTGCAGGCAGTGTAGGCGGTTTATATATAGATATTGATATATATACGCTGAAAGCCAAGGCGTGGAGGTGGAAGAGGCGGAATAGCCGGCGTGGAAGGACCTGCGTGTAAGCTTCTATATTAAAAAAAAAGAAAAAAGAAAAAAACACACAAAAGTCGGCTGGCTGTAGGCGTTGCAGAAAGCCGGCGAAGAAAAAAAGCTGTAGGAGGCCGACTGTGACTGTATCTTTTGAGCCGGACAAAGACCGTAGCCTGGGCGGGCTGTAGCCGGACAGCGGCCGCTGGGGCGGGCTGTGGCAAGCAGCAGCACGGACAGCGTCTTCAACGGGCGCAACAGCGAGCAGTTGGAGGCGGGGCAGCAAAAGGCTGTAGGAGGCCGGCTCAAAAGGGCGAAGGGTTGGAGCTTAGACGGCTGGCTGCAGGCGGTGGCTGCAGAGCTGTGAAGGAGCAAAAGGAGTGAGAGCAAGGCGTGGAGGCGACTAGCCGACGAGAGGCGGCTCTGCAGGGCGACCGTGTGGAAAGCGTGCAAGAAGCCGAAAGTGAAGTGCGAAGGCGGCAAGGGCCGACTGCTGTAGGCAGAGGCTGCATCTGACGTGGAAGGCGTGGAGCCGACTGGCCGGGCCACAGCTGAAAGCGAAGAGTAGCAGCGAAGGCCGAGCTAAGGTGTGAAGGGCGATGGTGAGGAAAGCCAGAGGGGCCGCAAGTAAGCAAGGCAGGCGGCAGCTGTGAACATTGCAGAGTACGGGCTGCAGCAGCAGAAGAAGGCGGTGGCTGTGAAGGAAGCATTGAAGAGCCAGGCGAAGAATCCGGCGAAGAAGCCGGCGAGCGGCGTGCGAGCGAGCGAAGAAGATAAGGTTGGTGGATTTTGAATTTTTTTTATTATTTTTTATTTTATTTATATTTCATGTTTGTGTATTTTTTTAAATAAAAAAGTAATAATAAAAATAACAAAACAAAAAAATTATAATTTCTTCAAAAAAAGAAAAAAAGAAGAAAAAAAGATATTAAAAAAAGAGAAAAAAGAGAAAAAAAACAATAAAATATTTTAAACAAAACAAAAAGAGAAAAAGAGATTTTTTATTTTTATTTTTTTATTATTTTTTATTTTTAAAATAAAAAAAGAGAGAAAAAAAGAAATAAGAAGAAAAAAAATAATAATTAAATTTAGAAAAAGAAATTAAAAAAAAAAGAAAAAAAGGAATAGTATAAAAAAAAATTTAAAAAAAGAGAAAAAACAATTAAATTTAAAAAAAATAATTTTTATTTTTATTTTGAATCCATTGTTCATTATTTAAATTTTTGCATAATTAAAGAAGCTTGTATTTTTTATTTTTATTTTTTTTAGAATTTTTGTAAATGATGCATAATTAGTAAATTCATATTTTTTATATTAGGCACGAAATTTATTAGTTCAAAAAAAAACAAAAAACAAAAACAAAACAAAACAAAAGGAGAAAAAACAAAAGAAAATTTTTAAAAAAAATTGATAAATTAAGTATTTTTTTTGGAGTCTACTTTTTTGCATAATTTGTAATTCTTCATTTTTTTTTAATTTTTTGCATAATTAGTGTAACCTGCATTTTTTAATTTTTTGTAACTTTGTGCATAATTAGTATTTTTTTAGTGTGATTCATAATTTTTGTTAAAAAAAAGTAAAAATCATAAAAACATAAAATCATTTTTTTAAAAAATCATTTAAAAAATAAAAAAATAAAAAAATAGGATAGATAGTTACGCCGCACATACTCCTTTTAGTGCGTTTAGTGATTAGGTAGGTTAAATATATATATATATATATATATATATATATATATATATATATATATATATATATATATTATTTAAAAACAAAAAAAACAAAAACACAAAAAAAACAAAACAAAAACACATAAAAAACCAAAAAAAAAAAGACCTTATGCACTTGCGGTCAGGACGTCTTGTAGATTCTGCCATAGGGCCTAGGGCACCTTCTAGAGTACCTACGCAAGAAAGTGGGACCCAATCGGTAGGAAATTTGGCAGATATTGCTGAAACCCTTTCTGAATCCCAATCCGATACCCTTTCCTCCAGAACAACTAGTTCATTGTCCATGGACAATCTAGGGCCGACAAATAGTCATCCCGTAGCCCCAAATAGAACACCCACAAGATCCTTTAATCCATTTGAAGCCGACACCATGGGGTTAACACTCAATGTGAGACTCCAATATGTCTACACAAATGCTCAAGGAGCTGAGATCTTTAGGGACCCACAACAACGGTATCTTGTTAAGATCGCAGACATTTTCTCAGAACTTGATAGAGCACCTCTAGTCAATGACCAGGGTAACTTGTACATGGGTGGAGATGGGGTTCGCTACGAAGTCACCTACCATCCAGAAAAGGTAGACAAATTAGGGGAGCTCTCTAAAACCGAGTTTTTAGACTTATCAGAACTTTCCCAAGCTAGGGAGTCTAGAGAGCTCATTGAGCCGGACATGCCTGGACCATCCAATGCCCAATCCTCAAAGCCATCCATAGATGATTTACTCCTTGTAGATCTAAATTTGGAAAGGGATAGGAAAGGCAAGAGCAAACTGGATCAGGGGGCTGAATGCCAATGGGAGTTTGTACGACAAATTCCTGTGACAAAGGTCTTACAGGATGACCCACTTCAGGAGGTCTATAAGGACTCGTTAGAGGGATATTATGCCACAACTAGATTGCCACAGCTGGATCTTCCTCTAGCTCATGTGGTGGTAGTTGAGAAGCTTGCAGGACACATGAACAGAATAATTGATAAATGGGCCAATGAATACCGAACCTTAGATTGGAAGGAGATTCGGGAACTCACGTGGAAAGGACAACCATTATTCATGGAAGTGTTTTCAACAAATACAACCAAACCAGGAGAGACAGCCTTTCTTGGAGAAACTGTTGCTCCTCCCCTACGAGAGTTCACTAGAGAGGGACCTTCAACATCTAAGTGGACCACTGCTAGTAGCCCAACTCTAGCACCAAGATATCGTCCTACACCAAATGTGCAACCACAGGTCACACCACACCAACATCTTCCTCACTATAACAATCGGAGGGTAGGGGAGCCAACTCGGCCTCCTATAAATGCACCTCCTGAAATGAGGGTGACAAGATCTTTGGAGGGGTTTGGTGAGGCTGGTAATAGGGTACCCACACCAATTTTGGAAACATGTGGACCATCTTTCCAAAGAGAGGAACAATTTCCACTGAGAGTGAGAGGCCGTAGGCCCTACGATGAGTATTCACGACAAGTAAGGCCATCAACTCTTCAGAAACTGGTAAAGAAGTATGAAGGGTCGGGAGATCCATACGATCATGTAGCAGCTTTTAGACAAGCAGTTCGGGCTGAGCAAGTGGCTGATAAGCATACTCAAATTGAAGGATTTGGACTCACTCTTGAAGGAAAAGCCCTCGCTTGGTTTCAGGCATTAGAGGCTTCAGACAAATCTTCTCTACGAGTTTTGGAAGAGAGATTCATTGCTGCTTTTTCCTTGATGGGAATTCAACATGACACGGTAGCACACATCTACTCTTTCAAGCAAGGTGAGAATGAGAGTGTTAGAGACTGTGTAAATAGAATGCAGCAGTACATTAATCGTTGCCCAGAAGATGAGAAGCCCGCCCAAAGTCGATTAATTTCTCTCTTCTTAAAAGGCCTCAAAAATTCGACACTGCATACACACCTCTATGCGAAGAAGCATACAAGTTTCAATGAGTGTTGCCATGATGCTATGGATTTCACCGATAACTTCAAGTTCCAAGATGGTTCTGGCCCTGAGGTGAAACCTAGAAATCAGTGGGGTGATGACCAAAGTTCAGGGTCTAGCGCACTAGTAAATCCAAACCAGATAGCTAACCTAGTGCTAAGGAGATTACAACAAACCTATCGTCCACCCATGCAGCCACAACAACAGCAGCAGAGAATGAGGAGTGTATTTCCTACAGGCCCTCATCTTTGTGGAGCATGTGGCGGTGACCATAAAACAGAGGACTGTAATACCTTTTCTCCTCTAGTCACAAACCAACCCACAAAGAAGTGGTGCCAAGCCTGTGCTTGGAACTTTACTCATACCACACAGGAATGTACTCGCATTGCGAGAATGAGACAGGAACGTGAGCAGCCGAGGGGTGGAGTGGCTCCACAAATGTATCAACAGTATACTAATTTTGAACGTAAGTCACCGATGGCACAAGAGCAAGCACGACCTGTTCTTGGTGCTCAACCTCCTGCTCCAGGGACTACTCCTGTAAGGGTTGTCGACTATGACAATTCAAATATGTGTAGAGACTTGGTAAACCCAGGCTATGTGGAAGAAGAATACGCATCATATTCATCCAAAGATAATCTCTTTGAAAGTCCCGCATACCCAAGCCCAGCACTGGTGGACGTTCAACCAGGGGAACAAAACTCTTTAATGTTGCTAGGCGGCTACCAACCTAGGACTCCAGGCCCCTCAGATCAATGGCAGCCAAGGAAAGTAGAGGCCAAACCAGTGGGCCCCTGTTATGAGTGCGGAGAACCCCATTGGGCTCGTGATTGTCCACATCGCTCTAGGCAAGCATCTCGGTCCAATACAACAGTACAACAGTTTCCACCAATAGAAAGATATTGTCTAGGGTGTTGTGTAGAACACTTCCCAAAAGACTGTCTGCTGAAACCACATGAGGAAGGCACCTCTCAACCAAAGGTCTCACTCAACCTTGTAGAGGCAGTTCCATCGCCACCTTCATCTGAGAATGAGGATGTCGTGCCACTTAGAGTCATGACTAGATCACAGACACGAAATGCCGAAATACAGACTGATGAGACACCTCGAACTAGGGATGCAAAGACAAATCTAGTGGACAAGACCCTACAGTCCAATAGAAAAAAGACCACTAGGAGGAAGAAGAACCGACACAAGCAAACTAAAAGTACATCCACTAGTTCTCAAGAAACATAAGAGTTATCCCTTGAAGTAACTGGCTTATGATGATCTCCCTTTGTGTGGTAGGATTCTTGTCAAATGTTGTTGAGTAGGACCTGATCTTGTCTTCTTTTGTTATGTGCTTTTTATGTTTTTATGCATATTTAAGTGCTCTTATAAAGTAGATTTACATGAAGTACAAGAATTGAGTTATATAGACTCTTATTGAACTGCTCTGTGTTGAAGTAGCCACTTGTTAGTGAGGATTGAAAGAATTATGTCGACTTACGAGGGGCAAAGGAAGTTTTTTCGAGTTCGGTTTTGGAAAAAATCAATGGATTAGTCTCTTGTCCAGATATCCGTGGGTGAGGCCCCGAGTGTGGGACCCTACCCCGCGCAAGAAGTGCTACTTCCGTTGCTAGCAATCCAGAATTATTCGCGCAGTGGGGTCAGGGATCTTACAATTGGTATCAGAGCTATTTGGGTAATGAGGATCAACCAAGAAGCCAAATATGTCAAAAATTTATCAAGAAGCAGTAAAAGGTTGTAATTGTGTGATAAAATTCATACGATTTGATGTTCAAACTGAAATTTGTAATTTGGTAATTGGGTCTTCAGATGGAAGTACCACAATTGTATAGAACCTCTGACTTGCTTGAGGCCTAGACATGATAGTAGTTACCTTATAATTTCAAGGACCGTGACTACCCGTATATACCGAGGGTATAACTGCAGCTCTTTACTGGCAGTATATACGAGGCGTCATTTGGAGAGGTTTGTAATTGAAAGAAAATTCCAGGCGATGGGTTGTACCATCATTGACCAAGCTTTCGTCCACCATGGCCCCCCCACCCAGAGATGTATCTAGAAGATGTCGATGGTGATGCTTTGGTGCAAATGTTCTCCAGTGCATGAGTATGGATACGTACTCATGGAGCAACTACATTAGTTGAGCCAAAAGAATAGTAAGCAATAAGCTTAACAATTATATAGTGGCTATTGCGTGATATGGCTTAATCTATGATGAGGCTTAAATCGTGGACAATGCTGGTTCTTAAGCCGTGAGACTGTATTTCTTGAGAAACCTGAACTCATGAGATTGCAGGATTTTTGGTCGTGAGGCCTTATTTCGTGAGATGGCCTAATTCGGTGAAGTTACAGGTTTTGACCCCGAGGGTTTTTTTTTAAATAAATTTGATGGGTCATCTAGGTCATGATTTGCAAGCAACAGCTTCTTGTGCACTCATTTCTCACTTCTAGAGGGGTGACAAGAGCATTGTTATTTTGTTCTTGATGTGCTCCTAAGTCTCCATATTGATTCTTGAATTTGTTTGCTGAAATGCTGTCGAGGCAGTAGGGAAGACTACTGATTATTTGCTTGAACATACAAGCTCTTGTGTTGGTGCTGAATGCACAAGAGTGGTTGAGTGATTTGCTTGATGTTGCTTGGGCCTCCATCCTTGTCAAACTTTAGGTGAAGTTGTTGGGGTTGAAGTTGGTTGGTGAGGTTTTCTTCACATTGTTCGATTTTGGCAATCATATGATGGAATTACCATCATAGTATCCTTGTTGTTGAAGTACATGCATAGGCACCCATCTTTGATGAACACTGTAATTTGGTGGCCGATGTGCTTGGTGTTGAGACTTTTTTCTTTGTGCAAGCTTAGGGGACTTTGTTATGTGCTTGGGGACCCAAGCTTTAGTATTTCTTTGGTAGTACCCTTGTGCTTGCAGCAGTGTTTTTGGTACCCACACTTGTTGCACTGGTGGAGTTCTTTGAGGAACTTGCATAGGCTTTTGTGGACGGTGTTGTGGAGTACTTTTCTTCTTCCTTGGCTTTCGAGTGCTACATTGAGGAAGAGGTTTTGACTGTCGAGGCACCCAAATTTGATTGGCACCTTCATAGTAGCCTACAAGTAGCTACTTCTCCACCCACATTTTGATACTATTAAGATATCATGATTGTGGTAATCTTGGTGGAGTTTTCTTTTGAGTTGGTGTGGAAGGTTTGGGACCCTCCTTGACTTTGGTTGGCGCTGAGACTGCAAGTTTGAGACTCATGGGCATTGTTGATGAATGATGAGGTTAGAATCTCTTGTGGAGAGGCTATCAATGATGAGGCCTTCGAGCATGTGGTTGTCTCCTTTGGTGAGGTTTGTCGATGAAGATGCATAGGCTCCGAGGTCTTTCCTTTGATTTTCTTGTTAGAGATAGATGGTTTTGTTGGCTCTGGGAACTCCTTCAAGAATAGCTGCTGATTGCGAGGTTTTGGCATCGAACTTCATAGGTGAGGATGGGGTTAAAGGAGTAGATGCTTTATCGAAGTCAGTCGTTGACGCAGATGGTAGGTCATTGTGTAGAGGGGCTTTTGTGGAAGAGGCTTGTATCCTTTTGCATGTGACTCTTTAAGAACATCTTTGAGCATACAACGCATAAGAAGTGATTGCCAAAATCTCTTTGTGTATTAAGAAACAATATCACGAGATCTATCATCCAGAGAAGATTCTATGCTCGACGAGTGTTAAGGTGGAATTGGAGGATGAAAAGCAGACTTGAATTTGTCTTGGAATTGATCCCATGTGAGAGGCTTGGTAGGACCCATGTGAAGTGCATTCCACCATAATGAAGATCGATCACTCAAATGAATTTGTCTTGGAATTGATCCCATGTGAGAGGCTTGGTAGGACCCATATGAAGTGCGTTCCACCATAATGAAGATCGATCACTCAAATGATTAGTAGCACACTTTATTTTATCTTCCTCGGTCACTAGCAAAATAACCATCAAATTGAGTCAGCTAAGAAAGAACTAAATAACCATCTTTTTTACTGTCAAATTTGGAGAACGTGAATGCATAACGGTTGATCTTGGAGTCCGTTTGCGAGTCGAAAACGGATTTGAGAATCTTGCTCAAGTGATCATCTTCGGGAGGCATGACATCAGGAGATTCTTCGTGAATGCGCTGGCGTTTGCTTTGTTCTTCAAGTTCCATCTTGAGTAGAGGAGCGAGAAGAGGTGACACATTCGAAATTGTTGGAGGTTAAGTGCCATCATCGGAATCCATGGCTGTAGATGCTTTGAAGAAATCAGAGAACATAGATTTGAAAGATCTTTGAATTAAAAAAAGAACCCTTCAAAGATGAAAGATGTATATTTTTAAAAATATACATCTTTCACGCCGTGAACCATTTCCTACAATTTCATGCCGTGAATCGCTCACGAAATCAATGCTGCAATTAATGTCGAAAGTCACGGGATTACCTTGCCAAAAATAGACTACCTTATCCTAACACCAGTGCTGATACCTCGAAGTCTGCCATAAAATTTTTGAGCACGTGAAAGTTCAATAAAGCTTTCATGACATGAAACATTCTGAAGTTGTTCATGGTGTGAAACCCTTTCTGGTTCACGACGATGTGAACCCTTTTGAAATTGTTCATGGCGTGAAACCCTTCCATGTTCACACGACGACGTGAACCCTTTTGAAATTGTTCATGGCGTGAAACCCTTCCATGTTCACACGACGACGTGAACCCTTTTGAAATTGTTCACGACGTGAAACCCTTCCATGTTCACGACGTGAAACATTCTTTGTAGATTCATGGGTTGGCCAAATCTAACAATTAGACATACCAAGGCCACAAGGGTCAGTTAAGGAGAGCAACCTATATCAAAAAGAGGGGATCTAACCCGAAAGGTAAATTTTTTGAGCACGTGAAAGTGCAAGATAACATTCACGCCGTGAACCATTTCTTGTAATTTCACGCCATGAACCATTCTCTCTGCAGTTTCACGGCTTCTAAAACAGAGCGATAGAATCGAAAGCCAAATTAAATTGGGTTGACAAATAGCTTATCAAATTGTACATACATGCACTTAAGATCTGGAAAACTCATCAGAGATGATCTTATGCCTGACGATAGTGCATCAAATCACCCAGGATCTTCCTATCAAAGAAGTGTGGGATCAAGACATTCCACAAGCACACACGTGAGTGTTTTAAGAAACCTAACCATCACTGAAACTAGTAGCAAAGAGTCCATGGAAGAAGGGCTGAGATACGCTGGGTTTGGGGAAGAGGAGAAACCACCCTCCCTAACCAGGTCCAGTGGTATCATTGATATCGCTCGGGGATTTTTTGATCTCCAAACTAGTCATGATGAAGAAGCGCAATCTGTGGGCATGGGTCCGTCAACCATCGCTAGACTCAGTCCATGACAAGAAGTGCCATTCCAAACGTCAAATTCTAGGCTGTCGAGTATCGACACCCCCCGAATAAGACGAGACATACAAGTATGGCTAGGACGGGTCAAATATTCTACCCCACCAACGAGGAAGTAGAGTTAGACCTCAAACGGAGTGAGGTGGAATGACAACTATGAGAATTGGCTTAAGGACACAAGAGCTTGATACTCGAAGGATGAGTGCCGAGAAAAAGAAAACAGGAAGTTTTAACCCACTCCAGTCACGAGGCGAGGGAAGGAACCAGAAATAGTTATGGTGGGTAGAAGTGAGAGAGAGATTCCAAACTTGGAACCCATAAACGAGGAATCCAGAATGGAGGAAGGGTATACAACCATAGAAGGGGAGGGTAGTCTAGCAACCATGGCAGGTGAAGTAGAGAACCGACTCTACACCAAAAAGGATATTGAGCAGATGATCAATCACCCTATGTTCCTACAAGACATGGAACTCTTGATTCTGCAAAGACGTACAGAGGCGTCTAATGGTGGGGAGTCACTCCAAGGTACCATGGTTGGACCATCCCATGGACCCGAAATACCTAGAAGAGCCAATACAGGAAGGGGAAGAGGTCTAGGAAGGGGGGGGGAGAAATTCCTCACAAAGGCCTAGGATAGATCCAACCATGGACCTTAATGTAGCCACAAGGGCAGACGTGCTAAATATGGCGGCAGAGATGGGCCGAGGGATGGTCAGAGAACTAGGCACTGCTCTAGAATCCCGACCTTCCCAAATGAAACCCCATATCATTTCAAAACTTATCCAAAAGTTCTTTGGGGATGGGGATCCTATCCAACATGTAGAGATTTTTGAATCCACATGTGAAACCTGCGGGCCAATCAATGATGTGACAATGATACATACCTTCTCACTGACCTTGGAAGGAAAAGCTCATCAATGGTTTCGAACCCTTAAGCCTGAGGATAAGGTTAACTTCACAAGGCTAAAGAATGTTTTTGTGTCCAGTTTTGCTCGAAGTGGTGACAAATGGAGCCCTGTGGCACAATTACATAATATCAAACAAAAGGAAGATGAGTCGATGAGAGACTATGTTTCTCGTCTTAAGCACTTAAATTCAAGGTGCAAACTTTGGGAGAGCTTAATTGATGAGATCAGTTGTTGCCTTGCTTCTGGAGAGGGGTTTGAGACCATAAAATGCATGATTACCTGGTACTAGCCCGACCTACTACTCTTGATGCATGTTGCAAACTGGAAATCGAATATGAAGATAACATGTTGGAATTGCCGCAACCAGAAGATGTTAATTGCCGGCTGTGGGATCCCTCTGCCCCCTCCGCGCATCGGCGGACTCCCGGTAGCTGACAGCGGAAGTAGCCCCCTCATGCGCGGAGCAGGGTTTCTCACTCGGGGCCTTGCCCACGAATGTCCGGGGACAAGACTAGGCTGGTGGTCACTCTAAAAACCGAAACCGGGAAAATTTCCCATGCCCGGAAAGCGGGGACGATTCCACCATTTTGAATTTTCTTAACTTTATTTTTCTAACGAGATCAATTCTAAACTATCCTTCACTTGAATAAAACAGATAGAAGGAAACTATCACTGATATAATTTGATCATTTGAGTAATTTCAACGCTTTTTTCCTGATCAAGATCAGGCACAGCCGTTGATCCACTCAATTGAGAAATTTATCAGGGAATTAACTAGCTACTCGAATCTTAGCGTAATCCTAAGATTTTTCAGTTTGATTATTAAAACTCCACTGATTCCAGCCTACATCCGGCCCATGGGTTAGCCACCACCCTACCACTGGAATCGGTAGAACCAAACAAGTACTCACCCACCCATAATTGAAATGCCTTTCTTAACTTTAGCTTTAGAAAACAGATACGCACACACTTCTCTTTAAAACTTTAATATAAAAATAATCCATTGACAAAACAGATATGATCACAGATTTCATAACTCAAAATTTTCATTCAATCCCTTGTTTCACAAAAACAGTACCACTCTGGACTCTCCATTGGGACCAACTGGTCAGCAAAACGAGATCCAGTAAAACAGATTACAATAATCATTTCGTCAACATACATATATATATATATCTTCCTCGACATACGTATGGGTGTCCTAAGCACTGCGAGCCCGTGCATCGCTTGGTCAAAACCCTCCAGGATCCTCCTTAGGTGTCCTGGTACTTCACTCAGGGGGAGGACCGCTTCGTTGGCCCTCGCCCATCGTACCGGAAGCACACCATTTTTCACCATACCTAGGCTGGTCAAGACCTGGGCAAGATTTTGCCGCGTGAGCTGTCCCTCGAACACTCCCCACTGTTGCAATCGAACTTTCCTTAGATAAACATAAATGCCAAATACTCCCTCCACCACTGGCGTAAGACAGTCCTTTAAGAAGACAGGGTTTTTAGTTTTGATTTTGTTTGAAAACTATGAATAATCTTAAATCCATATCTCAATACTTCTAGATCCAGGTCTGAATTCTAAACAGAATTCCTCGAATTCTGTTAACTTGATCCTCAGATCAAAATCAAAAGTCTTAACTTAGTTTCAGATTCGGTGGGTATTTTGAGTGCATTTTTCCTGAACTCAGCACATCGTCATTGACGAAGGAAAGGTCTTGGTCAATAGTCTGAATCAGAGTTTGGGTCTGGAAAGGTTCTTCCTAAACTATCTTTCTCGAAAGGTACTATTTCAATTTCTCTTTTTCTAAATTTCGTTCGACGAATATTTGCTTACAGATTTCTAAAACATGAATTCCTTATGAGGAATAAAATAATCATTTATCTCGATCTCTGACTTTGATAGTTAATTGAATTTTCTCATTACCATCTTAGTGAATATGAAACGGTAGTATTTCTTCTCACAGATTATCTACTTATTCATTTTTCTAATTTTTGCGAAAATTAAACAGAGGATTAAGAGAACCCTTATTTAAATATAATCATTCTATATGCATCTATTTATGCATAAAATCTAATTCTGATAAAAGTCACACTTTTATCATCATAAAAATCCTTTATGTTGAAAATAACTCTTTTATCATGAAAGACTTTCTTTTATGCATATGTTTATGCATAAAAATCATTTATGTTGAAAACAACTCTTTTATCATGAAAGACTTTCTTTTATGCATATGTTTCTTTTATGCATATGTTTATGCATATAAATCATTTATGATGAAAATCACTCTTTTAATATAAAAGAATTTCTTTTATGCATATGTTTATGCATAAAAATCATTTATGATGAAAATCACACTTTTAATATAAAAAAATATCTTTTATGCATATGTTTATGCATAAAAATCATTTATGATGAAAATCACACTTTTAATTAAAAAAAATCTTTTATGCATATGTTTATGCATAAAAATCATTTATGATGAAAATCACACTTTTAATAAAAAAATATCTTTTATGCATATGTTTATGCATAAAAATCATTTATGATGAAAAACACACTTTTAATATAAAAAAATATCTTTTATGCATAAAAATCATTTATGATGAAAATCACACTTTCAATATAAAAAATATCTTTTATGCATATGTTTATGCATAAAAATCATTTATGATGAAAATCACACTTTTAATATAAAAAATATCTTTTATGCCATGTGTTTATGCATAAAAATCATCTATGATGAAAATCACACTTTTAATAAAAAAATATCTTTTATGCATATGTTTATGCATAAAAATCATTTATGATGAAAATCATACTTTTAATTTAAAAAATATCTTTTATGCCTATGTTTATGCATAAAAATCATTTATGATGAAAATCACACTTTAATATAAAAAATATATCTTTTATGCATATGTTTATGCATAAAAATCATTTATGATAAAAGTAACACT
Organism: Cibotium barometz; assembly: GCF_041138505.1. Lineage (NCBI taxonomy): Eukaryota > Viridiplantae > Streptophyta > Polypodiopsida > Cyatheales > Cibotiaceae > Cibotium > Cibotium barometz. The sequence continues at coordinate 18,903,619 of NC_141073.1, forward strand.
TTTATAATAATAAAAATATTCTTTTATGCATACTTTTATGCATAGAAATCAATAATGATAAAAGTAACACTTTTATAATTAAAAAAATATTCTTTTATGCATACTTTTATGCATAAAAATCAATATGATGAAAGTAACTCTTTTGTAATAAAAAAATATACTTTTATGCATTATTTTATGCATAAAAATCCATAATGAAGAAAGTAACACTTTCATAATAAAAAATTTATCAAAAAGTATCTTTCATAGAATTTAATTCTATTGAAAATCATTCTTTTATAAAAATTAATCAATATGCATCTTTCTATGCATGAATAACAATGACACTTTTAGAATGCTCTAACGATGGGGATTACTCTTTTTTATTAATAAAAGATAAAATTTATTTCATAAATTTTTAGAAAATTTCACCATAACCTCCTTTGTATGGTTGACCATTTTTCAATTTTTAACTCACTAAAATTAATTAGAAGTTCACCAAGAGTATTTAAATCATTTTAGTGTAAGCATTTTCTACTTATTTAAGAGAACATTATGAAAAACTTGATTTAAGAGAATGGTTGGATTTATTGAAGAAGAGAGGGGAATGCCTTTTTTCAACGAGACATAACATCCATTCAATTTAGAGAAGACAAAAATCATAAAAAACCATAAAAGAATTAGAAAAGAGAAGAATCTCCAACTTACATTGATAATTTGAGAGCTTTCCTTTGGCTTGATGGTTTGAGGGTTCTACTCTTGTTTGAAACAAGAGTGGCCACCAATCTTTTAGAAGAGGGAAGGCCAAAAACTAATGAATTATGAGTAGAATTCACAGTTTTTGGCACTTGGGAGAGGCAGGGTAACAGTGCAAAACACTATTGAGTTTCAACAAAGAGGAAGGCTTCTATTTATAGGAAAAAGTGAGCTTTTAACCAAGCCAACTGATTCTAGAATTTTCCAGATCAATTTGGTCAATTTTTGACCATTTTTGGGTCAGTTTTGCTCACTTTTTGGATCTAGTTGAAACAGGAGAGAGAAGAGATAAAAATATCTCATTATTTGGGAGTTTAAAACTCATTCAAGCATGTGAAATAGATGCCTCCTTCATGAGGAGAATTCCCCCATACTGAGGTGTCAAAAATGCATCATTTCATCTAAATATCTCTCTTTTTTAACTACTCTCTAGAAGATTTTCTCTCTCTAGGCCAAAACTGGTAGAAACAAGATCTTTTATATTTCTGAAGAGGGATTTGATTACAGGGGAAGATGCTGGACATCTTGAGGGGCTGGGGAGGAATCTTACATTCTCTCCCACTTGAAAAACGCGAGATGCCCTCATCTCGCAAACTGAGGGTAATCCCGGCTTCATTCTCCCAGGTGGCATCTTCAAACGGATAGAACTTCCATTTTACCAATAATTCTCTGACAATTCTGTTCCTGAGAATCTTCTCTCGAACATCAAGAATTTCTTCAGGTTGGAGTCCCATTTGCCCTTGGGTTGAACAGGTTAGGATTTCATCATCAAGCACATGATTTGGGCTTGGCACATATTTCTTTAGAAGGCTTACATGAAATACATTATGAACTTTGAGATGAGGAGGCAGAAGAAGCTCGTAGGCTAAGTCATCTACTTTCTTTTGTAATTAGATATGGCCCACAATATCTAGGGGATAACTTCTTGTACTTCCCAAGAGATAGAGAACTTCTTTTGGGCCGTACTCTAATGAAGACCATATCTACCTCTTTGAATTCTCTGTCTGTCCTCTTCTTATCTGCATACTGCTTCTGTCGATCTTGGGCAGCTTTAATATCTTTACGAATTGACTGCATCTGCTGCTCAATGTCATCAAGCATCTGTCTGGACATCTCGACCCTAATCAATGGGTCGAACCAAGTTAGTGGAGTTCAGCAATCTTGTCCATACACAGCTTTAAAAGGGCTCATCCCGATACTTCGGTGATAAGAAGCATTGTAGGTGAACTCGACTAGGTGCAGATAGCTTAGCCACTTCTTGGGTTCCCTGCCATAGCATGACCGAAGTATATATTTGATTACTTGGTTTACCCTTTCAGTTTGACCATCGGTCTCAGGGTGATAAGCTGTGCTGAGATCCAAGAAAGTTCCCACTGCTTCGAAAAATGCAATTCAGAACCTTGAAGTAAACTTGGGATCTCGATCACTTACTATTCTCCTCAATGCAATCTAAAGATTTCCTTCAGGAACACTTTGGCCACATCCGCTGCAGTGTAGGTTTCTTTTGGGATCAGATGGGAAACTTTGGTTCGTCTGTCAACTACCACGAAAATGGAGTTGTAACCTGATTGCACTGAAGGTAATCCAGTAATAAAATCCATACTAATACATTCCCACTTCATCTGGGGGATGTCCAATGGATGTAACTTCCCAGGCATTTTTACTCTTTCAGCTTTGACTTTCTGGCATGTCAGACATTGACGTACATGATTCAGTACATCCTTTTTCAGACCAGGCCAAAAGAAGCTTTTCTTTACAAACATGTAGGTTTTGATGAAACTTGGATGTCCTGCTATAAGGCTGTCATGGGCTTCCTTCAGAATTTGATCCTTGGTTCCCTCATCATTGGGAATGCATAGCCTGCGATTATAATACATAATGTCATCATCTAGGCTGTACCCTTGAACTCTATTCAACTCCTGTGGAGTTTTGCTTTCCTGCATAAGTAGGGTAGCAATAGGGCTAAAGAATCTATCTTGCATGATCTTCTCTCTTGCTTCAATAATCAAAGGGTTTGATACTACAGTAATTGCAAGCAAGGAGGCTTTTCTGTTGAGGGCATCTGCTACCACATTTTCTTTGCCTGGGCGATACTTGATTTCAAAATCAAATTCCTGCAAGGTCTGCATCCACCTTCTTTGGCGCATGTTGAGGTCCTTCTGAGTGAAGATCCACTTTAAACTCTAATGGTCTGTCGTCAAAGTGAATCTTTTTCCCAGTAGGTAATGTCTCCACAACTTTAAGGCATAGACTACTGAAAGTAATTCCAGGTCGTGGTGGACAGCATAGTTCCTCTCATGCATTCTGAGCTTTCGGAATTCATAGGCTACTACATGACCTTCCTGCATGAGTGCACCTCCTAGGGCAAAACCACTTGCATCAGTTACTACCTCAAAGGGTAGAGAGAAATCTGGCAGCTTCAGAACGGGACTAGTTTACCAAAGCGGTCTTCAGCTTATCAAAAGCACTCTGGCACCTGGCAGACCACTGAAATGGGGTATTCTTTTTGAGAAGGTTAGTCAGGGGGGGAAGCTATGAGAGCATACTTTGGTACAAAAATTCTATACCAACCAGTCAATCCCAAGAATCCTCTGACTTCTTTCATTGTCTTTGGTTCAGGCCAATCTATGACTGCTTGGACTTTTGCGGAATCTGGAGAAATTCCATCTTTGGATACCAGAAAGCCCAAGTATTCAACGCGGTCGTCGGTAGAAAAGGTGCATTTGCTCTTTTTGGCAAAGAGTTGGTGCTTCCTTAGAATCTTAAGGACTTTTTGAACATGAGTCTCATGGTCAGCTGCATTCTTTGAATAAATCATGAGTCTCATCAAATCAGAAAACTAGAACAAAATCATGAGTCTCATGGTCAGCTGCATTCTTTGAATAAATCAGAATGTCATCAAAGAAAACTAGAACAAAATCATCCAAGTATTCTCTAAGGATGTCCTGCATTAGGCGATTGAATGTAGCTGGGGAATTAGTTAATCCGAATAGCATGACAGTAAATTCATAATGCCCATAGCGAGTATTGATGGCTGTTTTTGGTATATCTTGATCATTGATCCTGATCTGGTAATACTCGGATTTGAGATCTATCTTTGTGAAGATCTGGGCTCCATTTAGCTTGTGCAAAAGCTCATCAATTCTTAGGATAGGACAGCTGATTTAGACCTCTGTAGTCCACACAGAGTCTAAGCGTTCCATCTTTCTTTTTTTGAAAGAGAATTGCCGCTCCCCAAGGTGAAACACTGGGTCTTACAAACCCTTGTTCTAACAGCTGTCTAAGCTATTCCTTGAGTTCGATGGCTTCAGGAACTAGCATTTTGTACGTGCACAAGGCTACTGGCTGCGCTCCGGGGTCCAATTCAATCACATGATCTACTTTCCGAATTGGAGGCATTTCAGTTAGCTCTACTGGGAATAGATCATCAAATTCATTTAACCATTTTGGTTCTTTAGCCTTAAGCTTTGAGTCTACTGGGTTCATTTTGACAACATAAATTTGCTACTTCTTTCTAAGTCCTTTCAGCAACCTAGAAGCTTTTACTAACTGAAGGTCTGGGGATCCAAAAACTCCAGTTCCTTGAACCTTGTTCCCGTGAAGGTCATGGAAGGTCATGGTTCCATTTTGACAATGTATGTCAGCTTGATTTTTGTGGAGCCAATCCATTCCAAGGATCCCGTCAAAAACTCCCAGAGGTAAGACTTTGAACTGACAGTCGGTTACATTACCATCTAGATTGAATTGGATAAGATCTGTCTCATGGTGAGTGAAAAGAGTCTTCCCACTGGCCAATTCAACTTGCATAGGTTTCCCTGATTTCTGTTCTAAGACTAGCTTACGCAAGCATCCAGGAAAAATGAATGAATGAGAACTACCTGAATCAATCAAAAGCTTAAAAGGCTTACCCTGATACTCTGCTGGAGTATGGATGACTGAGAACTGATGGTTAGGCCCTTGGTTTTCAATTGCAGCATAGATCTGCTCTCTTTCCTCTTCTACTACATCTGAAATTGTGACTGCTCTAGCTGCTGCAGTCTGAGGCAGAACTCTTTCTCTTGGGTTGCCCCAGTTCTGGGAAGGAGTTCTGAGGTTACTCTGGACAGAGGCAGATGGCTGAGCTAGAGTTCTTCTGGGGTTTCCCTGGCTTGGGCGAGACAGACCTTGATTAGCTGCTATGAAGGGGTTGGTGTCTGAATTCAGGGTCCTTGACTTCCATGTCCCCTTGACATGGTAGGAGTCGGGCAGTCTTTCAGTTGGTGACCAAAACCTTGGCATTCAAAACATCGGTTTTCACTTTTGAGTTCATCCCTCTGATTTCTTGAAAGAGGTGGGGCTCCTGAGAAAGTGTTCTGGGGAAAGGGTCTTCCTTCACTTTGGAATCTTCCTACATCCTGATTCTGGTTCGGGCCTTGCTGCCTCTTCGGGGGTGGAAAATTTGAAGTACTTCCCTGGGCTTGGAATCTTTTAAAGTTAGGGGGTGCAGGCGGGACCTTTACTACAAAGGCTTTGGCAAAATCCTTTGCCATTCTTACTGCTTCAGCCATGGACACTGGCTTGGTATTTTTGACCAATGTGTCCAAGGGTTCGTTCATTCCCCGAATGAACCTGGCCATGAGTTGTTCTTCATCTAGAGGTGGTGAATATTTGAGTAGAAGAGCAAAGGCCTGGTGATATTCCTCGATGGTTTTGCTCTCCTACTTTAGCTCTAAGAATTCATTCATTTTGATTTCCAAAAATCCAGGGGGGCAAAATCTCTTTCTTAAATAGGTTTTTAGGTCATTCCAGGACTGAGTATTTCTATCCAAACGGTTGGTGTCACAGTGGTTCCTCCATGCAAGAGCCATTTTGTTCCGCTCATTGTAGCCTGTGACGTCAAAATATTCTTCCATGGCTTCCACCCATTTCTCCACAGCCTCCCCCAGGTTCTCCCCTTCTCCTTTGAAGGGTCCTGGCTGAGTCCTATGAAGAGCCTTGCGAACATCAGGGTCAAGCTCATCATCTTCAGAGAGAGGGTCTGGCTGACGGTGGCCACGGTTTCCGTCTCATGATTCTGCCAAAAATTTATATATTATTAAATTTTTATTTTGATATCATCCACGAGATCCTAAGACTTAAGAGGTTCGGAAAATAATTTCTTAAACAAGACAATGATCTTATTGGAGATCTATGACATATGTCCGATAACAGATTTTTCTTTATCAGATCGTCCGTAAACAATCACTTATACAATGGGGATTTTTTCTCCCAAAAAAAAACATTTCTATATTTATATAAAAGTTGCAATATGTACATAGAGCAGCTCAGCTCCAGAATCACTGCCTCAGACGTAATCGCATAAAGAAGCGAAACTGCGAAGAAGACATACCATGGTACACATGATTCATTACACAAAGAGGTGCTGTAATTCTATTTCTCGGGATAAAGCGGCTAAGAAGTCTAAAAAATCGGCATGAAGTTCTAAAGTTCCTGGGTGAATGATCAAAGACCAGTAACAGATTACAATAATCATTTCATCAACATACATATATATATCTTCCTCGACATACATATAGGTGTCCTAAGCACCGCGAGCCCTTGCATCGCCTAGTCAGAACCCTCCAGGATCCTCCTTAGGTGTCCTGGTACTTCACTCAAGGACCGCTTCGTCGGCCCTCGCCCATCTGGTTATGGTGAAAAATGGTGTGCTTCCGGTACGATGGCCGACAGGCTGGTCAAGACTGGGCAGGTTTTTGTCGCGTGAGCTGTTCCTCGAACACTCCCCGCCAGCTGTTGCAACCAAACTTCCCTTAGATAAACATAACTGCCAAATGCTCCCTCCAGCATTCTGGTGGTGTAAGATAGTCCTTTAAGAAGATAGGGTTTCTATGCAAGTTTTTAGTTTTGATTTTATTTGAAAACTATGAATAATCTTAAATCCATATCTCAATACTTCTAGATCCAGGTCTGAATTCTAAATAGATTTTCTCGAATTCTGTTAACTTGATCCTTAAATCAAAATCAAAAGTCTTAACTTAGTTTCAGATTTGGTGGGTGTCTTGAGTGCATTTTTCCTGAATTGAGCACATCGTCATTGTGACGAAGGAATTAGGTCTTGGTCAATAGTCTGAATTGGAGTTTGGGTCTGGAAAGGTTCTTCCTAAACTATCTTTCTCAAAAGGTACTATTTCAATTTCTCTTTTTCTAAATTTCGGTCGATAAATATTTGCTTAGAGATTTCTAAAACATGAATTCCTTATGAGGAATAAAATAATCATTTATCTCGATCTCCGACTTCGATAGTTTAATTGAATTTTCTCATTACCGTCTTAGTGAATATGAAACGGTAGTATTTCTTCTTACAGATTATCTACTTATTCATTTTTCCAATTTTTGCAAAAATTAAACAGAGGATTAAGAGAACCCTTATTTAAATATAATCATTCTATATACATCTATTTATGCATAAAATCTAATTCTGATGAAAGTCACACTTTTATCATCATAAAAATCCTTTATGTTGAAAATAACTCTTTTATCATGAAAGACTTTCTTTTATGCATATACATCATTTATGATGAAAATCACTCTTTCAATATAAAAGAATTTCTTTTAGCATATGTTTATGCATAAAAATCATTTATGATGGAAATCACACTTTTAATATAAAAAAAGATCTTTTATGCATATGTTTATGCATAAAAATCACTTATGATGAAAATCACACTTTTAATATAAAAAATATAACTTTTATGCATATGTTTATGCATAAAAATCATTTACGATGAAAATCACACTTTTACTATAAAAAATATCTTTTATGCATAAAAATCATTTATGATGAAAATACACTTTTAATAAAAAAATATCTTTTATGCATATGTTTATGCATAAAAATTATTTATGATGAAAATCACACTTTTAATAATAAAAAAATATCTTTTATGCATATGTTATGCATAAAAATCATTTATGATGAAAATCACACTTTTAATATAAAAAATATCTTTTATGCATATGTTTATGCATAAAAATCATTTATGATGAAAATCACACTTTTAATATAAAAAATATCTTTTATGCCATGTGTTTATGCATAAAAATCATTTATGATAAAAATCACACTTTAAATAAATAAATATCTTTTATGCATATGTTTATGCATAAAAATCATTTATGATGAAAATCACACTTTTAATAAAAAAATATCTTTTATGCATATGTTTATGCATAAAAATCACTTATTATGAAAATCACACTTTTAATATAAAAATATATATCTTTTACGTATATGTTTATGCATAAAAAATCATTTATGATAAAAGTAACACTTTTATAATAATAAAAAATATTCTTTTATGCATAGATATCAATAATGATAAAAATAACACTTTTAAAATTTAAAAAAAAAATATTCTTTTATGCATACTTTTATGCATAAAAATCGATATGATGAAAGTAACTCTTTTGTAATAAAAAATATACTTTTATGCATAAAAATCCATAATGAAGAAAGGTAACACTTTCATAATAAAAAATTTATCAATAAGTATCTTTCATAGAATTTAATTCTATTGAAAATCATTCTTTTATAAAAATTAATCAATATGCATCTTTCTATGCATGAATGAAAATGACACTTTTAGAATGCTCTAAGGATGGGGATTACTCTTTTTGATTAATAAAAGATGAAATTTATTTCACAAATTTTAAAAAAATTTCGCCATAACCTCCTTTGTATGGTTGACCATTTTTCAATTTTTAACTCGCTAAAATTAATTAGAAGTTCACCAAGAGAATTTAAATCATTCTAGTGTAAACATTTTTTACTTATTTAAGAGAACATTATGAAAAACTTGATTTCATCCAATAATCAATCATCTAGGATAAAGAATGGTTGGATTTATTAAAGAAGAGAGGGGAATGCCTTTTTTCAATGAGGCATAACATCCATTCAATTTAGAGAAGACAAAAATCATAAAAAACCATAAAAGAATTAGAAAAGAGAAGAATCTCCAACCTACATTGATAATTTGAGAGCTTTCCTTTGGCTTGATGGTTTGAGGGTTCTACTCTTATTTGAAACAAGAGTGGCCACCAATATTTTAGAAGAGGGAAGGTCAAAAACTAATGAATTATGAGTAAAATTCACAGTTTTTGGCACTTGGGAGAGGCAGGGTAACAGTACAAAACATTATTGAGTTTCAACAAAGAGGAAGTATTTTATTTATAGGAAAAAGTGAGCTTCTAACGAAGCTAATTGATTCTAGAATTTTCCAGATCAGTTTGGTCAATTTTTGACCATTTTTAGGTCAGTTTTGCTCACTTTTTGGATCTAGTTGAAACAGGAGAGAGGAGAGATAAAAATATCTCATTGTTTGGGAGTTTAAAACTCATTCAAGCATGTGAAATAGGCGCCTCCTTCATGAGGAGAATTCCCCCATACTGAGGTGTCAAAAATGCATCATTTCATCTAAATATCTCTCTTTTTTAACTATTAACCTTGTCCTTAGTCAACTCTTCATCTTATGTGAGTATTTACTCATTTTTGGGAGATTTTCCTTTTATTCTTCTATTTATCTCCTCCTTACATTTGGATGAATCTTATTGGTCCATAGGAACCTTAATTTCAAATTTTTCGAAAATCTGGACCCCTAGGATAATGCCTCTTGAACAGATTATACTTAATTTCTAATGCACCTTCTGAAAATCTTTTTGAACTTCTATTTCAAGGGAACTTATTTTAATAAGATGAGATATTTTTCTATCCAAAAATATTTAAAAACTGAATTACCACTCTCTAGAAGATTTTCTCTCTCTAGGCCAATACTGGTAGAAACAAGATCTTTTATATTTCTGAAGAGGGATTTGATTACAGGGGAAGATGATGGACATCTTGAGGGGCTGGGGAGGAATCTTACAGTCACCACCAGAAGATGTTAAAACATCTTCAGCAACTACAACTTCACATGTTTCGAGCCACCAAGAAATTGGAACTTGAAGCAAGAAAGTCGAAAACATGATGGTGGATGAGCTCAGTAATGCCATATTAGATAAATTGAAAGTCAAGGAGGGAAGAGAAACATCTGGGCATGGGCATAATCACCTTTACCCACACAGGGAATTGGTGTGGTGCCTCTATGTGCAGATTGAATCACACCACCACACCGAGTGTCCATAGTTAAGATCAAGGCCATTACTCTATTGTGATCACTGTGTAAAATTAGGAAATCATGACACTTCAATGTGTGGATATCCAAGGTTTCAAAATGTTGCATAGCTACCAGCACCACTTAGAGCCCCATTGGCTTTACTGGCACAACCTGTACAGATCACCGCTACTGCTGGACAACCCAACTCTTTCTATTTACCTAGGGGGATGTTTCGGGTACAAGACACTTCACCTTTGCTCTGCCACACATCGAACAGCCGCCAGAAGATGTTGACATGGTGTGGGAAATAGAACTTAGCGAGGAGTACTACGAGGAAATGGCTGAGGTTACAGAATAACACACCAATACCTGTGTTTCAAACCACGGTACAATGAAAGGGCAAGGACATGAACGTGAATTTGAGAAGAGGACCACTACAATGCTTTGGCTGCAGAGGGCCGCATCGAGTCGCCAAGGCGAGTGCCCAAACAAGAAGATGGGTCATACACATCAACCACAACAAGTGGCGGCTTCGCCCAATGACATGCCAGTGCTCACATGTACTACATGTGGAATTGATCATTTGATCAAGGATTTTCCATACCAAGCAAGTGGCTCTACTTCTACTGCCAATTAGGCCACCATCCGGACCATTAGTGTACAATCTGGGAAGATCACACCGCTCAATGTCCTAACAAACGCTCAAGCTCAATTAGGAGACAAGGGAAGAAATCGAGCGGATGCGACTATTTCCAGAACTAGGCACAGGAGAAGAGTGAAAAAGTAGGTAAGGGTGACACAATGGTCACAATCCAAGACAGATCCAAAGAAGATACAATTGATATCGGATCCACACAATCGAAGGAAGAGGGGTGTCAAGGGATCAATCATAGAGGATCCACACAATCGAAGGAAGAGGGGTGTCAAGGGATCAATCATAGAGGATCAGACACCATGAAAAGCAAAGAGAGCAATCAACAACTCCTAAGGGGGTTGGTGAATATCCCAATGCCGACGAGAAAATAAGGAATCTCAAAGATGCCAAGGCCTTAGTCTCAAAGAGTACCAACGGCTTCATGAAATGCAACTTCCCACTTTTAATGTCATTTTGCTTTTTGTAGCAGTCCTTTCCCATGTGTCTTGGTTTGCTAGCACTCTATGCTATTTGCCAACCACCTCGGCCTCTTCGGCTCCCCCTGCCTCTAGACTGGCCTCTTCCACCTGTCTTGTAGCTCTGCTCCCATGAAGACAGCTCCTTGGAGATATGTAGCTCCCATAGCTACTGAGGGGGTGTTGTACCTAAACCAAGAAGGGGAAAGAGATGATGGTGCTCTTACCCGTGTAGTACCGCTTCCTTCCTTGCTTGTTCTTGCCTCTTGCTTGCCTCCTTAGCTCTCACACAAACTAGACTCTGATACCATAAAGAGAATGTGGGGGAGGGGGAGAGCTTCAAACCGTAGCAAGCAAACACACACACACACAAGAGAGAGCAAGACACGAGAGAGATGGATAGCTGAATTTTCTTCTATCTTCTTCTTTTCTACTCAACCAGCATAACATAAAGATAAGAGTAAACACTATATGGGTTAGTACTCAACTACTACAACAACATACAAGGGTCAATCCATAATGTGAACCCGACTAAATGAGCCAGTGCTATAACTATGCCAGTCTCTAGTAATCCAAAATGGCTATCACACAGCCTATCATCCCACTGGCCGCATATCACACATAATCTCACCAACCATGCCAGTGGTGTAGATGCGGAAGCTTTCACACACCCAGGCGGGTCATCAATGTTCGCCATAGCACTAATTGAGCTCGATATCTCAACACAAAAGAATACTTGTGAGCTCCTCGTCTTCTCTATTCTTTCTTCCTTGTAATCTTGCTTTATTGACCGATGCATGCTAGATAGGTTTATTTGTAAGTTTCCCTCTTGCATTAGCCTCCTCTTCTTTCCTCACCTTTTGTGAGAGAGAACCATCAAAAAGGCTATCTCTTTTTGCATCCATCTACATCGGCTCTAAGGTAAGAGCCGACAAATGCTTCGACGGTAAGGCTAAGATAAGCTCTTGACTTGACATATTTGGCACCATTGTTGGGGAATAGCCTAGGGCTTAGCTCCGTTCATCTGTTCATTTCTCCAAGCTATTAGGATTACCCAATATTGTCCAGTGTTAATTAGGAGGTCACACCCTGAAAAATATATGGTTTTGGAGCCTTGGATATATTCTTTTTTTTAAAAGTTCATTTGCTTTAGGACATGCTTTTTTTATATCTTGGAAGAGTAAAACTTTGATTTCATTAGCCTTTTACATGATTTTAGAAATGAAAATACAATCAACTATAGTGCATCAAACCACACTTCCTCAAACCCACCCAGCCTTCGGTCCCATAACCAACACTCAACAAAGTGCTTCCCTATTTAAGAAGGCCACCTCCAACAAGAAGCTTTGACACACAACAACCAAGCATCTTAACAATCGGAGTTTTACAATAGTCAAAACATGTCTCTGTTGTTGCACCATTAGGGACAAGTGTTCCTCAAGGCACACAATAGTAAGCATATGCAATGTAAGTAGGAGTCCCACTTTTCATACGATCTCATTTATAGAATCGTCTTCAACACAGAACTAAGTTCTAGCTCTTCTCTACTCGGACAAGGAATAGGGAACACAAGGAAGGGTAAAGAGACAATGTCTAGGGCTGCCTCAAACCAAAGGGATCCACAAGGACATTCACATAATGTGCCCTAAGCCTATAGGCTTAAAGCCACATAGGAAGAGGTTAAGTGTCATTGAAAACCATATAGTCCAACCCCATGGGGTAAGCAATCCCTAACCCAAAAATAGACGGTTTACTGCAACCACTCCCTTGTGTTCCCATGGCCACGTGAATATGTAGAAGGCTCAAGAGCAAAAGACTCCATGACCATGGTCTAGACACTACATCTTCAATGACCTAGTAGACAATCGCCAAGGACGTAGAAGTCATCCACGCAAAACAAGAGACAGGATATGCATCGCCCAAAATGGCTAAGGGTGTCCGACCAATACCAACTAGAGTCCTAGTCAAGGACATAAGCATGGACAAGTTGGCAGAGAAAATTTGCTCAACTGTTTAGGCCACAATTTGCTCCACATTTGACTACCCTGCATTGTACACAAAGGTCTCACAAAGATAGGAGTGCATAAAAGATGTCCTATGAGCATACATTTTGTTGTTTTTTGTATAAAAGTATGGAACTTTTTCTCTCTGAAATGTATCCCACAAAAATACATTTTATCACCTTATCATCCAGCTTATTACATTGTTGCTCAAGTAGAAAAGCATAATCAAGACAACCCAAAACACACAAATGAGCCATAGAGGGCTTCCTACCATTCCAATCTTCATAAGGGGTAATTGTCTAACAAGGTCTTGGTGGCACATCTGTTTAGCACATAAGTGGCACATAAAGGGAGAAACTAGTAGTTTAAGGAAAGTCAATAACTTCGAAAGGAGATAAGACCTAAATGTTCCACATGCAAACACCACACTCATGGTGTATTTTTTTGGCGAGCATTTTTTGGCCAAGTGCTTTTTGGTTTTAAGGCAAGCAGTTTCTCTCTCTACTCTACTCTTTCTCTCTCTACTCTTTGGCTCCCTCTCTTCTCTCAATTTACTTTGATTTCATAGCATGTTTTTTTTTAAAGACACCATACAAAGATGAAACTTCCAATATATTCCAAGACTTTTGCATATTATGACCACCACCTACTACAAGATGTTGAGCACAAGCAACAATACAAGAAAACATTTGACACGTTGTAATACTATTGGGACTTAGCTATCATCTTTCTCTCTCTATCTTCCCTCAATGTACTATTCATTGCTACTTTTTTATAGAGACACCATAGAAAGATGAAACTTCCATTATATTCCAAAGCAAAATTACAAGACTACAACATATTATGGCAAACACCTACAAGATGTTGAACACAAGCAACAATACATGAAAGCACATGGGACCTCAACTATCATCTTGGACTACTTCGACTACCCTAAATTTGCAATGAAGGTGGCAACTTCTCCTCGAAGAGAAGCCTCTTTTGCATCTTCAATGATGCCAAAGCTCTCCATATCCCAATGGGCTGTTGTCGCTTTCACCTCTAGCATGTTCTTGTCTACAATGTCCACCACCTTCTCTCTGCTGTGAGCTTCTTGTAGAGCTCCTACACTTTGGACGTTGTTTGTTGTCCATGCCTCTAAAAGGGCGGCCGATCTTGGTTCTTTTTCTTTGAGGTGCATGAAAGATGTAAGAGCTTTAATTAAGATGCTTACAAACATCATATTATTAGAGGGATTGGTGGATGAACCCATGAAAATAGAGTTTATGCCCAACCTATGACAATATAAAGAAATAAGGGCAATTATCTAAAATGTTACAGCAATAACAAAAAACAATGTCATAGCACCAATTTAAGTGTACAAAATTGCATCAAAGTAATGTGAAAATCATTAATTTATTGTCATTACAAGGGATGGATTACATCAAAGAGGGCATCACGTTTGAATGGAAGGAAGGTGGTTACATATGGGGAGCTCTACCAAACGGTGTAGGTAGGAATAGCAGCCTCGCAAGTTCAGACCGCCGTGCCCATGATGAGGACATCATAAGAGGAACCCTCGGAGACATACATGGCATAATAGGTCCATATGAGGCCTCTAATGGAACACCGACGAGTGGCCATGATAAGGCACTCGACCTTGTTAGGCTCATAGGTAATGGGATGGGTGGAGGAGGGTGGTGGTGCTGGAACGTGTGGAGACGAGGTCCCCACATTCCTCTGCTGCTCCCGATGAGCATAATCACTAATGCCCCCCTTGAAATACTATTGCTTTAAATCCTCGAGAACATGCAAAAGAGGTAGTATACAAGAACTAAAGCACACCTCATCCCACGTCACGCTAATGTAATGCCGATGTAGTTGTTTGCATGCTCTAGCAAGGGTCCCAATTCTGCCAAAGCAATCTAGAACTGCATCTCCTCAATCGGTGAACATCCCGAGTAACCACCATACATGCTTCTTTCATTTAAACCATAAAAAAGATAATGAATATAGAATGATTACACTACTTGAAACGAATTGCAATGAAGTGAGTGCCATAGACAAAGCTCTAGTCTTACCTTACAAAAGTCTCACTATGCTCGGCAACATATCGAATGGGATTCCCGTATGGATACAACATGTATGGGTGGGTTCCCTCTCGCAGTTTAGGCTCTATGAAGACATCATTATCCACCTCAAAATCTGGATGATCAGCAACTACCTCACCTCCCCACCTAACATACTTCAGTCGACTAGATGTAGTGTGATGGGGGTGAATAAAGATGGCGATGACCAAAATAGTGACCTACATGCACACACGTAACTACATTAAGGAAATCATGGTTGTTCACTTAAAATATAAATTGAGTACAATCCACTCTTTCACTCACCTCTTCTCATCCAACTTCTGACATGAGATACATGTATTGCGGGAGACACATGAACAAAGTCCTACGTAATGTTAAGTTGCAAGTTTCTACCTCTCACATTCCAATCCCCAAGTACTCTATACGTAGAGTATAAACCATAGTGTTGTCAGCATGTAGAAACTCTGCAATGAGTACCAAGGCTGACTCCACAAGCACCTCCCTAAATACATTACATTGGGGAACCACATGCTCTCTCTTGGAGAAAGCAAGATTTGTCAGAAAAATTGCCCACATCAAGTGTAGGCCTCCAAGGCTATCACAAGCGCCCATGGTTCCCAACCTCGTCAATGATCTCATGAATCATTGCAATAGTTGATTCCTGGAACACCGCAACAAAGGGGAAACCTCTGAGTGGGTGAGCCCAATGGGTGATTACTCCAAAGAAGGATGGGAGGTGGAGAGTGTGTGTAGACTTTAAGCCCTTAAGTGTTGTAACTAAAAGAGATCGTTATCCGCTGCCTTTCCTTGATGAGATTTTGGACTTAGCGGTTGGTTTTGAGAGATACAGTATATGTGATGAATACTCGGGGTATTTCCAGATTGCCATTGCACCAAAGGATCAAAGAAAGACCATTTATTACACATTGGGGATGTTTTTGTTATAGAGTGCTTCCTTTTAGATTGACTAATGGTCTATCCAATTTTTAGAGGAGGATGCATTAGGTTTTCTCTCCTTGTCTTGGAAAGTTTATCAAGGTATTCTTGGATGATTTTTGTGTTCATAGTAGTAGGGTGGAGCATTGTAAGAAGTTGGAATTGGCCTTTCAGCATTTGGATCAAACAGGTGGGCAACTTAACCCAAAAATGTCATTTGGCATAGCTCAGGGTAAAGCTTCTTGGACATGCAATTTCTGAGAATGGCATAGAGGCTGATCCGGACAAAGTTAAGGCATTGATGCTCTTACCATCTCTAAAGACTACTTGCCACTTTCATTCAAAAGGTGAGGTACTATCGAGGTTCATCCTTTTGGCTTCACAATTGCTTAATCCTTTGCATGTGGCGACGAAGAGAGATACCTTGGAATGGACTATGGAGTGTGGGAGGTTTTCCTTCATGTGAAGGAAGTGCTTGAAAGTTTGTCAGCAGTTATGTCTCTTAATTTGGGAGAAAGAGTTTTATGTAAATCCCTCGGTTGGTGTGAATGCTATTGGGGTAATTATTCTTCAACAAGGTAAGGGAACTCAATACATGAGGCCATTTTATTACCAGAGTTAAGACATAGGCAGAGGAGCTACACTGAGGTAGAATCAGTGATGATGAGTGGGGGGGTTTATTTATGAGCATTTTCTAGCGAGCGCTTTTTTGGAATCAGGCGAGCGGATTCCAAAAAGATTACATTCCTCCATCAAGAGAGAGAGAGAGAGAGAGAGAGAGAGAGAGAGAGAGAGAGAGAGAGAGAGAGAGAGAGAGGGAGGGAGGGAGAGGGAGAGAGCGAGACTAAGAGGGAGTGAGAGAGAGAGAGAGAAAAACATGTCAACATTACATCCTCTAAATTGAGGTTATTGCTACCAAGTGAAAATAAAAACAAGTTCATTTACATACAACTTCCAAATACAACTCTTCAATCCAAACTATTGTTCGGTCTTAGTATGCAAGATACTAATAAAGAAGTACACAATCTTTTTTACTTTCATGGGCTTCGCTTGTCCTTCGGGGTGAACGTAGCTTCCAATCCACTGAAAAAACCTAGCCCAAGGCACATAGCAACTCGACAAATACCCTTTGAATCTCTGTTGACACAGTCGGACACCTTACCCTCCTCAGTCTGAATTAGCTAACTCTCCAAAAAGTCCTCTTCAATCAGATCTGAACAGATCTAATCTTCCACTCTAACATCGCAGGTGACCTCCTCTACTAGCTCGTTGACCAAAACTGGCCCCAGTTGATCATCACTGGTTGACTGTAATCTGATTAAGCTAACAAGTTGTAATCTAGTCACTAACTGACTGTAATCTGATTCAGCTAATAAGCTGTAATCTGATCCACCGACTGACTGTAATCTGATCCACTGATTGACTATAATCTGATCCATCGACTCACTATAATTTGATCCACTGACTGTAGTCTGACTAACTATAATCTGATTCAGCTAAAAAGCTTTAAATGTTATAGAAGTTAATAGAGCAGATGACATCAAGATGTATGGAAAGTTTTAAAGTAAATGAAACAGTACTATCCGGTCACTTCCTCAAGCAAGAGATGCTTGGACGCTCTCAATAAAACCATGGGCTCGCCATATTGCAATTAAGCCCACCACTTTGGTCTTCACTTGAGAAATATCATCATCGCTACCAAGAAGTGATAAGGATGTGAGACCTTTCCATGCTTGTGCACCATCTACAATCTTGGATGCTCATCAATAAAACCATGGGCTTGCCATATTGCAATTAAGCCCACCACTTTGGTCTTCACTTGAGAAATATCATCATCAAGAAGTGATAAGGATGTGAGACCTTTCCATGCTTGTGCACCATATTGCAATTAAGCCCACCACTTTGGTCTTCACTTGAGAAATATCATCATCACTACCAAGAAGTGATAAGGATGTGAGACCTTTCCATGCTTGTGCACCATCTACAATCTTTTTCTTGACCTCCACATTGGTGGCCTCCTTCACGATATGCCCAGTGACAACTTCAATTCTAATATTTGATGAGGCCATCACAAGCAATATGTAGGATGGTTGTGGGTGGTGTACTCTACTAACAACGCTTAGCTAAATGGTAATTGACAAAGTTCTATGGAACTTGTCTCTATATTTATAGGAGTGGGAGAGGTAGATAAAGAGATATTTCTTGTAATTTTGCAATAAACAAAAAAAGACACCTTTCTTCTTTTTTAATGACAATAATAAAGGCATCTTTTCTCATTTTCTAGATCACAATAATAAAGGCATCTTTTCTTTTCTTTTTTGGCAAAGAGCGAGTATGTATCTTTTCTTTTTGTATGTGTAATTTCAAAAAAGCTTTCTTGCCTACTAAAAGGCTTCATGTGATTGTGACCCACCTTGCTTCTCTCTCTCCCTCATCCTTTCCCTCTCAATTCCCTAAGATTTCTAACCATTTAATGCTCGTAATGCAATTATCATTCATCAATAAAGGACCATGTTCTGCAATATAATACCATGCAATGGACTAACAATATTCAACAAAACTCAACTTTAGTCTCAGAATGCAATATGAGAAGCTTAACAAACTTTGTTTGGAAGAAGGATCATAAAGTTCATACACATTCCCTCCATAGAGAGAGAGAGAGAGAGAGAGAGAGAGAGAGAGAGAGGGGGGGGGAGGGGGAAAGAGGGAGGGGGAGAGGGAAAGATATTGCACAATCGAACCCTTTACAAATGAGGTTGCAGAAGTGCTAAAATACTATAGGATATGAAATGAGAAAATTTGGCATGTGAAATTCCATGCATTAAATGGTCTAAATTAGGGTAGGTTCTCCTACGAGACAAGGCATTGTAGAGCTCTGATTCCGAAAGGGTAGGTTGGTGGATGAACATATTCTCATTTTGACTCAAGCCAAGAACACACAAATATATGAACTATAAGTGCTTGCATGCAAGACAAGGCTTCTTCTTGGATTCTCTATCTGCAAAATTTGGACACATACAACACTATTCATCTTTCACATGCACATCATATTTTCCAACGTGTGTATCATCCCCATGCGATTTGATCTTGAATCCAGCCTCTGCACTTCTTCTACCACCCTAGCTTTCATTTTCAAATTGGCCTTTATTTTTTTGCTGCTTCCTCTGATATCGATGTGCGATACTTGACTCATGCTATTTCACATGCTTGAGCCACCTGCCTCTATGTTTGTAGTGGACCCATATGGTGGTTTTGTATTACTTGGTGTTGTAAAGGACCTTGTAGCCCCACCGCTACTACGTGGGGTGGGCATGACACCTTCTTCATTCTTGCTCTCCACCGAGTATGCACCTTTCCATAATTAATAGACCTCCTCATCTGTGAGGTTAGTTTCCATTAGCAATTGGCCATATCTTGGGTGGCGGATTGGGCTTTGGGTTTATGTTAAAGTCCACAATATAGAAATGAAGCATGTGATTAGGGAAAAACCACATCCATTGTCTGATGAGACCTTTAGGGTGCTTGTGATACCCTTCAAATGATGGTGCAGGCACACCCTTTACAGATCTGACTATGTGTTGCCCACATCTCTTACCACCACGAGGAGTTCCACTGCATGTGACCTATGCATGTCCTTTCGATTTCCCACATTGCTTCATGTGACCTTTGCTTCTTCCAATACATGTCCTTTAGATTTCCCACATTGCTTCATTCACCTTGCACTCAATCACACTAAACGTTGTGGCTTGCATTGTTCTTTGAGGAGTAGTGGTTGTATCATGCTCCTTAAAATTGATCTTCCATGACCTCCTCACATATTTGCGCATTATACTCTGGATGATGTGTTGTCTCATCATTAATATCAATGACCACAACCGCTGGTCTCTTGTGACGTGTAGTTTCATTGGCACTGGTTAGGGGGTAGGCACCTTATACATGGATGTTCCTTTAGTTGCTTAATTGACTGTTTGAACCACTTAGGTTAGGCTTGTAGACATCCATTACGTTAGTTTCTCCAAACTTAGTCCTCTCCCTATGTGCTTGCCTTGAGAGTAAGAGATTGCCTTAATGCTTTGCAAAATTGCATTTGCCATATCGGAAGTACATGCATCATAAAGAGAAATCTTGCGTCTATATCCTTCCCCTGCAAGCCAACTCCCATGCTTGCTTTCTGCTAGGTTTATTCTTGGGGTATTTAGACCATCCTTACTTCTCTCTACTGTCATCATCAACATGACTAAACCCAAATGTGCTATGCGCATCTCCCACCAGCTCAACCAAGAGTCCATTGCTGAAACATTCCTATCCATGACATGCCCATTGCGCCACCATTGACATATTAATCAAGCCTCTCCTGATGCAGCTTCACTAGTAGGAGCCATGCACCACTTCTTGCATATTGCTTTGTGCTCACCTTGAGATGTGGTGCACACATACTTTATTGTGTGGGCAACCATACCTACTCCCAATGAAATAGGCAGGACCTCTTCCTATCTGTTAGGACATTATTTTTCCCACCATTGAACACATGGCAAACCGCATTCCAGTTAGCCTGTGTCTTGTCTACCATGAAACCAAAGAAATATGCCCTTTCACAACCGTGGTTTTCCATCACTTCATTTGCTGCACTCCCAAAATAGACATTGGGCCTCCATATCCTCCTCTTTCATTTCACATGTCGTAATTATTACAAAAGTTCCTGTATGCTACGTGAAAACTCAAGTCATTTACAATGTAACATAGTTGAAATCCTTTGACCACATTTATTATGACATTTGTATGCTACCTTGGGTCACATGATAAGGCATGCTCACCCAATCTGATGTTTATTGGGTGTGTTTAAATGTGTGCTTAAATTGTATCCATTCATGTTGTAGGTCCCCAAAGCGGATCTGTTGCATTCAATTCACCAAATCCAACTCAAAAGCGGGTCCAATGGTGTGGACATCTTGAAAACAAAGCACTTCTCACATGCGGACCCTTGTCTTGGAAACTTGCTTCCATGGAAAAAGTTGTAAGTGCACTCTCATTTCAACTTCAAAAAGTGCATCCAAGCTAAAGCTCTCCTTAGAAGGCCCGTGTGTCAGGCTGCAAGTATTGGCCTCCAAAACCTAATAATCAAATTGTTCAAGTTTCACAATTTACTCATGTTCCCCAATGAAATGTAAGGAACCATCTTCTTGCACTAGCGTTGCCATCACAATTTCTTTTGTCACACACATTTGTACCTTGCTTGCCCTGGCATTTTTCGATCTACTCCCTAACACCCTAGATACCATTTTCTTTGTCTTATCAATTAGTGCCTTTGATGTGCCTACATGTACATTATGTTCATTTCGACGTGTATAATTAATCGGCTCATCATCTCATCAAATCGCATCACATAATAGATGTAGAAATTGCATGTAGTGATGCACATCGCAGGCATTGAGCAGTGATGGTAAAGGAGATTTCCAGACGTACTATTGCACTCCTCTCCAGTGTGGTCGGTGCCTTTAGCATGCTCCCACTAAAATTTGATGTATTTGAGACTCTATGGTTATTTAGTGTCGAGGGCAAAGCTCATTCACACACTTTAAACTACCTAGGCAACATTGGCTTCTCCGACACACTCCAGGGAAGGCAATGTTGGAGGTTTGCAGCGTTGACCACCAACCGGTATCTTACTTATTCTCTATGGAATCCATTCCTACATGTGATCCCATGGTTGGTGGGAACTCAAATGTAATATCACCATTATATTGCCTAGGAATCTCTAGGGCCTTGATAACCTCTTTGACATTTGTAAGGTTTCCCCCTTCCAAAATGGGGGAAACACTTAGGATAGTCTACTAAGTCTTAGCTTGGAGAAAATTTCCTACTCGTCGGCACCTTGACCATGTAAAGATTCAAGGATATGATTCGTAGAATAGGTAAGACCTAGTCCTATCCTGCAGGGGGAGCGCGGTCTTGTAAAAGTCAAATTACCCATAGGGTAATTGATCATAATTTGGGCAACAACTACTAATCTTGATTCCTAGAGACAACACTTTTTTTCCTCATCCATGTAAGGCACAGTTGGCCTAGTCTCCTAGAATAGAGTTGCTCGAGAACCTATTTATCTAGCATAGGGCTTTCACTTGATTTGTGGGAAAGCTACCCGACTAATTGGGTCCACCCCCATCCGTAGGATGGTGCCGTTGGGGCATTCTATCCTCCCACTTTCCACCCTACTCACGCGTCAATTTGTTTTCTAATTAATCCTACCACACTGTTTGACATAAATAAACATGTTTCTTAATTAAATAAACATAAATAAACATGTTCCTTAATTAAGGCCAACAGCCTTTTTTCACAGTACAATAATGCCAAAGACAAGATTTATAAAAAAAGTTTATACATGAATCAATTTCGTACAAGCCAAACCGGCTCTCTTATTCTTTTCCTTTATACTACCAATGATCTAGAATTCGGCAGCCTCTACATGCTAGGAAAAACCCTACGGGACCATACACCTCATCGTTGGCCGCTAGCGAGAACTCAAGCCAGCCTGTCGCCCTCTCAGGCTCCGTCGCTTGATCCTCCCGCACCCCTCTCAGAGGGATGTCTACGCACTAGGGTGGGCTAATTCACCGCACTAGCCTGGGCCCTCATAACTAGGCAGCATCACAATCACTCGCCTCAATCAGCGAACCTCATTCTCCCAATGGTATGAGAGATACCATGGGCTAACTCTGGGCCTTACTAACATCTCCACCGTCTGACTACACAAGCACAAGAACGGGGCAGCGTCAAGGCAAGGAGAGTTGTACCTGTACCTTAATTTAACCAAGATAACAATCCATTTACTCAACTAAACCATAGGACTAGAATCCATGTTACCTTCTTAAGAAAACAATCCTTTTCATAAAGATTTTAGCATTTCAACTTGAGATTGTGATAAGACATTCTTTATTAAGGCATATGCTGTTGTTTAAAAGAATACAAACTTTAACTAGTAAATCAATCAAATAGATCACTATTAACAATTAATAGAGAAGCCGGGGCCATACCTCAACCCCTAAGAATGATATATAATTGAAAAACAAAATATATATATATACCTTATAGAAATTTGTCATTTATCGTTGTCTTTCCTCGTTAATTAGGTATTAGGTATTAGGTATTTATGTAATTAGGTATTAGGTATTTATGTAATTAGGTATTATCGTGCGAGAGACAACCTTGAGAAGGAATGTATTCGATAGATCGACGATCTCGAGTTGGCCTTTAATGACAAAATCAACGCTATTAAATCGGCCCTTCAATCACAAATTCAAGCCATTCGTTCCGGAAATGGGGTACTAGGATTGAACAAATCAACCGAGGTGATGAGCGCAGTAGTGTGCCGGGGCGATTCGACGCACTGCAGTAGTGGAGCAGGTGATTCAACCCGAGAAGAGGCATGGGGTGGGGACGGAGGCTGGAAAGAGGTCCCAGATAAGGGTTGCGAGTGATTAAGTAGAGAGAGAGAGAGAGAGAGAGAGAGAGAGAGAGAGAGAGAGAGAGAGAGAGAGAGAGAGAGAGAGAGAGAGAGAGAGAGAGCAAACCACTTTACCTAGACCACAGGGCTTAGATCCTGAAGAGGTAAGCCAGAGGGAAGTCCCTAAGAGAGGTCGGAAGAGAGAAGGTGGTAGAGCCAGGGAGCCCGTGCAATCTTAAGAGAATTTAATGGGGAACCAGTAGAATTATATATGGCATTTTTTGGTGAAAAAGTCGAATAAGGAATAGTCAAATTAGTTGGTCCAAAAGGAAGAGTAAAATTGACAAGAAAAAGAAACCTTGAACCACGTGGGGCCCCCAACAACCGCCAGTATAGCCAGCTTTTGGGAGACAGGGCCCCTGGAGAAATTCGTCTCCACCCTGGGGTGTGTGAGACTCACCCATCCCAATGTCATGTTGTGTACGATTTTGCGGTTCATGGTTTAATTTGTGTTTGTTCTATATATGAGATTTTTCAAATAAATGGCACCGTTTTCCCGTAGCCATGACCTATAGCCATCCCTTGCCCTACCTCAGTTTTGCGGATAACGGGAATCAAACCCATATTAATAAGAGATTCAGAACTTGATATATGAGAATAAAGAGTCTTCTAATACCTTCTCTTACAATTGAAATCATTCGATCATCCCCAAGCTTTATATGAGAATAAAGAGTCTTCTAATACCTTCTCTTACGATTGAAATCATCCGATCATCCCCAAGCTTTATCTTCTCTTACTCGTACTGTGACTTTTCTCTCTTTTGAAGGTCTATTATGGCAACATAGCCTCCTCTAGTGCAGGGCTACGGCATACAACTCTTTCTTTAAAAGAAAAGCTATGGAGTTTTGGTCTCTTCCTCCGAAAGGCCATAGCAATCTAACCTTCTTTTCTAAGATATTAGATAAGAATGAAGGGATATATACATCTCAAGCTCTAGGATTACCTTGAGGCTACTTGATTCCTTCTTACAATTTTCCCTGTATAGAGACCCTGACAGAATCAACAAATTGTTTCGGCCACCATAACTCTCCGATAAAAACTTAGAATATGGTTGTATAACAAGTCAAAAGAACCGGAAGGCATCTATTCTACAAGCCAACACGAGTAGAATAGGCAAAAACGTCTGTATATAGCTGCAAACGTGCCATCTTTAGAAACGCATTGCTTTTCCACATTTTTAGTATGCATGGACTCTAAATATGTAAAAGTACTCTAAATACGACCTCTTATCACCTAAATTCGAATTTCTATTTTTGGAGATACTTATCTCTTAATAGAACTATTCTTGTCTTCTTATTTCTTTTAGGATTTTTGGAGCTAATATTTTTATTCTAACACTTTCCTAATGTTTCTAGCCTTATTGTCTCACTCTTCTCTAAGTACACTCTCTTTCCTTATTGAAATCTATATTAAAAGAGACACATACATGGCTTGGGAGGGACCTTACAACATTTAACAAAATCTTTGTTAATGTGTTTCCCTTCTTCATGCCCCAAAGGTATTCTAATATATATATGTGTGTGTGTGTGTGCATATATATATTATACACAAATATATATTTGCACACACACACACACACACACACACACACATGCTAAGAGCTCTCTCTCTCTCTCTCTCTCTCTCTCTCTCTCTCTCTTTTACACACCACTATGAGGATAACATTTCGTCCTCCATCGGTCCATGTGTGATCCAGTTGATGCCAACAGCCCTATCAATAACCCTACTTTCATGGGATTATTAATTAACACCATTTTTGTGTACACAATCTTCGTTTGCATTCCTTTTATATCCTCTTCCATTTCCAAAGTTAAATTACTATGAACTTTCAAATTAACTCTAGTACCAAAGGATTTTCAAGTAGTGTTCTTCTATTCAGATCACCACATGGTTGAGGGTGGATTTAACTAATAATAACTTGTGGGCTTGGAGACTCTTTAACAAATCTTTGTTTGAGAAGACTTTTCCTTGCGTATATATATGTACACACATATATATATAGACGTGATGTGCCACATGTAACGCCTGCGCACGAACATTACATGTGGCATGTCAAACACGCCATGAGAAAAGCCTGAAAATGGGCATACACATGGTGTGTCAAACACGCCATGTGTAATGTCCAGGCGCGGGCGTTACACGTAGAGTGCCACATGTAATGCTCATGCGCCTGAGCATTACATGTCGCTCGTGTTTGACGCGTCATGTGTAATGCTCAAGCGTGGGCGTTACACATCGAGCCATTGTTTGTGCGCCGCGTGTAATGCCTTCAACATGGCATTACATAATATGGCATGCCACATGTAATTCTATGAAATACATGTGGCATGCCACGTGTATTACCTGACGAGCGATAGTAATACACATGGCCTTGAATGTGGCAAGCCACATGTATTGCTAGCACTCGAGCAATACATGTGTCATGCCACGTGTATTGCTAGCACTCGAGCAATACATGTGTCATGCCACGTGTATTGCTAGCACTCGAGCAATACATGTGTCATGCCACGTGTATCGCCCACGCTCGAGCAATACATGTGGCACCTGCCACACTGGTTGGCAGGCGCCGTTTTAAATGGCTATTTCTTCCTTCCTCACCTCCATTGCCTCCCACAAACCGCCCACCCTCCTACGCCCAGCTACCCGCCCTCCTCTCCCCTCTCACCCTCCTATGCCTAGCCACCCTCCTCTCCCCTCTCACACCCTCCTATGCCTAGCCACCCTCCTCTCCTCTCCCCTCTCACCCTCCTATGCCTAGCCACCCTCCTCTCACACTACGCCCCCCTCTCACCCTCTCCCTCCCACCCAGTTATCCCCCTCTCTCTCTCACCCTCTCACCCTCTCTCTCTCAAACTTTTCCTAGTCTCTCCCTATATCACTCTCTCAAATACTCTACATCCCCTCAATCTTGTCATCTCAAACCCTCTCATTTTCCCTTCTAGCGCATACTCTCAATCCCTCTCCTATATAGGTTCTATTTCACTCACAACCTCTCTTGGCATAGCAAGAAAGTAACATAATGCCTCCACGAACTCGTTTACAATCCAAGGCCTTCATTGAAAATCCAGGCAAGATTACACTATCTTAGGATGTGGGCATGTCACAAGTTTGCCACATCAAGCGACATGACCAATACATCTAGATTACAAGTTGTATAGCGAGGGTTGCTCCTATAACGCCCTGACAATAATCATGTCGCCAGTAGTAGTGATGCCACGATTGCTGAAGAAGAGGAGTCTGTAAAGGAGAGTTTCGGCCAAGTGATTGATCAACACATCTCCACGAATCGGGTGGAGGATCACTTGTTGGTTGATGAACAACACCGCCTTCCCAGAGTGCCTCTCTATGTCACCTCCTTGCAAACCTTGCAATCCGCACGGATGAGGATTCCATTCAAGGATTGATTAAAAGCCTGGAAGAAAGCACCTACTACACAACAATGGCGGTGTTCATTTTCTCAGAGAGTTTCCCAGGCTAAGAGCCCATTCCATTCGATCGTCAAAGTGCAATTGGCCTTGACCTATCATTGTCCAGAGAGTTTGACATGGTACTAGAGCAGACGGAAGGATGGCAACACATGGTCGGGATGATATTTGTTGCCTGGGATGGAAACCATCATCTCAAAGCTTGACAAGAATGGGCAAGAACCACATAGCTTATAGAGAGAAGGCTCCAAAGGTGAATTGTAGGGTGGTTCTACAAGAGGAGGATGCTGAGGTCTTGATGGTGTTGCGCATGATAAACAAGTAAGTGGACTATTGTGAGATCCATGTTCCCACCGAGCAACAGATTCGGGATACTAGCAGCGGAAGTAGCACTTCTCACGTGGGACAGGGGTCCCACATTCGGGGCCTCACCCACGGATATCCGGATAAGAGACTAATCCGTCGGTTGTTCCAAAACCGAACCCGGAAAAACTTCCTTTACCGGAAAGCACGGGCGATTCCACCAGGATAACTTTTTACTCTAATGTAGTCAAGATCATTTCTGATCGAGCTGATCCAATTACATCTATAAGATACTTGGTCAGATCAAGGGAGAAACTTGCACTTGGATCATTGGGATCAACGCTTTTTTCCCCATTCAAGAGGCACAGCCGTTGATTCCTATCCATAGAACAGTTACTGTCCAGGATTTATTTTATCTATCGTAAAAACAAAAGTTTGAGTCTCGATTTACGGATCCATCAGTCCAGCCTAACCCCATCCAGTCCCATGGGTTAGCCAACCGCCCAACCACTGTAGTGATGCGATCCAATTAAGAATTTGGTTAGGTTTTGTCCCGGGTACCAAGGAAAAGAGTTCCAAGGTCCCCTAGCCAGATGTTCATGCAAAAATAAAACTAGTCACACCACTCACACACCCAATATGAAATTGCCTTTTCACAGATTCAACCAGTTTAAAACAATCCTTTAATAAAACCATAGTATCACTGATCACAATCTTCCAATTTATCCGGTTGATTCTTAAATTTCCCATCATTCCTTCATCAGAGTATCTATGGCATCATTGGCAACTAGGACGCTCACCACCTGTCCACACAGGGGCCGTTTCCTAATCCCTAGCCCATAATACTCAGCAATATAATCACTTATCAAGATGGACTCTCATTGAAGATCAGCAAGATCAACCAACAGATCCATATAAAGAGCCATGGACTCATCCATTGAAAACCAGCAAGGTCAATCAACCAGATCCATGCCCGATTTCAGAAAACAACTCCTACTCTTGTTCCAATATCTTCCTCGACGCACGCGTGGGTATCCTAGGCGACCCAGAGCCCGAGCACCATATGGTCAGCACCCTCTAGGATCCTTCACTCGCAGGTGACCTAGCGCTTCACTCATAGGCCGCTTCCTTGGCCCCTCATCCACCGTACCGGAAGCTCACCATTTTAATCGCACCGAGGCTGGTCAAGACCTCGGCCGACCTTGCTATGCGAGACGTCCTTCATTGACTCTCCGTCAGCAGTTGCAACTTTATCATCATGACCTTAATCACAAGACGGTCAAAATGCTCCCCCCAGCATTCTTGACATAAAACAATCATTTACAAACAGCATTTACAAACAGTTTACAAATACAGTTTCTATATTAACTCTCATTTTTCCACATTATCCCTCATCAACCCACCTTACTTATTCCACATTCCATATCCACATTCACATCCATACATCCACATCTACATGCATACATCCACCTCCACATTCACATCCACATCTATACATCTACATCTATACGTCTATACATCTACATCTATACATCTACATCTACACGTCTATATCCACATCTACATCTACATCTATACATCTACATCTACACGTCTACATCCACCTCCACATTCACATCCACATCTATACATCTACATCTATACGTCTATACATCTACATCTACATGCATACATCCACAACTTCATTCACATCCACATCTATACATCTACATCCATACATCCACATCTCCATTCACATCCCCATCTATACATCTACCTCTACATGCATACATCCACATCTCCATTCACATCTATATCTATACATCTACATCTACATGCATACCTCCACACCTCCATGATTACAATAAAATTCTTTTAATTAATCTAGGATGATAATTCCTAGAATATGGTAGGAAGTCCTCTTTTTATGCTTTGAATGAAATTATTTTATGCGTAATTTCTATAAAAATTTTGCCATAGCTCCGCTACTATGACTGATAAATCTCAATTTTTTCTAAGGGATAAGGCTTATCATTAAGGAAATAATTAGAATGGTCTCTAATTGGATCATCAATCCATAATGGATTGAATCATCGATATACATAAACTAAAAGCATAGAAAAAAGCCATTAATTTGGCCTCAAGCATAGCTTAATCTTGGATTAAGGAAAAGCCTTATGAAAAGCTTCATTTGGATTGAAAAGGGTCATGAGTATAACCATTTCTTAAGTGAGAGAGAGAAAAACCATTAGAATTAAATATAAATAGCATTTTATGTAATTCTTTACTATCATTAATTAATTAACTTCAATAGCAAAAACCATACCAATTAAGCTTCTCAAGCTTGAGAGAGGTTGAGAAGAGAGAATCATTGAGAAATTATAGAAAAGATCAAAATTCACTATACTTACCTTATAATTTGCTTGATTCTTTATTCACGGTAGAGGCCCCCAACCAATCAATTGGTTTAGTATGTTGATGGAGCCACCAATGGAGATTGAAGAAAGAGAGAAGTGTCAAAAACTAGTGAATTATTAAAGAATTCACAGTTCTTGGCTTAGGTGGAGTAGAGTAACAATGCATAAGACACTATCTCTTTTTCAACAAGGGAAGGCTTCTATTTATAGGAAAAATTGAGCTCCTAACCAAACAAACTGATTCTAGAATTTTCCAAGTCAGTTTGGTTGAATTTGGACTAGATTTGGACCTAGTTTAGTTACTTTTTGATTCGATTTGGTTCCATTTTGATTTGGTTTGGTTCAAGAGATATGAGAGATAAAAATATCACATTATTTTTTAGTTTAAAACTTATTCAAGCATGTGAAATATGCACCTCCTTTAAAGAACTCCCCTTCCTTACATATGTGTCAAAATTCTATTGCTCATAGTTTTTTTACTAATAAACCTTGTACATTTTCAACTCTTCATCTTATGTGAAATATGCACCTTCTTTAAAGAACTCTCCTTCCTTACATATGTGTCAAAATTTTATTGCTCATAATTTTTTACTAATAAACCTTGTTCATTTTCAACTCTTCATCTTATGTGAAATATGCACCTTCTTTAAAGAACTCTCCTTCCTTACATATGTGTCAAAATTTTATTGTTCATAGTTTTTTACTAATAAACCTTGTACATTTTTAACTCTTCATCTTATGTGAGCATTTACTCATTTTTGGATACCCAAAATATCTCATATTTTTAATATTGCTCATAGTTTTTTTACTAATAAACCTTGTACATTTTCAACTCTTCATCTTATGTGAGCATTTACTCATTTTTGGGTATCTTCTTTTACAATTTGGATTTATCTCCTCCCTACACATGGATTGATGCTATTGGCCCATAGGAACCTTAATTGGACCATAATCCAAAAATTTCTGAAAATCTAGATCCTTAGACTAAGGTTCTTTATACCTATTTCCAATTAATTCCAATTGCACATTGGAAAATTCTTTTTGAATTTCTGTTTCAGGGAAACTTATTTTAATAAGATGAGTTATTTTTCTATCCAAAAATATTCATAATCTGAATATTCTCTCTCTAGAATAATTTTCTCTCTCTAGGCTAAAACAATTAGAAGCAAGGTCTTTATATTTCTGAAGAGGGATTGATTACAGGGGAAGATACTAGACATCAAAAAGGGGGTTGGGGGAGGAATCTTACATTCTACCCCACTTAAAAAATGCGAGATGTCCTCATCTCGCAAACTATGATAATTTCGCAAGATGCACGAATATGAGACTTAGAGAGAAATTTTAATCAAGATTAACCACCAAGAAAAGTCTTAAAGAAAGCAAGATAAGAACAAGATTTAAACTTTATTCATTCTCGGAACTTATACAGTAAAGATAGAAGAACTCTTTACACTTCCATAAGCCCGTCCATCATATGGCCACAAAAGCAGCACTCACAAGCTGCACAAGTATAGGGTAACTCATCTATGGGAATGATTCTGCTGGTTATTACCGCACCTATCTCAGTGGTATGAGGTGATCTAACAAAAGGACCTCTGAGAGGCAAGCCAAAAATGGGATAAAGGCATATCTTCTCATGAGGAAGAAAACACGCCAGTAAGAAGACCCGCTCAGAAAACCCAAGATGCCTTGATCTCATGACGCAGTAGTATCGGGGGCCCAAACCCAAAGCTTCAATAACCATGGCCAAGCGGACATTGTTACGAAAGTGCTGCTGACCCTAGATTGTTACCCTAGTTATGTTTTGATAGGTCCGCCATTTGGTCTGAGCTACAGAAGTTCCTAGGTGAGGAAAAAGTGAGCGCTCATATAGTTCTATAAATTCTTTCTTCACAGACTCTCTTGCGTCTTGAAGGTGAGAAATCATCAGGGATAAAACTAATTCTTGTTGCCAAGCCATGAAGGAGATTAAGAAAGAAAGGAGATTGATGGGAGTAAGATTACTGTGAGCGACAAGTAAAAGTTACGACTTATATAAAGGAAGGAGCTAGCGTAACTTAGAAGCCAACGGTAACTTGCCACTGAAGTTTTACCGTCTTTCCATGATTTGTGTTTGACACATTTTTCTATAGAAGGTATTAAGAATTTTGAGATGAGGAGATAAAAGAAGCTTGTAGGCTAAGTCACCTACTTTCATTGAATTCAGATATAAGGGTCACAATATCTGGGGGATAACTTCTTATACTCCCCAAGAGATAAAGAACTTCTTTTGGGCCGTACTCGAATGAAAACCAAAACCTTGGTATCCAAAACACCGATTCTCACTTCTGAACTCATTGTTCTAAATCTTTAAAACAGGTGGGGCTCCTGAGAAGTATTCTAGGGAAAGGGTCTTCCTTTTTTAAACAGAAACTTTCTTTTATTTTAGAGAGGGAATAATTATAAGATCAGAAAGGAAGATTCTTACTCCTGTATACCTCGAAGGTTGGGGAGGAATCTTACATCTATCTTGTTTTTTTTGTGATTAAAATGAAAAACATATTATATGTGATCATTATACTAATTTATTATGCATGCAAAATTGCTAGGATGACAAGCATTCATGTGCCAAACACAATGGCACATCACATATTCATGATGTAGCATGTGGGGCTTGTCGTTCCACAGTCGTTGTCGTTAAAGTTTAGTTTGACGAGGATCGTGTGTAGGCAGAGAAAGCTCTTAAGCATCATGGGGCCTAAAGATCTAAGTGGTTGAAGCTTCCCATGGCACTCCTCTCTTAATTGGTGTTCAAGGTATGTGTGCACCTCATAAACACACTACAATAAGGTTATATTTGGATTTCCATAGATGTTGTTTCTAAAACAGAAATACATTGTAATTTAAGTTTGATGCCACATACCAAAAGAAAGTTAGTGGCCTGCCTGAGCAAGGGAGTAGAGAGTACAATCAGAATGCAGACATGTTTGATAAGAATTACAAAGATGCCCTCAAGGAGACGGAGGTGCTATTTCCAAAGAGAGGACATGAATTGGCATAAATAGCCAACTCGACTGTGCGGCAAAGAGTTCTTCAAGAAGGTGATCTCTTACTAGGGTTGGGGTGAAAAGACGAGCAGATTCACTACTCCCAAGCTAGCAGAGATCGCTCGTGCATATATTCCAAATGCAGAGTAAGATTATACATCTCTCGACGCATTAAACTTTTTTTGATATGTAGCTAGACACATAAAGTTGGTTCACAATGCAGGAAATGTAGGCATGTGTACTGGTTCCAATTGACCGAGTACATGCTATATCTCTATGCGAAGTTGGAGGAGAACTCACCTGCCACCACAGCCAACATGCATAAGAGAGCCACATGCGACTCTGGGGTGGGTATTGTGGATGCCTTGAAAGCTTTAGAGAGACACACTTTGAAAAGGCATTCCCAAGGTGGAAAGGATACTTGCATGTCACCCTAGACCCTGACCAACACACTTGCCATACATGGCATGGAGCCTATTGTATAGGTATGTAGTAGCATAATCAATATTGAGTGTCTCATTTTATTGTTAATCTAGTATTGAAAGAGTATTAAAATGTTTATGTATTAGGTGGTGGAGAAATTGTGTGTAATGTATTCCCGAGCACCCTTAAGACGCATGGGTGTAGTCCGAGAGAGAGGAGACATGATTGTATCCTAAGGACTGGATCGATGAGCTGCAGGGCAAGGAGACATGGACATCTTGCCCATGGTGGATAGACTACCCCAAGGGAGAGTTTTCTTTTAGCGAGGCTAAGCAGTTTTAGAGTAAGTATCATTGTGTAGGGTAGAATGTTTGTATGAACTATGACGTTTGTGTAGGGAGTTTATAGTTGCTATATGGGTTTGATACAAGAGAAAGAAGGGCAAGAAGCAGGCCATCGAGAAGAAACCCAAGGATAAGGGCAAAAAGCTTGCCGTAGCATCTCCATCATCCAGTAACCATGATAGCAATGC
Organism: Cibotium barometz; assembly: GCF_041138505.1. Lineage (NCBI taxonomy): Eukaryota > Viridiplantae > Streptophyta > Polypodiopsida > Cyatheales > Cibotiaceae > Cibotium > Cibotium barometz. The sequence continues at coordinate 18,937,209 of NC_141073.1, forward strand.
CCAAAAAGAGGTCATGGCTAGAGTGGGAAGGGGAAGATGATGATGAGGATGCTGAGGAGAGTGCCCCTGAGGATGATGAGTGTTGGTCGGTAGGAGTCCCATGCAAGGGGTGATGTTCAAAGGATCCTGAGTGGTGAGAGTGAAGAGCATGGGACGGAGAGTCCAAAAGAAGAAGGACGGAACTCTCTGCCTCTGCATAGATTATCAAGGGCTAAATCAAGTCATTGTCAAGAATAAGTATCCTATCTCTCGCATCGACGAGCTTCTTGACAGGCTTTATGGGACCAAAGTTTTCTCAAAAATAGATTTGAGGTCTGGTTACTATCAGATCAGAGTCAAGGAAGCAGATATACCCAAGACAGCCTTCAATACCCATTATGTGGCCACTATGAGTTTACTGTAATGTCATTTGGGTTAACCAATACTCCTGCAACCTTCAACCACCTAATGCAAGATATATTCCATCCTTACTTGAATGAGCTAGTGCTTGTTTTTTTATGACATCTTAATCTACTCCAAATCAATGGAAGAGCACGAGGAGCATGTGCGTAGGGTTCTGCAATTGCTGCACAGGCATAAACTCTATGCCAAGAAGAGCAAATGTACTTTCTTTACTCATCAAATTGAGTATCTTGGGTTCATCGTCTCCAAAGATGGCATCTCATCAGTAGACCCCGCCAAGGTCAAAGATATACTGGAGTGGCCACTCCCTAAATCAATTCATGAAGTTCATGGGTTTTTGGGAATCACAGGATGGTATAGTATTTTTATCAAGGATTATATCTTGGTAGCTGCACCCTTGATGGATCTTCTTAAGAAGGATTACAAAATAGTGTGGCTACCAATCCATCAAGGATTATATCTTGGTAGCTGCACCCTTGATGGATCTTCTTAAGAAGGATTACAAAATAGTGTGGCTACCAATCCATCAAAACAGTTTTGATCAGCTCAAGGCCGTTATTACTTCTGCCCTAGTCCTGAAACTTCCTGATTTCACCAAGGAATTGAAGTGGTTACTGATGCCAGTAGTTTAGCACTTGGTGGTGTCTTAGGCCAAGAAGGAAGACCAATCGCTTATACTTCCCGCAAGCTGAAGAAATATGAAGCAAATTATGCCACCCATGATTTGGAGCTCTTAGAAGTTGTTCATTGCCTCAAATTATGGAGACATTATCTCTTGGGGGGGCAAATTCCAGCCTGTAACTAACCACAAAAGTCTGAAGTGGATCTTCACCCAGCCTAACCTCAACATGCAGCAAAGGAGATGGATTGAAATTCTACAAGAATATGACTTCGATATCAAATTTCGCCCTGGGAAAGATAATGTGGTAGCAGATGCACTTAGTCGCAAATCTTTCTTAAGTGCAATTTCAATGCCAAATGATCATATATACTGGTCAAGGTGAAAGAAGTCTCATCTCATGATCCAGATTATCAGAGAATGGTGAAGTAAGTAGAAGAAGGGGGAAATTCATAGAAAGAGAAGAATCTAATCAAGCGATACTCCACTCATGAAGGAAGCCTACTTCACAGGCTATGTATCCCTAAGGATCCTGCTTTAAAGAAACTAATCCTCCATGAAGCTCATGATAGTCCTGCTCTGCAAGACACCTAGGCTATGCAAAAACATTAAATGCTGTAAGAAGGAGCTTTCATTGGGCAGGCTTGAAAAATGATGTCCTTCGGTACTTGAAGCAATGTCTCTCATGCCAAAGGATTAAAGCTGAAAGGATCAAGATTCTTGGGAAACTTCAACCCTTGGATATTCCCCAAATGAAGTAGGAGTGCATTAGTATGGATTTTGTCACACGTCTCCCTACTATACAAGGAGGATATGACTCCATTCTGGTAGCAGTGTACTTACTTACCAAAGTAGCTCACATTATACCAGCAAAGAAGACCTTCAAAGCTTTTGATGTTGCTTGAATATTCATCAAGGAAGTCTTCAAACTTCATGGTCTCCCAAAGAGGATAGTAAGTGACCAGGATTTTGACTTCACTTCAAAGTTCTGGCAGTCCTTATTTCAAGCCTTGGTTACTCAACTTTGCTTTAGTACAGCTTATCATCCCCAGAGACTAGTGGCCAGACTGAGAGAGTCAATCAAGTAATTGAAGACATTCTCATAGCATATTGTGGACGGGAACCAAGAAGATGGATTCAATACCTTCCTCTGGTAGAATTTGCCTACAATACATCTTATCATCAGAGCATAGGAATGTCACCATTCAAAGCACTCTATGGGCAAGAATGCTTATCTCCTCTAAATTTCTATGATATGACCTTAAGAGTTGAGGTATCCAAGAAAATGCTCGAAGAGATGGAGGAACAGACCAAGGCAATCCAAAAGGATATTAAAGCTGCTCAAGATCGGTAAAAGTATTATGCTTACACCAAGAGGTCTGAAAGGATCTTCAAGGAAGGAGACAAAGTTCTTCTATGAGTGTGACCCAAACGAAGTTCTCTATCACTTGGGAAATATAAGAAGCTCAGTCCTAGGTATTGCGGTCCCTACACAGCTATCAAGTGCCTATAAACTCCAGCTCCCAGTCCATATCAAAATCCACAATGTATTTCATGTAAGTTTGTTAAAACCTAATGTACCCAGTCTCGATCATATTCTTGATAATGAACAAGTTGTAATCCCTACTCAAGGAGTCCTTGAATTACATCCCAGTAGGATCATAGATTTTAGAGAAAGGCAACTCCGAAATAGAACTCTTGTAGAACATCTAATACAATGGAAAGATTACCTTGAAGAGGATGCAACTTGGGAAGATGAAGCTACACTCTTAAAGGATTATCCCCAATTCATGACGAGATGAGGACATCTCAATTTCTTTAAGGGGGGAAGGATGTAACACGCCTATCTTCATTAATAAAAAATTGTCCATGTAATAGATGAATTTATGAGTTTTTATGGTATAAAATTCAGTAATTTTATTAAACAAGCCATTTCTACTTAGAATCTTCAAATTTCGAGTCCAAATTTGGAATCTGCGTGCGATTTTGCCTTAATGTAGGATTTTACAACATCCAAAACAGACACCAGATCAAGTTTATATGCGAATTTAAAACGACGACCTTTAAACCTTAATAAATGCACGACCGGGCGTCCAATTGACGAATGGTCTACACCCCAATGACCAGGGGAACATCCCGAACATTTTCCCCAAAAAAAATTTTCACCCCCTCCCCCCCGCGGTTCGGCATGCAAATTGAGGCCGGCCTTTGGTCCTAGTGCAACCGTTGTACGGGCGCCCTGGTGTGAGTGTGTACGCACCGCCACGTGGACATCCATGTTGCCTCTGACCAAAAGGGTACATGCATACCACTCCTTTGCTTGTGCACCGCCACTGTACCTTTCCTCAGCCCATGCAGACCACTGATCGGCACACTTTGACAATACACCATCCTTTAAACCGTACTTTGCTCAGCGCCCACACCCGTACCCCACATCTATATAAACCCCCGGGGTACTCCATGGCCAGCATGCATTCTTGCGTAGAGTATACCATGCTTAAGGCCGTACCGCCAGCCCATACCATCCTTCTGCGCATCTGTACTGTACCTGCTGCTCCTTGTAGCTACAGGTACTGTATGGTAGCCTGAAGCCTGAAGGCACCCGACCCGTTTCTGTTGGAGCAGGTGAACACGAACCTTCAAGGTTGGTTGAAGGCGGCATGCCTTCAGGACCCGTATCTATTATTGGTTCTGACGAACCCGAGGGTGGCTCATCTTTAGGACCCGTATCTGTTGTCAGTTCTGAGACGAAGGAGGCTGTCTTAGGAATCGCTTCTGTTAGGGTTGTGGCTTCTTAGCCCATAGTGCTTGAAGGTTCTGACGAACCAGAAGGCATGTATTTGAGATCATTAGAAAAAAAGATTCCGAATTCACACCATATCGAATTCTCGCAGGTCTCATTGTCAATATTAGAATCATTAAGCATTCGAACGATGGATTACCAATTACTCAATTCTGCAATGTGGGGTGTGTGCTGCTAAAGTGTCTAATAGCTCTTGACCCCAGCTCATTACATGTTTTCAATGGTTCACCCACCTATAATGTGCGAAACTCGCCTCCGCCAGTTTATGAAGATCATCCCTTCTTTTACGAACATTTCCCTTTCTTTATCTCAGAACATTAATCCAAGCTCTAGGTATTTCTACTCATAGTACATCATTTGACAGCTGCTTCCATGATCCGACGAAAAGCTAAGGTTTCTTAACGTTCTTTGGCAATAATCTTGGGTACATTACGAGTAGTCCCTGCTGCGATCAACCGTAACCGCAGGATGCTCCTATAACTTATAACCCCCGCCAAAAATCTAAGCAATAATATTCCTTCGATTGCTTGAACGTGCCTTGGCTATCTTGCATAAAGCCAGATTAGGTTTTTTTGGTGTTCTTGTCGAAACACGCGGGCATACCCCAAACTTTTAGAGACATTTCGAAGCTCAAGTACGTGTTTTGTGATGTTTTTCCCTTCTACAATGACGAAGCAATTGATTTATGGTAGGCGTATTTTGCAATCTGTGTTTTTCCTTCTGCGTGCGGCCCTGAAAAGTGTTTATCATGCATCCGCCCCGCCTCAAGTATTGCCTTTAAATAATCTCATTAGCAAACGTTATGGGTGCGCCGTAAAACAATTTTTCATAGAAAAATATAAGTTTGTACAGTTCTTCGAGGAGGAAATGAATCTATCCATGCATCCCAACGTAGAATAAGATTCAATCAGAGTTCTTTCGATTTTCCTTACGGAAACGGAAAGCCCATCTATTTACTACGCTTTGCGATCAACAACATTAAAAAGACAAAGCAAAGGCCATGCGACTTGAACCTTTAACTCCCATGCATATGCAGAAGAGAGAAAAAGGGAAAAAACCGAACAGACTTAGAAGTCGTTGAAAGGAATATTTGAGCATGATTCTTTCGCACTTCTCCCAAAGATCTTTCCTATTAACGCAACTATTATTTTGCCCATTCATGGAGTTTTGTTTAGTACTTTTTTCAAACAATATGATTATCTATTGCTAGTATGTAACGTGGATTGGCTCGGTTTACTTAGTGTTATGTGCCTAGGAAGGCACATTCTGGGATGCGGAGGTTGAAAGCCATCGCTCGGATGGACTCCCTAACCGGCGGGGATTGGACCGCTGCCGAAAACCATAGCATGGGGACTATTCACTCGCCGCCCGCCGCAGGGCTAGTCGTACACAACGGGAGCAAGGTAACTCCCCCTAGTTTGTGGAATGTTCCGGGAGGCACTTGAGTCCGAACGCTATTATTCATGTGCGACCAACCCTCCGGGAGTAATTGTAAGAAACAGGTTCTATGTACGTAGTACCAAACGGCAAGTCAACTACCAGACGCGCAACCTAGGGATCACCCGAATGGACTCTATAGGGATTGACTTCAATATGAGTGGAGCATAGCTGCCCAATCCTTTGAGATCGAGGCTTTGCTGGCACGTATGGGTGAAAGATCCTACCGTAATGTACTCCGAAAATTACACCAGGCAACCCAAGTTGAGCATGCGACAATGCCCCTTAGCATGAAAAGCTCCGAGGAAAGGGAGGTAGATGATAGTGTGATATTCTGTAAACGGACACGCAGAAGCGTCCCCGACAAGTGTGCTACACAAAAAAGTAAATCGTGGTGGGATAAGAAAATTAGGAGAATGCAGTTGACAGACTGGGAAATTTCCCGATCCCGAATCTCATATGAGACAACTGGAGTAAGCTTTGGGGCTGGCTACTTTTATAGCTGACGGACGATGGAACCTTAGCAAACGGAATGGGCGAAATGGAGATACCTACTCCTGTGAGTCATAGAGAATATACGCTTTGGAACTTGCCAAACAGTTGACTCCCCTGACCTGTATAGTGGTGGTAAGTAGGTCACTCTCGTAGTCAGACTAGCAAGTCGAGCTGCTCGCAAACAAATCTTCTTCGGGATTGTCCTAGGCATAAGCCCTGGACACACAACAATGGACATTCTATACTTCCCCCAAGTGGATGGCTACACCTGACTTGCTGAGCAAGATGCGTTGCGATTGGATCCCCCTCTGACGCATCAGAGGAGCCTCACTATAAGTCCTAGAGTAATAAGTGCGGTACGGTAAAGCAACACGGCGCATAATTTCCTTCCAGAGACCCAAACTCGCTGAAAGCCAAATGGAGTTCTCCATGCCAACGAGACTTTCGTAGTCAACACAAATAATCGTCCAACCGGGGAATCTTTGGTTCAAAATACGGACCTTCGGCCTTCTTTCATAGAGTGAAGGGCATGGGTGAAACCCTTGCTGAATGAAGGACGAAAGGACGAAGTGCAACGGTTGGTAATTTTGAAGCGGATTCGGATGCGTCATAGAACTTGAATTCAGGCAACTAGGATATGACGTAAGCCACGTGCTCTGAACACATAAACCAGTGTTCGATTTGAAAGGTTCGCTTATGTGGGACACGCATTCCACGGTTCAGGCCCGGTAGTTCCCGTAAATCTCCAGAAGTCATGAACGAGCCACATGCAGGGAAACTTGCACGTGTGGTTCTAACCAGAGAGGGAAGACCTACCCCATCGGTTTCTAATAACCATCGTACCGGTTGCCCCGCTGGCGCACCCATAACGTTTGCTAATCTACTATATAATAATGGTATGAAAGACAATTCGACATATTTTCGCAAAATATTGCCACTATTAAGTACGGCTAGTACTATTGCTACGTGCTTGGATTATTTCAAGCGGGAGAGGTTGAATGCTTTTGAATCTATTGTATTAACTTCACCATCCACTCGCAGTATGCTTTTCATGGTCTTGGCCTGCGAGAACGAACCAGGTCAATCCAAAACATAAAAATTACCAACCGTATTCCTTACCTTTGGGCAGAGATCCACTACTCATAGCGATGGGTAACGTCTAATCACATCGCCCCACCCTAGTTATGTTAGGCCAGACGTTGGATAGCATCCCAGTGGACTGGATTAACTAAGTCCGAGAAGAACTGAGAACGGACTTCACCGAGGGATAGGGTCGTGTAGGAAGCTGTTCGAATAGCTCCAGAAGGCGTGTATGAAAGTACCTTAAAGGATTACTCGCATGGGTTCGGGCCGAATAGAGGGTGTCACATGGGACTGGAGTTCATAACAAAAAAAATGTACGGCAGCCTTCCTCTCAGCCCCCCCCAAATCTCCCAACTCTCAGATAAGCCCATTTCCAGCCAGCCAACACACCCTTGTGAGGGTAGAGTGTCCTTAGCTCTTCTCCCCCCATCCCCCCCCCAAGGTGTGAAGACACTTACAACACCAGCCCTCTCCACTCTTCAAAACATTTTTTCCCTTTCCTTAAGGACATCTCACAAATCCCCCCCCCATTGATAGGCCAATCACCTCTCGATGGTCTTATGTAGCTTGTGGTGGGCGCATTCAAGCTTATCATGCTTTGCTACTATGTATCTACATGTATACTACCATTTACATGTATAGTATGTATGTAAACCACATTGAAATGTTTATACTTGGTATGATCTCTAAATGTACACTCTCTAGATATACAATGTATGTACATCTTACTTGGTTGCTGCTTCTAATCTTAGTTCGTATATCATGTTTGATCTTGCCTAGTTGACACATCTTCCTATACTACTATGTATGCATAGTATTGTGCGTATCTTGCCTATTTTGGTCTTTGCATATGCAGGTATGTTATGTATCTACATGTCATTGTCCTATAGAAAATTTCAAGTTTCCTGGCATATTAACTCTATTCAAATATATCATGTCATCACAGTTTTATACGTTGTTTGAAGGCTTACATGTATTTGGTTTTTGTGATGCAAGGATTGTGAAGTTGTACACTATCAATGAAAGTTGTACGCTATATTATTTTAGTGAGCGAGAGGGCAATGGTCCTACAATTGCAGAGAAGCTATACACGTCCTTTTGGCATGTTTGAAAGTCAAGCATTAAAGTTAGGCTCCGGATTGTTCTAACAAGCTTCTTTTTGTGATTCTATTAAATGAATCCTTTTCCTATAGAAGAGTCTACAAAATGGATGTAGTTATGGAATATAAGAAACATTTTCTCTTGCAGGAGGGAGACTTTACCCCTTCGTGTGATGTGTTGACGACCCCTGTGTGTGTCTCAATTTTTTCTTTGAGGTTTTATACTTTGAGAGTTGGTATCATTGAATTAGTAAAATAAAATGCATAGTGATTATCTTGCAAGGTTTTTAAAAAAAGTGCATAATGTTAACGATTATTTAGCCAGTCAATCACAAAATAATCTCAGTGGATGTTCGCTTGAAGAGGGGAAAAAAAAAACACACGCCGTCTCTCTCGCAGTAGCCATGGAAGACGATCTCTTTACTTCGCGCAGACCTTCAACTCGGACGCGCAAGGTAGCCCCAAAGATGGGGGCTGCTCTCTCGGACGTCAACAACCGCTCGCAGGTCGGTCTCTGTCTCCCCCCCTCCCCCCCTCCCCCCGTGTGTGTGTGTTTTTTTGTTTGTATAGGGGCGTAGCAGACTCCTTTCAGCGGCCGCTTGGGTGTCGTTTGTGAGCTTTTTTTTAATGCATGAAATAAGTAGTTTCTCGGTGCTGCCATTCTCAGTCTCTTTTTTTTCCCTTCATAAACGAGATGGCCCAAAGAGTTTCGTGTATCACATGAAAAACAGTGAAATGATCTGCTCAAAGTTTTTGGACACGAGCTTGCCCGGTGCCTTACCACAGGTTACCTTTACCGTCTGACAAATTTTGGCTTCTGTTGACGCATCTTAGGCTGATAGTACAAGGTGTCCATGTCCCCTCCTTGATTAGATCATGCTGCTTATGCAACAATGCTTGATGGGACTTTGGAAACAGTCATCTCTTACGAATTATTTAGTCCCTACCAAAGCTAATCTCGGGGGATTCACTTATAAAGTATGTAACGTATCACCTGAGTTCACCAGAATGACATTTTTTATATCATTTTTTAGAAAAATTTATTTAGAGAAGGATGCCATTAATAGGATTTTGAAAAAAAGTTATAGATTTGTATTGAAAAAGGGTTAATTTTAAATATGCAAAATCTACAACAAAGAAAGAGTTTTAATGTATGTGATAGACTAGGTTTACATGTAATGAACTCCCTGAGAAGCTAATGAGCACATGACTGTAAAAGGCAGTGTCTCATATTATCTTGCAACCCTATGGAAAACAAATGGCTCATGTGGTAAACCTTGTAGATAAGTACCATAGTGGAGAGCCTCCATGTCACGTGCACAAGGCAATGCCATGGCTAATCCTTGATCATATTCCTAATGCAAGCATTCCTATTAGATGATTTAGGGCATCTTCATCAGCTTCCATCAGGTCGGTAGCCGTTCAACACACATATATCAGGTCAGCAGCAGTAGAATATGAGTCGCCAGCTTTATGTGAGTTGGTAGCATTTTTCAGTCATTGTGGTGAAGAGTTTGGCATTTTATGTCACACATGTCATGCTAGAGGACAAATCAGCTGGCCGACCAGCATATCAACATCATTTATAAGAACATAGCACGTTAGCTCATCATTCATCTCTCTTCTCTTTGGAGTTTGATCATATTGAACTAGTAGAAGTAGTCAGAAGTAGAAGTAGCCCATTTTGGAATAGCATACAGCACTCCAGCGTAGGGTGCATGTGACATTCTCTCCTGCTTAGCTTGGCGGCAGGTTCATCGCTTCCAAGTAGTCCGCCAGGAGTTGGGGATACTCTGGAAAGAACTCTTTGTGGAGCAATACTGCTTCATGGGTATCTCGGTCTTGAAACTTCATGTAGAATTGTCGTTGTCTTCGATTGGATCCATGCTTCCATCTGCAGACAAAAATCTGTTCAGGCTCGCTTACTTTGGCTTCGTCTACCATGTCTAGTTGTTGCTCATCTACAAAATCTTGCAAAGCTGGACCAATGTAGGGCTTCAGCCAAGAAACATGGAAAACATTATGCATAGTTAGAGTTGTTTCTCGTACCGGTACGAACCTATTCTTACGGTACGAATTGACTATTGGCAGTTTTTGACCCTTTCAAATTGAAAACGTCTAAGTTTGTAAGTGTTAAAAAAAACGTATTTTATCTTACGGTATCCCAAATTTCATATCGTACCAAAAATTTCCGTATGGTACCATACCGAACAGTATCGTATTTTCGTACTATGACAACTATGTGCATAGTCCAAGTATCTGGAAGCTTAAGCTTCATAGAGACATTAGTTATATTTTTAATGATAGGAAAGGGTCCGAAGCTACGAAAGGAGAGTTTTGGACAATGTTTGCCCACTTACTTCAATCTGTGCTTCATTACTGGAGATATACCTAATCCCCTTCTCTAAAGTTGACTTCTCGTCTTGATGATTTGTTGGCTTGCTTGGTGTATGCTTCCTGTGCTTTGGCAAGGTGCTCTTTGACAGACTTAGTAATCTTTGAAAATGTTTCGGTGGTCTTGTTGGCCTCCAATGAAGGTGATACCATTCTTGCCAGAAGTGACGAGTGTTGGGTTTTATGCTGTGTATGCACCCAGAGGAGTGCTAGTGATCATCAGTAGATTACTGGGGCACTTTTTACTTCAGTTAGTGGAGTTTTTTTCCCCAGTTTAGCTCAGTTTCACTTATATGCAGTTTATAAGTGTTTTGGTCCACCCGGCACATTTATGGCCGGACATGTGAACACTTATCTTTAGGGTCACTATCATGTGGCTATTGTACTTCACTTTTTCATTATTCAAGCATACTGAAGTCGTGTTCTCTAGGTGTGTTGGTTTCCACGCCTGTTTGTACTTTTTGTAAACCCTAACCCTAACACCCATTCCCTTCATTTGGTATCAGAGCCTTGAAGCTCTTGTTGCTGCTGCCCGTACAGCACCCGTACATCTCTGCGCTGTACAGTTTTGTTGCAGCCCGTACAACTCTGCGCCGCCATCAGCTACAGCAGTGCGCCGTACAACATTCTGTACCTGTTAGCGCTGTACTGCATTCTGTTCAGTCAGCGCTCGTGTACCAGCCCCGTATACCAAGACTGCGCCGCCTTCAACCTGTACACCTGTGCGCTGCCTGCAAGTCGTCGCCTGCAGCCAGCTGTGACTGTTCGCAGCTGTCAGCATTTGTTTGTGGTCGCCTCAACGCTGGTCGCCTTGTGTACTCAGTCGTGTGCTGCAACAAACGTGACTTTGCTTCAGTACAGTAAGCGCTGCCTTCAACTCGACACTGTGCAGCTTCCGTACTTTCAATAGACGACCACAGTACCTGCACAGTACCTCCACGAATCTGCCTGCAGCCTTCATCAGTCCTGCGCAGTACAGTCATCTGTACATTGAAGTCAACTGTATATACAGGCACAACAGGCAGATTTTCTAGCAAAGAACAATACAGGTTTTTTGCACAGTTTGGGTGCAGCAAATTTGGGCATTTTTGGGGCATTTTGGCATTGTGTACGCCATTTGCTGCTCTACTCAGTCATTGGTGCATTGAGCTGCACATTCAGAGGATTGAGAGTGCAGGCATATTTGGGTGAACTGTATTCAGTGGAGTACAGTTGTTATCAGGGTTTTTGCTATTGTTTTTTGGTAAACAGGTACAACATTGTGCGTAAAGCATAATGGCAAATCAACAGCAAAGTGATGTATTCACATATTTGTCTAAGGAAGACAAATTGGATGGCATGAACTACTCCTTGTGGAGTTTTATGCTGAAAAATGTGCTTGTGGCAAAAGGTCTTTGGGATTTTGTTAGTGGTGATGAACCACGTCCAGGTCCATTGGCTCCAGAGACTCCTCCCCAAGGGGGTGCTCGTGGACGAGGACAACAGGTACAGGCTCCAGGACAGCCATTGCCTGTTCAGAGAACAAATGCTCAAAAGACATGGGATGCCAGGGATGCACAAGCTTTGTCACTCATTGCATTGTCAGTACAGAGGTCCATTATACTTCATATTCGTTCAGCTGGCTCTTCACAGAATGCATGGGTGACTTTGGAGCAGATGTATGCTGCTCGTAATGAGGCTAGGATCTCATTTTTGAAAAGAGAGCTGGAAAATCAGAAAATGAATGAAGGAGATGATATGTCTAACCACTTAAACAAGCTGCAGGATTTGAGAGAGCAACTCATCAATGTGGATGAGATTATTCCTGAGACACAGCTTGTGTCCACCATCTTGCACTCTTTGCCAAGATCTTACTTGGCTTTTCATACCTCTTTGAACCTCAGCATGAGGAATGCTGTTGAACCCCTCAAGTATCAGGAACGTGTTGCTCTCTTACTACAAGAGGAGCAAATGAGGAAGAATATGAATATGAACACAAATGCTGAACAAGCATTTACTACAGGTCAAAAGGGGAAAGGAAAATCTCAGCCAAAGAGTGCAAATCAAAACTCAGGTGATGGTGGTTCTTCACAGGATACCAAGAAAAGTGATGGACAGCCCAAGAAGAAGGGCAAATGTCATTACTGTAAGAAGCCAGGTCACTACATCACGGAATGTAGGAAGAGGATTGCCAAAGAGAAGGCAAAGGAAGCTGGGATGTCTGTTAATGATGCTCCTAAAGCTCCTCCAGAGACTGCTTCTTTTGTTGAGGACAGGGATTACTGTTTTTATACATGCAGCTATGATGCCTCTTGGTCTTCACAGGCACTCAGTTTGACAGAGCATGCATGTACTTGGTATTTTGATAGTGGTGCCTCAAAGCATATCACATCTCGCAGGGATTTGTTTAGTCATGTTGGCCCTGCCCCTGTTGGCAAAACTGTTCAGTGTGCCAACAATGCCTCATATCCAGTTCGTGGCATTGGGGAGATTCAGCTCACAGCCATTGATGGCTCCATTCTCCGCCTTACAGATGCCTTATATGTACCAGGGATAAAGAAGAATTTGTTGTCCATTTCTTCTTTAGCACATTGTGGAATGCAAGTCCACTTTGATGATGATAAATGCATGGTCAGAGACAAAGCTAATGCCTTGACCTTGATGCTTACTGGTACACTATGTCATGGACTCTATCAGTTGGATGCATTTCAGCCAGTGGATCAGTCTGCTTATAATGCATTCACTCTTACTCCAGCTATGGTTGATGCGGAGTTATGGCATGCTCGCATGGGGCATGTAAATTTTGGTAGTCTTATGCTTATGCAGCGACATAACATGTTTACAGATCTACCTCTCATGGAGAAGCCTCCAGATCACATTTGTGAAGGATGTATTTTGGGAAAAATGCACACGTTTTCCTTCCCACGTGATCAGGCTCTAAGAGCAACTGCAAAGTTGCAACTTATACATAGTGATCTTTGTGGTCCCATGCAGACGAAGTCATTAGGTGGTTGCTTTTATTTTGCAACATTTATTGATGACTTCTCTCGTATATGCTGGGTCTATCCTTTAACACAGAAATCACAGGTATATGACGCATTTTTGGCCTTTGTAGCACTTGCTAAGACAGAGTTAGGATGCAAGGTGAAGACTCTCCGTTCTGACCGAGGGGGGGAATATATGTCACATATGCTGAATTCCTTTCTTGGGAGTAGAGGTATAAAACATCAGTATACTACTCCTTACACTCCACAGCAGAATGGGGTTGCAGAAAGGAAGAATCGGTCACTCATGGAGATGGCCAGATGTATGCTAAAGGCAAAAAGGCTACCACATATCTTTTGGGTGGAAGCAGTAATGTGTGCTTGTCATATTTTGAATCGATGTCCCACAAAGACTTTGGTTTCTATTACTCCTTTTGAGGCTTGGCATGGCCGCAAGCCTTCTGTATCGCATTTTCGTATCTTTGGGTGTCTTGCATATGCACACATACCCAAAGAGTTGAGGAGGAAGCTGGATGATAAAGCCACAAAATGCATTTTTGTTGGGTATAGCCGTGAGAGCAAGGGCTACAGGTTATATGACCCACTATCCAGGAAGATATTCACTAGTCGGGATGTGATTTTTGATGAAAAGTCAGAAATATCCATGGCTGGTTATGAGGCAAATCAGGCTGAAAATGATGTGTTTGAAGGTCTACTACCCATGGAGTTTCATTCCACAGTTGGTGATCCAACTCATGAGGGTACTGGACAGCCAGCAAATGATGTAGGTGGTGCAGAAATTCAGCAGCCAAATGAGCCAGAAGCTGAACCAAATATGGGGCAGCAGGCACCACAGGTCAGACACATACCTAGATGGTATTTGAGGACATTACAGGACAGCCATTTAGAGGGTCCTCTTGCTGGTCGTACTCGTAGGGAGACAAGGACCAATGAGCATGCACACATCATGGATTTGAATCTGGTTATGGCAGCCAGTTTACAGGATGATGATGAGCTTGATTCATTTGTGGATGCACGAGATAATGTGCATTGGAACAAAGCCATGCAGGATGAGTTTGATTCTATTAAAAAGAATCAAACATGGGATTTGGTTGATCTGCCCAAAGGCAAGAAAGCAATTGGTACTAAATGGGTCTATAAGTTGAAAAGACATGCAGATGGATCCATTGACAGGTACAAAGCCCGTCTAGTTGTTGCAAAGGGCTATGCACAGAAAAAGGGCATTGATTATGAGGAGACATTTGCTCCTACATCCCGTATGTCGACACTTAGGTGTGTCATTGCATTGGCTGCACATCGTGATTGGGTTGTTCACTAGTTGGACATAAAGACTGCATTTCTACATGGGGACCTCGAGGAGGAAGTTTATGTATTTCAGCCCATGGGTTTTACAGAACATGGTCATGAGGGGAAAGTTTGCAGGCTGAAAAAGGCCTTGTATGGTTTGAAACAAGCTCCACGAGCTTGGTATGCAAAAATAGATGCTTTTCTACTCACTCAGGGATTTGTGAACAGTCCATCAGAGGCCACTCTGTATGTGAAGAAAGAAGAGACAGATCTGCTGGTCATCAGTCTTTATGTGGATGATCTCTTGCTCATGGGATCAAATGATGACAAAATTGCAGCATTTAAGGAGATACTGCAACAGACATTTGACATGTCTGACTTGGGCCTTGTACATTACTATTTGGGCATAAAGTTTGTGGAGGATAACAGAGGCATTGGGTTGTTGCAATCACGCTATGTTGCTAAACTTCTGGAGAAGTTTAAATTTCAGGATTGCAAGCCAATTAGTACTCCTATGGAGCCTGGGATGAAACTGTCACTACAAGATGACAGTGTTTCCTTTGATGCCACTACATATGCTCAGGCTGTTGGGTGCCTCATTTACTTGTGTAATACAAGGCTAGATATTTAGTATGCAGTCTCTCAGTTGAGCAGATTCATGCACAGCCCACGGTTGTCACATTAGCAAGCTGTGAAGCGTGTATTCCGTTATTTGCAGGGTACCTTGTCTCTTGGATTGCTTTATCCTGAGGGGGGTGACATGTAGTTACACGCTTACAGTGATTCAGATTGGGCTGGTGATTTTGATACCAGACATTCCACTAGTGGAAATTGTTTCTTCCTTGGCTCTTCATGCATTTCTTGGCTAAGCAAGAAACAGACCACAGTGGCCACTTCGTCTTGTGAGGCAGAGTACAGAGCAGCCTACACTACTATTGTTGAGTGTGTTTGGCTGCGTCGTCTCATGACTGATATGGATATTTCAGTGGAGGAGCCTACACCTATCTATACTGATAGTCAGAGTGCCATTGCTGTGGCCAGGAATCCTGTGTTTCATGCTCGCACGAAACACATTGAGATTCACTATCATTTTGTTCGGGAGAGACTCCAGGCAGGAGATATCAGTCTGATCTATTGTCCTACAGATCAGAATGTGGCAGACATCTTCACCAAGGCATTACCACGTCCGAAATTTGAAGCATTCCGCAATGCTTTGAATTTGTTTCCTTTTGGTGGATGATGTACAGTGATCACATATCACTCCAGGGGGGTTTGTTGGGTTTTATGCTGTGTATGCACCCAGAGGAGTGCTAGTGATCATCAGTAGATTACTGGGGCACTTTTTACTTCAGTTAGTGGAGGTTTTTTCCCCCAGTTTAGCTCAGTTTCACTTATATGCAGTTTATAAGTGTTTTGGTCCACCCGGCACATTTATGGCCGGACATGTGAACACTTATCTTTAGGGTCACTATCATGTGTGTTGGGTTTTATGCTGTGTATGCACCCAGAGGAGTGCTAGTGATCATCAGTAGGTTACTGGGGCACTTTTTACTTCAGTTAGTGGAGGTTTTTTCCCCCAGTTTAGTTCATTTTCACTTATATGCAGTTTATAAGTGTTTTGGTCCACCCGGCACATTTATGGCCGGTCATGTGAACACTTATCCTTTAGGGGTCACTATCATGTGGCTTGTACTTCACTTTTTCATTCATTGAAGCATACTGAAGTCGTGTTCACTCTCCACATTGGTTTCCACGCCTGTTTTCTTTCTGTAAACCCTAACCCTAACCCTGTTAAGTCTTCAATTGGTATCAGAGCTGTTGAAGCTCTGCTTAGCACTGCCCGTACACTGCGCCGTACAAGTACTGTTGCTGCCCGTACATCTGTGCGCCGTACAGCAGCTTCAGTACCTTCTGCCCGTATTTCTGAGCGCCGTACAGCTGTGCGCCTGCTGCCCGTACACCCATAGTGCGCCGCCTTCAGCTTCAGCTGTGCGCCTTATGCCCGTACATCCAGTCGCACGTAGCCTTCAATCAGGTACTACAACAGGCGTCGCCTGCAGTTACGTACGTGTACCAGCCCCGTACTGTATGCGTACGTGTACCAGCCTCGAACAGTAAACGCCGCCTGCTGGTATTCGCCTGCAAGTCGACACCTGCTTCGAAGACTGCGCCTGTCATCAGCGCTGTTGTACCTGCTACGTACGCACGTGTACTGCACACGTGTACTAGCCACTGTACACCTACGCCTTCAGCGCCTACAGTACTACAAGGCGCCGCCTGCAAATCTGTGCCTGTCAGCGCTGCTGTACCTGCTACGTACGTGAGTGTACAGTCAAGCGCTGCCTTCAAGAGTTCTGTACCTGGTCGCCTCAACGCTGCAGCACCCTGTACAGCTTCCGTACCTGTCAGAGCCGACTATAGTACTGTGTAGTACAAGTCGACTGTACCTGCACAGGGACTGCACCTGCACGAGTACAACAATCAACTCAAATCTCAGCTGGTAAGCATTACAGGTTTTGAATTTTGGGCAGTCTTATTTTTCTCTGTGAAAAATATACAGGCACAACAAGCAGTTTTTTCTATCAAGAAAAATATACAGGCACAACAGGCAGATTTTCTAGCAAGAAAATATACAGATTTTTGCACAGTTTGGGTGCAGCAAATTTGGGCATTTTTGGGGCATTTTGGCATTGTGTACGCCATTTGCTGCTCTACTCAGTCATTGGTGCATTGAGCTGCACATTCTAAGGATTGAGAGTGCAGGCAGATTTGGGTAAACTGTATTCAGTGGAGTACAGTTGTTATCAGGGTTTTTGCTATTGGGTTTTTTGGTAAACAGGTACAACATTGTGCGTAAAGCATAATGGCAAATCAACAGCAAAGTGATGTATTCACATATTTGTCTAAGGAAGACAAATTGGATGGCACGAACTACTTCTTGTGGAGTTTTATGCTGA
Source organism: Cibotium barometz (assembly GCF_041138505.1). Taxonomy (NCBI): domain Eukaryota; kingdom Viridiplantae; phylum Streptophyta; class Polypodiopsida; order Cyatheales; family Cibotiaceae; genus Cibotium; species Cibotium barometz. The sequence goes on from NC_141073.1 coordinate 18,954,770, forward strand.
AAAATGTGCTTGTGGCAAAAGGTCTTTGGGATTTTGTTAGTGGTGATGAACCACGTCCAGGTCCATTGGCTCCAGAGACTCCTCCCCAAGGGGGTGCTCGTGGACGAGGACAACAGGTACAGGCTCCAGGACAGCCATTGCCTGTTCAGAGAACAAATGCTCAAAAGACATGGGATGCCAGGGATGCACAAGCTTTGTCACTCATTGCATTGTCAGTTCAGAGGTCCATTATACCTCATATTCGTTCAGCTGGCACTTCACAGAATGCATGGGTGACTTTGGAGCAGATGTATGCTGCTCGTAATGAGGCTAGGATCTCATTTTTGAAAAGAGAGCTGGAAAATCAGAAAATGAATGAAGGAGATGATATGTCTAGCCACTTAAACAAGTTGCAGGATTTGAGAGAGCAACTCATCAATGTGGATGAGATTATTCCTGAGACACAGCTTGTGTCCACCATCTTGCACTCTTTGCCAAGATCTTACTTGGCTTTCCATACCTCTTTGAACCACAGCATGAGGAATGCTGTTGAACCCCTCAAGTATCAGGAACTTGTTGCTCTCTTACTACAAGAGGAGCAAATGAGGAAAAATATGAATATGAACACAAATGCTGAACAAGCATTTACTACAGGTCAAAAGGGGAAAGGGAAATCTCAGCCAAAGAGTGCAAATCAAAATTCAGGTGATGGTGGTTCTTCACAGGATACCAAGAAAGGTGATGGACAGCCCAAGAAGAAGGGCAAATGTCATTACTGTAAGAAGCCAGGTCACTACATCACGGAATGTAGGAAGAGGATTGCCAAAGAGAAGGCAAAGGAAGCTGGGATGTCTGTTAATGATGCTCCTAAAGCTCCTCCAGAGACTGCTTCTTTTGTTGAGGACAGGGATTACTGTTTCTATACATGCAGCTATGATGCCTCTTGGTCTTCACAGGCACTCAGTATGACAGAGCATGCATGTACTTGGTATTTTGATAGTGGTGCCTCAAAGCATATCACATCTCGCAGGGATTTGTTTAGTCATGTTGGCCCTGCCCCTGTTGGCAAAACTGTTCAGTGTGCCAACAATGCTTCATATCCAGTGTGTGGCATTGGGGAGATTCAGCTTACAGCCATTGATGGCTCCATTCTCCGCCTTACAGATGCCTTATATGTACCAGGGATAAAGAAGACTTTGTTGTCCATTTCTTCTTTAGCACATTGTGGAATGCAAGTCCATTTTGATGATGATAAATGCATGGTCAGAGACAAAGCAAATGCCTTGACCTTGATGCTTACTGGTACATTATGTCATGGACTTTATGAGTTGGATGCATTTCAGCCAGTGGATCAGTCTGCTTATCATGCATTCACTCTTACTCCAGCTATGGTTGATGCGGAGTTATGGCATGCTCGCATGGGGCATGTAAATTTTGGTAGTCTTATGCTTATGCAGCGACATAATATGTTTACAGATCTACCTCTCATGGAGAAGCCTCCAGATCACATTTGTGAAGGATGTATTTTGGGAAAAATGCACAGGTTTTCCTTCCCACGTGATCAGGCTCTAAGAGCAACTACAAAGTTGCAACTTATACACAGTGATCTTTGTGGTCCCATGCAGACGAAGTCATTAGGTGGTTGCTTTTATTTTGCAACATTTATTGATGACTTCTCTCGTATTTGCTGGGTCTATCCTTTGACACAGAAATCACAGGTATATGATGCATTTTTGGCCTTTGTAGCACTTGCTGAGACAGAGTCAGGATGCAAGGTGAAGACTCTCCGTTCTGACCGAGGGGGGGAATATATGTCACATGTGCTGAATTCCTTTCTTGGGAGTAGAGGTATAAAACATCAGTATACTACTCCTTACACTCCACAGCAGAATGGGGTTGCAGAAAGGAAAAATCGGTCACTCATGGAGATGGCCAGATGTATGCTTAAGGCAAAAAGACTACCACATATCTTTTGGGTGGAAGCAGTAATGTGTGCTTGTCATATTTTGAATCGATGTCCCACAAAGGCATTGGTTTCTATTACTCCTTTTGAGGCTTGGCATGGCCGCAAGCCTGCTGTATCGCATTTTCGTATCTTTGGGTGCCTTGCATATGCACACATACCCAAAGAGTTGAGGAGGAAGCTTGATGATAAAGCCACAAAATGCATTTTTGTTGGGTATAGCCGTGAGAGCAAGGGCTACAGGTTATATGACCCACTATCCAGGAAGATATTCATCAGTCGGGATGTGATTTTTGATGAAAAATCAGAATTATCCATGGCTGGTTATGAGGCAAATCAGGCTGAAAATGATGTGTTTGAAGGTCTACTACCCATGGAGTTTCATTCCACAGTTGGTGATCCAACTCATGAGGGTACTGGACAGCCAGCAAATGATGTAGGTGGTGCAGAAATTCAGCAGCCAAATCAGCCAGAAGCTGAACCAAATGTGGGACAGCAGGCACCACAGGTTAGACATATACCTAGATGGTATTTAAGGACATTACAGGACAGCCATTTAGAAGGTCCTCTTGCTGGTCGTACTCGTAGGGAGACAAGGACCAATGAGCATGCACACATCATGGATTTGAATCTGGTTATGGCAGCCAGTTTACAGGATGATGATGAGCCTGATTCATTTGTGGATGCACGAGATAATGTGCATTGGAACAAAGCCATGCAGGATGAGATTGATTCTATTAAAAAGAATCAAACATGGGATTTGGTTGATCTGCCCAAAGGCAAGAAAGCCATTGGTACTAAATGGGTCTACAAGTTGAAAAGACATGCAGATGGATCCATTGACAGGTACAAAGCCCGTCTAGTTGCTAAGGGCTATGCACAGAAGAAGGGCATTGATTATGAGGAGACATTTGCTCCTACATCCCGTATGTCGACACTTAGGTGTGTCATTGCATTGGCTGCACATCGTGGTTGGGTTGTTCACCAGTTGGACATAAAGATCGAGGAGGAAGTTTATGTATTTCAGCCCATGGGATTTACAGAACATGGTCATGAGGGGAAAGTATGCAAGCTGAAAAAGGCCTTGTATGGTTTGAAACAAGCTCCACGAGCTTGGTATGCAAAAATAGATGCTTTTCTACTCACTCAGGGATTTGTGAACAGTCCATCAGAGACAACTTTGTATGTGAAGAAAGAAGAGACAGATCTGCTGGTCATCAGTCTTTATGTGGATGATCTCTTGCTCATGGGATCAAATGATGACAAAATTGCAGCATTTAAAGAGATACTGCAACAGACATTTGACATGTCTGACTTGGGCCTTGTACATTACTATTTGGGCATACAGTTTGTGGAGGATAACAGAGGCATTGGGTTGTTGCAATCACGTTATGTTGCTAAACTTCTGGAGAAGTTTAAATTTCAGGATTGCAAGCCTATTAGTACTCCTATGGAGCCTGGGATGAAACTGTCACTACAAGATGACAGTGTTTCCTTTGATGCCACTACATATGCTCAGGCTGTTGGGTGCCTCATTTACTTGTGTAATACAAGGCCAGATATTCAGTATGCAGTCTCTCAGTTGAGCAGATTCATGCACAGCCCACGGTTGTCACATTGGCAAGCTGTGAAGCGTGTATTCCGTTATTTGCAGGGTACCTCGTGTCTTGGTTTGCTTTATCCTGAGAGGGGTGACATGCAGTTACATGCTTACAGTGATTCAGATTGGGCTGGTGATTTTGATACCAGACATTCCACTAGTGGGAATTGTTTCTTCCTTGGCGCTTCATGCATTTCTTGGCTAAGCAAGAAACAGACCACAGTGGCCACTTCATCTTGTGAGGCAGAGTACAGAGCAGCCTACACTACTACTGTTGAGTGTGTTTGGCTGCGTCGTCTTATGACTGATATGGATATTTCAGTGGAGGAGCCTACACCTATCTATACTGATAGTCAGAGTGCCATTGCTGTGGCCAGGAATCCTGTGTTTCATGCTCGCACGAAACACATTGAGATTCACTATCATTTTGTTCGGGAGAGACTCCAGGCAGGAGATATCAGTCTGATCTACTGTCCTACAGATCAGAATGTGGCAGACATCTTCACCAAGGCATTACCACGTCCGAAATTTGAAGCATTCCGCAATGCTTTAAATTTGTTTCCTTTTGGTGGATGATGTACAGTGATCACATATCACTCCAGGGGGGTTTGTTGGGTTTTATGCTGTGTATGCACCCAGAGGAGTGCTAGTGATCATCAGTAGGTTACTGGGGCACTTTTTACTTCAGTTAGTGGAGGTTTTTTCCCCCAGTTTAGTTCATTTTCACTTATATGCAGTTTATAAGTGTTTTGGTCCACCCGGCACATTTATGGCCGGTCATGTGAACACTTATCCTTTAGGGGTCACTATCATGTGGCTTGTACTTCACTTTTTCATTCATTGAAGCATACTGAAGTCGTGTTCACTCTCCACATTGGTTTCCACGCCTGTTTTCTTTCTGTAAACCCTAACCCTAACCCTGTTAAGTCTTCAATGTGGCTATTGTACTTCACTTTTTCATTATTCAAGCATACTGAAGTCGTGTTCTCTAGGTGTGTTGGTTTCCACGCCTGTTTGTACTTTCTGTAAACCCTAACCCTAACACCCATTCCCTTCAACGAGAATCGGCGACCAAATGCTGCTTGGTATGGAGTCCGATTAATACTAGATGAATGAGTGTCATTGAGGATGGCATGAACCAAAGGAAGATAATGCTCCCACTTTGACTGCCTATCGTGGCAATACGATTTTAGAACATGAAAAGCGAGCTGATTGTAGATTTTTGTTTGGTCATCTGTCTGAGGATGGAATGCATTGGACAGATGCAACTTGGTTCCAAAGTTGTCGAATAATGTCACCCAAAAACTTGAAGTAAACTTGGGTGTAACATGCGTTGCGGAAGCGTGTTCATGATTAACGCTAAGCAAAGAAGATAACGCTAATCCTATGTTTAGCAAAGACACAAAAGAGAAGGAGAGAGAGACCTAATCTACTATATATTGCCAAAACTGTTAAAAGTAGTATCTCAAAGTGGGGTGGTAGTCGGCCATTTCACTTGTGAGGGTATATATACCCATGCCCACCCATTGTATTAATCATCTATTCATTGCTAATACACGTCAGACTTGTTCGCCAACCTCTCTCTGCGTCAACTTCTCTCTCCTTCTCTCTACGTGTGTATGAGTGTGGCTTCCGCATGCACTAACTCTGACATGGTATCAGAGCTTGAAGGCTTCTGATCCTTGGACACACACAAGGCACGAGGGAGGAGACGCGCGGCAGACTGCAAACCTGCGTTTCTTCTTGAAGCAGCCAAAGCACCCAAGGCCAGCAAAAGCTACGGAAAGTTGCTGTGCAAGGGGCAGCGAGGAGTCGGAGGGGAGCTCAGAATCGAAGGCGAGCTGGTGGCGCTGGACAAGGGATTTTCATTCGAGCTGGACGAGTTGCTGCGGGCGTCCGCCTACGTTCTTGGCAAGGGCGGCCTGGGGATCGTGTACAAGCTAGTGCTGGGCAGTGGGCTGACGGTGGCCGTTCGACGGCTGGGCGAAGGCTGGTGTTGATTGACACGGGCAGTATCAAGCCCCTGCACCACGTTCTGCTGGGCGTCGGGGTCTTCTCCTACCTCATCGCCCTTCCGCACGAGCGCCGACACCTCGCTCACCTTGAAGAGCAGGCCAAGCACGGCAAAGGCCACGGGCATTGATCCAATTCCAGGAGTCTCAACAAAGGCGGTGCCCAGCGCTCGAGACGGAAGTTCAAGCCATCGCCCGCGTCCGGCACCCTAACGTCGTCAGGCGGCAGAGCAAGAGGAGGCCAGTGGCACCGCTCGTGCAGCAGGAGTGCACTCGCAAGAGAACCGCCGGCTGGGAGAAGAGAAGGCGAAGGGAGGAGACGTGCGTTATCGAAGACCGGGTCGACTGAGAAGAGGTGGACGGAGTTTTCGAGATGGGACTCCCGTGTTCGAGCAAGGATGACAAACTGAATGGAGACAATTATGCGCATTGGAACTTGATCATGAGGCTATGGTTTAGCAGAAAAGGCTTATGGGACATTGTTGATGGCTCGGAGGAACGTCCCCGAAGGGATAGCAATCGGTTCACACGTCTTCAGGAGGAGGAGTTTCTCAAATCTCTTGTGGATTGGGATGCTCACAATGCGAAGGCGATGTCGGCGATTGCAGAATCTCTCACCAAGGAAATTTCCCCTGCCATTCAGACTTTAAAGACTGCCAAGGAAATGTGGTCAAAGCTTGCAGGAATGTTTGATCGAGACTCAACAATGCGAGCAGTAACCCTTCTCGGCCAGTTGTTTTCCATCAAGTTTGAAACCGGGACCTCTATGCAGTCACTTCTAATGAAGGCAAAGGTTATCCATGATCAGTTATCGGCTATGAATAGTGCATTAACTAGTACCCAGTTAGCTGCCTTGGTTCTTACGAAGTTGCCTGAGGAGTATGAGATGGTCTCGAGGGCATTACGCTTACAAGTCACGAAGGAAAAGCTGGAATTTGATGATCTCAGCTCTTTTCTCATTGAGGAGGAAGCAATGCTCATTTCCCAAGGAAAGATTCGGGTTCCGAAGGATGTAGAATCGGCACATGCTGCATCGGAATCTAATAAGAAGTCCAGGAGCCGTTGTTATAAGTGCGGAAAGCGAGGGCATTTGGCTCGGGATTGCAAATCCAAAGCTAAAGCTCAAGGCTCGACGAATGACAAAGGCAAAGGCAAAGCTGACGAGGATGACAGTGACAGTGATTCTAAGAGGGATGCTACGGCGTCTGCCGGTGTGGCGAGGACTACACTGGCACATGCTCCGGCATTCTAGCTTGGTGGATGGATGCTACCACGTGCTTCAGCCAGAGAGAGGCATGTGAGTGGCAGAGAGGGGCAGTCTGTGCTCCCGTTTTGGTGATTTGGACCCGTGTGTCGGAGTTCAAGGCACATGCATCTGGCAGGGAACAAGCTTGATAATCTATGGACGTGATGAGTTCGTAGTTCATTGGTAGCAGACTATGGATGGGATGAGTTCCTAGTTCATTGTCAGAGAATTTTGGGCGTCATGTGTCGATAGTTCAATGTTCAGGAGATCTTTTGGACGTGTGTGTTCTCAGTTCAACGAATGGGGGATCATGAATGTGGAGTTGTCTGCAATTCATTATTCTATGTGGCAGCTGAAGCTCAAGATGGCATTCCTTGAGGAGACAGATTGTTTGGTGCATTTTCCGAGGTGTATTCGGTATCCGGCCAGTACTGAGGTGTCCATGGTTGCATCTACATCGACTTGGTTTCTTTTCTATGTCCACTATGAGCTACAGAGAGGGTGTTAAAAGTAGTATCTCAAAGTGGGGTGGTAGTCGACCATTTCACTTGTGAGGGTATATATACCCATGCCCACCCATTGTATTAATCATCTATTCATTGCTAATACACGTCAGACTTGTTCGCCAACCTCTCTCTGCGTCAACTTCTCTCTCCTTCTCTCTACGTGTGTATGAGTGTGGCTTCCGCATGCACTAACTCTGACAAAAACATGCTATATATACAATGATCTTGCTGATTCACAGCTTCATGATGCATACCAAAGATCCTTGCAACCCTCTACTTGCAATCGAACAAGAGAAGCTCCTGTTGATCCACCAGTGTGTCCTTGCTGCCTTGCAGACTCTGACAAATGGATCCTCTTGATCTTTGAATGATGATTCTAATGAATGCCTAATGATCCTATTTATAAGAAAAAGGAATGAATTCGTAATCAAGTCGGTTTTGCCTATTTTTCCCACAAAACATTGTCCAAACAGTCATATTTTGTGTCCAAACTATGCCCAAAAGGTGTCCCAACCATTGGGCTATGTCTTGGGCACTTCCGGGAGCTTGTAGGGCTGCGAAATCTGCTCTAAATCTGCCCCTAAATCTACCCATATATTTGCTTATGAGAATATACATGTCTATGAGCATTGGCATGAACGGATGCACATGACATCCCCTTTTGCTAAGCTTGGAGCACTGGGGTAATCCATACACCTTTGCTCCGTTTTCCTTCTGGTCCAATTGAAGATTGCACTTCATATCCATCGGCTCAATCCCCAAGCTCTCTAACTTGGTCTTCAAGTTCTCTGGCTTGGTCTTTAGATCTTCTGAAAACTCCTCTGAAATTGTCGAGATGACCTCATCCTTCTCCAAATAGGATTTGGAGAGATCCACCTCCTTGGGAACTATCGGGTTGACCTCATCCTCCTCCAAATAGGATTTGGAAAGATCCACTTGCGCGAGTTGTGGTTCTGGTTTTGGTTTGGCTTCTGGCTCTAGCTTTGGCTTTGGTTTTGGTTCTGGCATGTGCATCTCGGGTAATGGCACCTCCTCGGAAACACCTCTTTCTGTGATCACGTCTCCCGAGAACTCTTGTCTTAGAAGCTCTCTTTTCGTTGGGTAAACGCTCTCGATCATGGGCTGCTTCTTCACAACCCTAGGTGATTCCTTCTTGGCCTTTGTTGATGCTGCCATGAATTGTGCCCATGTCTCCTTGAGCTGTGTCCATCTTTGCTCGTATAGAAGTGGGCCTTGACGCGCCTCTTCTTGAAGCTCTTCTATGAGTTGTTGCCTAAACCTGGCCCCAACGATGATTTGTTCATACTGAGCATAGCGTTCTTGTTCCCTTTTGTATCGTTCATCTTCCTGTCTTCGACGACTCTGCAAAGTCGTGACAAAGTCATCGTCCATTGCCTCTGAACTCATGATATTATTTTGCTGTTTTTCTTGTTGTAATCAGCCCAAAAACCTTAACTCTAGAGTTCTACATGCTTTCTAAACTCCCTAGGATCATGCTAGGCTGAAAACTAGACTTTCTAGCACTATACTATGCTGAAAATGAGCAAAAAGTTGATGCAAAAATGCAGATTTAACGCAAAAACGCAAACCCTAATCTTGCTCGTAAACCCTAAAACGCAAACCCTAATTTCAGAAACCCTAATTCAGCATGCACCAAATATAAACTAAGAACTGTCCTAGGATGACCTAAGCTCTGATACCAATGTAACATGCGTTGCGGAAGCGTGTTCATGATTAACGTTAAGCAAAGAAGATAACGCTAATCCTATGTTTAGCAAAGACACAAAAGAGAAGGAGAGAGAGACCTAATCGACTATATATTGCCAAAACATGCTATATATACAATGATCTTGCTGATTCACAGCTTCATGATGCATACCAAAGATCCTTGCAACCCTCTACTTGCAATCGAACAAGAGAAGCTCCCGTTGATCCACCACTGTGTCCTTGCTGCCTTGCAGACTCTGACAAATGGATCCTCTTGATCTTTGAATGATGATTCTAATGAATGCCTAATGATCCTATTTATAGGAAAAAGGAATGAATTCGTAATCAAGTCGGTTTTGCCTATTTTTCCCACAAAACATTGTCCAAACAGTCATATTTTGTGTCCAAACTATGCCCAAAAGGTGTCCCAACCATTGGGCTATGTCTTGGGCACTTCCGGGAGCTTGTAGGGCTGCAAAATCTGCTCTAAATCTGCCCCTAAATCTACCCATATATTTGCTTATGAGAATATACATGTCTATGAGCATTGGCATGAACGGATGCACATGACATTGGGATCCCTGTTTGAATGGGTACTATTTTGAGATACCCACTTAGAAATGCTACAAGAACTGTACAACATTGTATATGGACAACAAGCATAAAGGAGAGAAGAAGATCATTGTTGAATATCACCACAAAAGGTAGTACATCATGTGGAGCAGCATGAGGGAGTCCCGTAGATGCTGTCTATCATTGTAGAAGCTGAAAAATGAGATGATCTGAGGGAAAAGGGAGCCAACCCTTTTATACTACCTTAGCATGCTGGTCGGCCAGCTGTAGTAGGCTGACAGCATGGCTGTAGCAAAAATGCTATAAAAAGCTTTAAAAAATACCAAAAAATGGTAGAAAAAACGCTGGATAATCTCTGCTAAGATATGCCAATGCAGGGCTTCATATAGAGCCAGATACAAGCATGAATGGAGCCAGGGCTTCATATGGAGCCAGATACAAGCATGAATGTGCATGGGAAAGTCCATCTGGGAATGAAATAATTTCCAACACCTCCTCTTAAGCACAAGATGGGTGGACCAACTCTTGCACGTTGCAAAAAATCCTCCAAAGAGTCTGAAGGAACAACCTCCTCATAAAAGGCACAAAGCTCGTGAAGATATGGTACATCTGAATACTGAGAAGGTCTCTAGAAGAAGCCGCGAGAAGATCGAGAAGATATTGAAGACGAAACACCAGGATCAATCTGGAGAGAGAAGCCCTTAGTAGGAGATGTAACCATAGATAGCTCCGAAAAATGTGGTACCTCCTCTACATCTGCAACAAGTATCGGGACCGAAGTAGAATCCTCCTGTGAAGGAGGAAATGAAACAACCACTAGAACAAAGTTACAAAATAATCATCAGTGATAGCTGAATTTGCTAGGTTCGAAGTAGGAATAGGCTCCAAGATAGTGGAAGATGCCTCCTCTTAAACGTAAGAAGGAGAAGCAACTGCTAGGAGAGAAGCCGCCAAAGTAGGAAGCTCCAAAATATATCTCAACAAAATCAATTGGTCCTGCCATAGAAAGATGAAGTTCAACCCAACGCCAAGGCACTCTGGCTATTTGTAAGAATATGGATCAAAAAATCTGAGATTACATCAAGATTGCTCAACATCTGGAACAACCATAATAGTTCACAGCAGGTATCTAGATAAGCACGTGTAACATGCAGAAGCTTCGGGGAGATCGGTAACTTCAATGCTCAGAAAAACAGCACACTTGTCGCGACGAAATTAATGTACAAAACTGAATGTAGATGTGTAGAAAAATAGAGAGAGAGAGAGAGAGAGGGAGAAGAGGACATAGTATTGGGTCCCGAATACCCTCTGTAGGGCCTCCACCACGAATGGTGTATTTGCTTTTATTAGTGTCACAAAATTCCTTACAACTTCTATTTTTCTATTGTTCATGTGTGGCATGTGGAGCTTGACATGACATACATGTATGGCTGGTGTAGCCTGACATGGTGTGTCTGTGTGGCATATGGAGCTTGACATGACAGTACATGTATGGCTGGTGTAGCCTGACATGACAGTACAATGTACATGTGTGGCTTGTGGGGGAACTCTGATGATGTTGTGAGAGGGCATGCAGCCCGCAGAAAAACGGCACACTTGTCGCGATGAAATTAACGCACAAAACTGAATGTAGATGTGGAGAAAAATAGAGAGAGAGAGAGGGAGAAGAGGACACAGTATTGGGTCTTGAATATCCTCTGTAGGGCCCCCACCACGAATGGTGTATTTGCTTTTATTAGAATGATGCAAAACTGAAATAAAAGACTGAACTTGAACCTTATTGGCTGAGGAGAATCCTTTGCCCTTGACCTTCAATCCTTCACCCCTTTGCGTTAGCTTCTCCTTGGCCGTCCTGGACCTTTGATTGGCTTCAGCACTCGGTGAAATATGAGATGAATGTAACTGATTTATGAAATGGGTATTTATACCCCTATTGGGTGCTAGTCGGCTGGTATAAATCCAGGCGGTTGACTTTAAAAGCCTCACGACTGCATTAAATAATATTTAATGCTGATCAAAATCTGCGCATCACTCCTATGGAGGGCTGGCCCCTAAGCGCATGGCTTTTGGCTGCTGGGCAGCCTATGTGGGCTGCCCCAAACCTAGCATACAGTCCTATGGGGGTTGGGTGCCGTGTCGGCTGCCTGTCCAGGGGCCCTAGGGCTGGCCTACAGCCCTTCGAGCCCATCCCATGGCTGGTGGGCACAGCCAAGGCCTTCCTGGCCCCTATGGGGGTGGTTCTTCACCTCTCCCATGCCCATATATCTGTCCCTGGGGTAGCCCTATGGGCTGGCCCCTTTCCTATATGCAAACCCTAACTGTCTACACAGTGGTATGGCATCCAGTATCATACCAGATACACAGAACCACTAACATCATTCTAGAGGGAGACTCACAGCGCAGATTGGCACTGTTTCATGTGCAGGACAATGCACACTTGACCTCGGACGATTGGAGTGGGACCCTTGCTGACTCGTCCCGGACTGGGCTCACATGGGACTAGTTTTCCACCCCAGGTCCTGCACCTTCTGTACAGATATGTCTACGTGGCATCCAAGTGCGGGATGCACGCGACATCTCCTTCTGCTTAACTTGACGGAAGTTGCATAGCCTCCAAATAATGTGTCAATAATGCCGGATAGTTGTCGAAAAACTTTTTGTCAAGCCATACCGCTTCGTGGATCCCTCGGTCCTGGAACTTTGTGAGGAACTGTCTTTGTCTTCGGCTTGAGCCATGCTTGAAGCGGTGCAAAAGGATCTGTTCTGGAACCATAACCTTAGCTTCATCAATGATATTTGGTTCCACCTCGTCTTTAACTTTTGAAGGGATCGGACCTGCATATGGCTTTAACCAATTGGCATGAAACACATCGTGCATAGTCCAACGCGGGGGTAGCTTCAACTTCATTGAAACCTCGTTGGATGGGTAAAGGTCCGACGCTCTTGATTGACAACTTTGGGCATCGCTTGCCCACGTGTTTCAACCTTTGCTTCATTATCCGAAGATACACCCGAAAACTTCATATGTCACATGCACTCTGCACTAAGTGCATGGTGACAAGATGGCTCATCATCAGAAGTGCAGCATTTGTACAGTTTTAGAACCCAATAGGATGATATTTGTCGTATGCCGTGACCCCATTGTACATCCTCAGTCCAGGATAAGTCAGGCACGAGCTACGTAGGTCATTCCTCAGCCTTAGTGGGTCAGTCAGTCAGTCAAGTCCCTTAACCCACTTGGAGAGAATCATTCATGCATGTAGAGTCAGTAGAAGCCTTAGGGTTTGCATCAGAAAGCACTCTGCATCTTGCATAATATGCATACATATGCCTGTGCATCATTTAGAACATCCCCAAAGCCTTAGGGAATTTACTGGGATTTATCTGGTATTTTTTCCATATTTATTAGTATTTATTTATCATTATTTGCATTATTGGGCATTTATAAATATTAAGTTTATTAAATGACCAACCCCCAGTTAGTATAAATAGGCTTGCCTAGAGCCTCTTTTGCTCATTCAGTCTTCATTGTGCTAAGAGCTCTCCTCTCTCTCTTGCTCTCAGCATAAGACTAATCCATGCCCTAGTGCCCATAAGCTTTCTTCTCCAGCCCTTGAGAACCATAGCTTCAGTCCAGCCCTAGGTGTTTGTCCTCAGCCTCTAATCAGCCTGAATTCAGCATCAGTTCATGCCATAGATTCAGCATACTCCTCAGTAGAGTTCTACGCCAGATTTCAGCCTGTTTTCTCCTGCGTTTTCTGATTCAGCAGGGCAGCAGTGCTGCGTTTCTGTTCAGCAGCTCCAGATACCTGTGTTTTGCAGTCCAGCAGCCCTACAGGTCTGCGTTTCAGCTCCTCAGCACCCCTACTCTTCAGCGTTTCTGTCCACAGCAGTTTCCAGCCCTGAAGATTCAGTCCACAGCAGTTTCCAGCCCTGAAATTGTTGTTTGCATCAGTATCCAGCATTCTCTGCATCATCAACACATTCAGCAGTCATCTGGTGAAGGTAACTCAGCATTCATATGTGTTTTCAGCATTCTAACAGCGTGTAGAACAGTCCACCTTCTTCTTCTTTGAGCCTCAGGTGTGCAGCCCTTCCTCATGCCCTTGGGAGGAGTGCATAGGCTCAAGATCAAGTCATTGAGGTGTTTTCTACAGCAGTGTACAGATTAGCCATACTCCGATCCTCCGAGATCTTGCGTTTGGCTTATCTACAGTCCAAAGTCATTCTCTCTAAAGTAATAAAGCAAATACTATCTCGTTATCGGGATAGGGGGCCCTTCAGTGGGTAATTCGGGACCCAATCTGGTGTACAGTGTTCATATCTCTCTCTCATCTCTTTAAAGTTTGAAGTAAATGAAATGGATTGCTAAACTCACGAAACTCAGGATACAGAAGACGGTGTGAGCATATTGTGTGACAGGATAACCAATACAAAGACTTCCGCTGCATATCACATTGGTATCAGATTCAGATAGTCCACACACACCGTATCCTAGCGTGGGGGCATCCTCGGATGGTTAGATTGCGTTCCGGCACGACCACCGACTTCAGCATCATGTCTACAGGAGAGAGTACTCATCAGCCGGAAGACGTCTCCCCCGAAGGAGACCTTGCTCTTCCGCCTGCAGCAGACACCATAGCTCTTCTAAGAGCTCAGAACCAGCTACTCATGGAGCGTCTCCAACTCTTGGAGGCCGCAACAGCACGTCCTTCTACACCTCCAGCAGCACCCGACTACATCTCCCTCTTCTTTCAGATGGAACAACAAAGGAGAGAGGACGAGGCCCGAAGGAGAAGAGAAAAAGAAGAAAGACGGGACTATGAGGAAGCCCAACGCAGGATCGACGAAGACCGGCGTCAGGCTGAACTCGCCGCTCGGGAACACCAACGTGAGCTTGATCGAGAACGTATGTTACTCGAACACCAACGGGAAAAGGAGGCCATACACTTGAGGTATCAGCAGCTCTCCTCAGTCTCCCCAGTCATAGGTGTCACCAGCCAGCATCCCGCAGCAGCTTCAACCACCATCATTCGCAGTCAACCGAATTTCAGCAAGTATGACGGTAAGTGTGATCATTCTTCAGTTAATCAATTTGTTCATCAGTTTAATGCACATTTTCCATTAGCTAGGATCACAGACCCACAAGACAAAGTCCACTTAGCGGCTCCCCATCTCACTGGTGAGGCAGTCACTTGGTGGCAGCATTGGTCTAGTATTCATACTGACCAGGCCACAGGTGTCACAGCCTTTGACTGGGACATCTTTGTCCATGACCTGAAGACCAGATTTCTCCCGCCCCAGTACATGACCGGTCTGAAAGACGAGTTCTATGGACTCAGACAGAACGGTTCCCCAGTGCTTCAGTTTTCCGGTAAGGTTATTACTTTAGCACAGCAGTTAGGGTTATCTGAGCAGGCCAAGATGGAGCAATTCATTCGTGGATTGGACTCCAACATTAGGTTCACAGTTCGTAACTTTGAACCAAGTACATATGACCGGGCTCTGACTCTCGCTCAGAACGAAGAAATGAAGCTCAACGGGGGCAAGCCCAAGCAGACATCTCAGTCCAGTACCAAACCCCAACAGCAGCAATCAGCTGCACAGTCAGGGAAAGGTAACGCATCTTCTAAAGATGCTAAGAAGGACAGCAGTAATAGCTCCAGTTCAGGGGGTAAGAAGGATAAAGAACCTAAGAAAACCCCTGATGAAAAGGCTAAAGCAGGCATTACTGGAGGTTATCTTCCTCCAGAGGAGCAAAAGAAGTACCAGTCAGAAAATAGATGTTTTTTCTGTCATATTATAGGGCATGGTAAGAAGGATTGCCACAAATGGCAAGCGGCACAAGCTGCCAAAGCTCCTTCTGCCACAGTTGCCACAGCCTCCCCAGCTCCTCCAGCCACGCCTACTACCTCAAATGCAGTTCAACTTTTACCTTCCATGCATCCTATACCATCCGTGGTATTTGATGCTAAGCAGGAGGGTGAGAGCGATGCTGCTCAGAAGAGCCTTATCCGAGCTTATGGCTCTGCCCAGGGCCGACAGTTTGTAGTCCTTTTCGATATGGGTAGTTCTGAAGACGCCATCTCTCCCCAGTTGGCTAATAAATTAAACTACACTTTAGTCCCATATCATCTGGATGTGGACGGGTTTACACCTGGTCTTCGCACCCACATTTCCCAGAAGGCACAGCAGTTTGCCTTTGAAGTTCAGAAGGCCTCATTTCAACGAGATTTCATCGTCTCCCCTCTGTTAGGGTGTGACATGATCTTAGGAATTCAGTGGTTCCGTCAGTATGAGCCTATTCCCGATTGGGGGCAGGACACTTTTACTATTTGTAAAGGTTTTCCTGAGCCTGTCATGATTCGTGGGGATAGAAGCATTCTTGGCATCCCATTGATTTCGCATCTCCAGGCCGACGAGCTATCCGCAAGGGAGCAGAAGGAGCACTCCTTTATATTCGTGCTCAAGCAGACCCTCCCTCATTAGTAGCATCCATTACATCTTCAGTCCCTCAGTTAGCAGACCTCCTGTCCAGACACCAGGACATTATGCTTAGGGACGATCTCCCGCCCAGTCTCCCACCCTCTCGCCTTGAGGACCATCACATTGATTTGGTCCCTGGATCAGATCCTCCTAGCAGGTTTCCCTATCGTCTTTCCAAGACTTTAGAGGGCGAGTTGGAAAAGCAGTTATCTGAGCTTCTCCGAGCCGGATTCATTCGGCCTTCTTCCTCCCCATTTGCTGCACCTATCCTATTTGTCCAAAAGAAGGACAAGTCTGCACGCCTTTGTGTAGACTACAGGGCATTAAACAAACTCACTATCAAGAATAAGTTTCCTATGCCCAGAATAGAGTACATTTTGGAGCGTTTAGACGGTGCTAAGTTTTTCACTAAGATCGACCTCAAGAGTGGTTACCATCAGGTCCGCATTTTTGAAGCTGACATTCCAAAAACAGCTTTCAGGACAGAGCGTGGTCACTACGAGTTCGTAGTCATGCCTTTTGGGCTTACAAATGCACCCGCAACGTTCAATAAGATGATGTCTAGGATTTTCGCAGTCCACATTGGGAAGTGTGTTTTCATATTCCTTGATGACATACTAGTCTTCTCAGCCACTGCGGAGCAGCATGAGAAAGATGTGGAGAAAGTCTTGCAACTTTTGCGAGATAATCAGCTCTACATAAATGCCAAAAAGTCTATCTTTGGTGTTAAGGAAGTTCAGTATTTGGGCTACATCATCGGTTCCGATGGGATTAGACTGGACCCCTCAAAGGTTCAAGAGATCTTAGATTGGGATATTCCTAAGACCGCCCAAGAAATCCGTTCATTCGTAGGTCTTTGTCAGGCCTATAGCACACATGTCCATCAGTTTTCCAACCTTGCAGCACCTCTTACCGACTTGCTCAAGGGGGTGAAGACTCGCAAGCAGAAAGTCTCAGTTACAGGTAAGGCACTTGATGCATTCCGTGCACTCCAGAAAGCTGCCTCATAAGCACCTGTATTAAAGTTAGCATCATGGGACGAACCTATCGAGATCATCACCGATGCCAGCAATGTAGCCATAGGTGCAGTCCTCCAGCAGGACAATAGACCCGTGGCTTATTACAGCAGAAAGTTGGATGTTGCCGAAAAGAATTATTCGGTATATGACAAAGAGCTTTTGGGTGTGATCACAGCGCTCAAACATTGGAAGCCTTTTCTTTATGGACAGGCTTTCACAGTGAAAACAGACCACCAAGCACTTAAGTGGCTTCAGACTATGCCAAGTGCCCAGTGGAGTGATCGACAAGCCAGGTGGAGTCAAATCTTCCAACAGTTTGGAGGTATGATTGAATACATCCCTGGTAAGCATAACCCAGTAGCAGATGCTCTCAGTCGAAAGTCCAGTATCCAGGCAGTCCAAGAAGCTACCATTCTCGAAATCACGGGGAAGGACTTGGATAGTATGAAAGACCAATATGTCGACTCCCCTGAGTTTGGTACTCAGTATAGTTTGGCCCTCACTTCTGAGCCTGGCCACTATTCAGTACAGAACGGTTGGTTGCTTTACAAGAACCGTCTCTGTGTTACTCGAGAAAAGCGTTCCGCTCTTCTCCACGATGCCCATGACTCCTTAGTTGGAGGACATAGGGGTATCAACAGTACCCTCGAGAAATTAGAACGGTCCTTTTATTGGCCAAAGATGAGGCGTGATGTCTATGCACATGTACAAGCCTGTAAGATTTGTCAAAAAGTCAAGGTTCCCCATACAAAGAAGGCAGGTTTACTTCAACCTTTGCCTATCCCCGACGGACCTTTCATCGACATATCTATGGACTTTGTAGGGCCTCTACCAGCATCCACTCGATCTCGTAACACTCAGTGTTTTACCATTGTGGATCGCTTTAGTAAGTTCTGCATGCTCATCCCATGCAAGCATACGGCCACAGCTGAGGACGTAGCCCGTCTATTTCTCAAGCATTGGTATCCAGTTTGTGGTTTGCCTAGCACCATAACATCAGACAGAGATTCCAAGTTTACCTCGCATTTCTGGAGGGCATTATTTGAAAACTTTGGAACTAAGTTGCAGTTGTCTAGTGCATTCCATCCCCAGACAGATGGCCAGACAGAAATTTATAATCAGTTGGCCTTTGATGTCCTCAAGTCATACTGTCATGACCAGCAGTCCAAATGGGAGCACTATCTTCCATTGGTCCAAGCTATCTTAAACGACACGCATTCATCCAGTGTCGGACGGACTCCATATGAAGCAGCCTTTGGTCGCCGTTTTTCTTCTCTTTTGACGAGAATGGTGTCTCCATCTTTAGAGGCTAATAAAACCACGGAAGCATTTTCCGAGATCATTGAGTCAGTTAAAGACCGCTTGACCAAAGCTCAGGAAGCATATAGCAGACAGGCAAATAAATCTAGACGAGATGTCCACTTCAAGGAAGGGGATTGGGTCTATTTGCGTATCATGAAGCAGAGATTGAAACAAGTGGGCAAACGTTGTCCCAAGCTTTCATTCCGTAGTTTTGGCCCTTTTCCAATAGTTAAGAAGATAAGTGATGTCTCAATGAAGTTAAAGTTGCCTGCCAGTTGGACAATGCATGATGTTTTCCATGTTTCTTGGCTAAAACCATATGTTGGTCCAGAAGTGTTTGATGTTTCAGATGAACAGCAGCCAGACGTGGTAGACGAGGCAGAAGTTATTGAGCCTGAGCAGATCCTTCTTCATCGATGGAAGCATGGTTCCGGTCGACGGATTCGTCAGTTCTATACGAAGTTCCGAGATCGAGGCACCCACGAAGCCGTATGGCTCGACGAGGAGTTCTTCCAGGAGTACCCCCAGTTATTGGCGGACTACTTGGAAGCCATGAACCTGCCGCCAAGCTAATCAGGAGGGAATGTCACATGCACTCTGCACTAAGTGCATGGTGACAAGATGGCTCATCATCAGAAGTGCAGCATTTGTACAGTTTTAGAACCCAATAGGATGATATTTGTCGTATGCCGTGACCCCATTGTACATCCTCAGTCCAGGATAAGTCAGGCACGAGCTACGTAGGTCATTCCTCAGCCTTAGTGGGTCAGTCAGTCAGTCAAGTCCCTTAACCCACTTGGAGAGAATCATTCATGCATGTAGAGTCAGTAGAAGCCTTAGGGTTTGCATCAGAAAGCACTCTGCATCTTGCATAATATGCATACATATGCCTGTGCATCATTTAGAACATCCCCAAAGCCTTAGGGAATTTACTGGGATTTATCTGGTATTTTTCCCATATTTATTAGTATTTATTTATCATTATTTGCATTATTGGGCATTTATAAATATTAAGTTTATTAAATGACCAACCCCCAGTTAGTATAAATGGGCTTGCCTAGAGCCTCTTTTGCTCATTCAGTCTTCATTGTGCTAAGAGCTCTCCTCTCTCTCTTGCTCTCAGCATAAGACTAATCCATGCCCTAGTGCCCATAAGCTTTCTTCTCCAGCCCTTGAGAACCATAGCTTCAGTCTAGCCCTAGGTGTTTGTCCTCAGCCTCTAATCAGCCTGAATTCAGCATCAGTTCATGCCATAGATTCAGCATACTCCTCAGTAGAGTTCTACGCCAGATTTCAGCCTGTTTTCTCCTGCGTTTTCTGATTCAGCAGGGCAGCAGTGCTGCGTTTCTGTCCAGCAGCTCCAGATACCTGTGTTTTGCAGTCCAGCAGCCCTACAGGTCTGCGTTTCTGTCACACAATATGCTCACACCGTCTTCTGTATCCTGAGTTTCGTGAGTTTAGCAATCCATTTCATTTACCTTAAACTTTAAAGAGATGAGAGAGAGATATGAACACTGTACACCAGATTGGGTCCCGAATTACCCACTGAAGGGCCCCCTATCCCGATAACGAGATAGTATTTGCTTTATTACTTTAGAGAGAATGACTTTGGACTGTAGATAAGCCAAACGCAAGATCTCGGAGGATCGGAGTATGGCTAATCTGTACACTGCTGTAGAAACACCTCAATGACTTGATCTTGAGCCTATGCACTCCTCCCAAGGGCATGAGGAAGGGCTGCACACCTGAGGCTCAAAGAAGAAGAAGGTGGACTGTTCTACACACTGTTAGAATGCTGAAAACACATATGAATGCTGAGTTACCTTCACTAGATGACTGCTGAATGTGTTGATGAAGCAGAGAATGCTGGATACTGATGCAAACAACAATTTCAGGGCTGGAAACTGCTGTGGACTGAATCTTCAGGGCTGGAAACTGCTGTGGACAGAAACGCTGAAGAGTAGGGGTGCTGAGGAGCTGAAACGCAGACCTGTAGGGCTGCTGGACTGCAAAACACAGGTATCTGGAGCTGCTGGACAGAAACGCAGCACTGCTGCCTTGCTGAATCAGAAAACGCAGGAGAAAACAGGCTGAAATCTGGCGTAGAACTCTACTGAGGAGTATGCTGAATCTATGGCATGAATTGATGCTGAATTCAGGCTGATTAGAGGCTGAGGACAAACACCTAGGGCTGGACTGAAGCTATGGTTCTCAAGGGCTGGAGAAGAAAGCTTATGGGCACTAGGGCATGGATTAGTCTTATGCTGAGAGCAAGAGAGAGAGGAGAGCTCTTAGCACAATGAAGACTGAATGAGCAAAAGAGGCTCTAGGCAAGCCCATTTATACTAACTGGGGGTTGGTCATTTAATAAACTTAATATTTATAAATGCCCAATAATGCAAATAATGATAAATAAATACTAATAAATATGGGAAAAATACCAGATAAATCCCAGTAAATTCCCTAAGGCTTTGGGGATGTTCTAAATGATGCACAGGCATATGTATGCATATTATGCAAGATGCAGAGTGCTTTCTGATGCAAACCCTAAGGCTTCTACTGACTCTACATGCATGAATGATTCTCTCCAAGTGGGTTAAGGGACTTGACTGACTGACTGACCCACTAAGGCTGAGGAATGACCTACGTAGCTCGTGCCTGACTTATCCTGGACTGAGGATGTACAATGGGGTCACGGCATACGACAAATATCATCCTATTGGGTTCTAAAACTGTACAAATGCTGCACTTCTGATGATGAGCCATCTTGTCACCATGCACTTAGTGCAGAGTGCATGTGACATTCCCTCCTGATTAGCTTGGCGGCAGGTTCATGGCTTCCAAGTAGTCCGCCAATAACTGGGGGTACTCCTGGAAGAACTCCTCGTCGAGCCATACGGCTTCGTGGGTGCCTCGATCTCGGAACTTCGTATAGAACTGACGAATCCGTCGACCGGAACCATGCTTCCATCGATGAAGAAGGATCTGCTCAGGCTCAATAACTTCTGCCTCGTCTACCACGTCTGGCTGCTGTTCATCTGAAACATCAAACACTTCTGGACCAACATATGGTTTTAGCCAAGAAACATGGAAAACATCATGCATTGTCCAACTGGCAGGCAACTTTAACTTCATTGAGACATCACTTATCTTCTTAACTATTGGAAAAGGGCCAAAACTACGGAATGAAAGCTTGGGACAACGTTTGCCCACTTGTTTCAATCTCTGCTTCATGATACGCAAATAGACCCAATCCCCTTCCTTGAAGTGGACATCTCGTCTAGATTTATTTGCCTGTCTGCTATATGCTTCCTGAGCTTTGGTCAAGCGGTCTTTAACTGACTCAATGATCTCGGAAAATGCTTCCGTGGTTTTATTAGCCTCTAAAGATGGAGACACCATTCTCGTCAAAAGAGAAGAAAAACGGCGACCAAAGGCTGCTTCATATGGAGTCCGTCCGACACTGGATGAATGCGTGTCGTTTAAGATAGCTTGGACCAATGGAAGATAGTGCTCCCATTTGGACTGCTGGTCATGACAGTATGACTTGAGGACATCAAAGGCCAACTGATTATAAATTTCTGTCTGGCCATCTGTCTGGGGATGGAATGCACTAGACAACTGCAACTTAGTTCCAAAGTTTTCAAATAATGCCCTCCAGAAATGCGAGGTAAACTTGGAATCTCTGTCTGATGTTATGGTGCTAGGCAAACCACAAACTGGATACCAATGCTTGAGAAATAGACGGGCTACGTCCTCAGCTGTGGCCGTATGCTTGCATGGGATGAGCATGCAGAACTTACTAAAGCGATCCACAATGGTAAAACACTGAGTGTTACGAGATCCTGTGGATGCTGGTAGAGGCCCTACAAAGTCCATAGATATGTCGATGAAAGGTCCGTTGGGGATAGGCAAAGGTTGAAGTAAACCTGCCTTCTTTGTATGGGGAACCTTGACTTTTTGACAAATCTTACAGGCTTGTACATGTGCATAGACATCACGCCTCATCTTTGGCCAATAAAAGGACCGTTCTAATTTCTCGAGGGTACTGTTGATACCCCTATGTCCTCCAACTAAGGAGTCATGGGCATCGTGGAGAAGAGCGGAACGCTTTTCTCGAGTAACACAGAGACGGTTCTTGTAGAACAACCAACCGTTCTGTACTGAATAGTGGCCAGGCTCAGAAGTGAGGGCCAAACTATACTGAGTATCAAACTCAGGGGAGTCGACATATTGGTCTTTCATACTATCCAAGTCCTTCCCCGTGATTTCGAGAATGGTAGCTTCTTGGACTGCCTGGATGCTGGACTTTCGACTGAGAGCATCTGCTACTGGGTTATGCTCACCAGGGATGTATTCAATCATACCTCCAAACTGTTGGAAGATTTGACTCCACCTGGCTTGTCGATCACTCCACTGGGCACTTGGCATAGTCTGAAGCCACTTAAGTGCTTGGTGGTCTGTTTTCACTGTGAAAGCCTGTCCATAAAGAAAAGGCTTCCAATGTCTGAGCGCTGTGATCACACCCAAAAGCTCTTTGTCATATACCGAATAATTCTTTTCGGCAACATCCAACTTTCTGCTGTAATAAGCCACGGGTCTATTGTCCTGCTGGAGGACTGCACCTATGGCTACATTGCTGGCATCGGTGATGACCTCGAAAGGTTCGTCCCATGATGCTAACTTTAATACAGGTGCTTCTGAGGCAGCTTTCTGGAGTGCACGGAATGCATCAAGTGCCTTACCTGTAACTGAGACTTTCTGCTTGCGAGTCTTCACCCCCTTGAGCAAGTCGGTAAGAGGTGCTGCAAGGTTGGAAAACTGATGGACATGTGTGCTATAGGCCTGACAAAGACCTACGAATGAACGGATTTCTTGGGCGGTCTTAGGAATATCCCAATCTAAGATCTCTTGAACCTTTGAGGGGTCCAGTCTAATCCCATCGGAACCGATGATGTAGCCCAAATACTGAACTTCCTTAACACCAAAGATAGACTTTTTGGCATTTATGTAGAGCCGATTATCTCGCAAAAGTTGCAAGACTTTCTCCATATCTTTCTCATGCTGCTCCGCAGTGGCTGAGAAGACTAGTATGTCATCAAGGAATATGAAAACACACTTCCCAATGTGGACTGCGAAAATCCTAGACATCATCTTATTGAACGTTGCGGGTGCATTTGTAAGCCCAAAAGGCATGACTACGAACTCGTAGTGACCACGCTCTGTCCTGAAAGCTGTTTTTGGAATGTCAGCTTCAAAAATGCGGACCTGATGGTAACCACTCTTGAGGTCGATCTTAGTGAAAAACTTAGCACCGTCTAAACGCTCCAAAATGTACTCTATTCTGGGCATAGGAAACTTATTCTTGATAGTGAGTTTGTTTAATGCCCTGTAGTCTACACAAAGGCGTGCAGACTTGTCCTTCTTTTGGACAAATAGGATAGGTGCAGCAAATGGGGAGGAAGAAGGCCGAATGAATCCGGCTCGGAGAAGCTCAGATAACTGCTTTTCCAACTCGCCCTCTAAAGTCTTGGAAAGACGATAGGGAAACCTGCTAGGAGGATCTGATCCAGGGACCAAATCAATGTGATGGTCCTCAAGGCGAGAGGGTGGGAGACTGGGCGGGAGATCGTCCCTAAGCATAATGTCCTGGTGTCTGGACAGGAGGTCTGCTAACTGAGGGACTGAAGATGTAATGGATGCTACTAATGAGGGAGGGTTTGCTTGAGCACGAATATAAAGGAGTGCTCCTTCTGCTCCCTTGCGGATAGCTCGTCGGGCCTGGAGATGCGAAATCAATGGGATGCCAAGAATGCTTCTATCCCCACGAATCATGACAGGCTCAGGAAAACCTTTACAAATAGTAAAAGTGTCCTGCCCCCAATCGGGAATAGGCTCATACTGACGGAACCACTGAATTCCTAAGATCATGTCACACCCTAACAGAGGGGAGACGATGAAATCTCGTTGAAATGAGGCCTTCTGAACTTCAAAGGCAAACTGCTGTGCCTTCTGGGAAATGTGGGTGCGAAGACCAGGTGTAAACCCGTCCACATCCAGATGATATGGGACTAAAGTGTAGTTTAATTTATTAGCCAACTGGGGAGAGATGGCGTCTTCAGAACTACCCATATCGAAAAGGACTACAAACTGTCGGCCCTGGGCAGAGCCATAAGCTCGGATAAGGCTCTTCTGAGCAGCATCGCTCTCACCCTCCTGCTTAGCATCAAATACCACGGATGGTATAGGATGCATGGAAGGTAAAAGTTGAACTGCATTTGAGGTAGTAGGCGGGGCTGGAGGAGCTGGGGAGGCTGTGGCAACTGTGGCAGAAGGAGCTTTGGCAGCTTGTGCCGCTTGCCATTTGTGGCAATCCTTCTTACCATGCCCTATAATATGACAGAAAAAACATCTATTTTCTGACTGGTACTTCTTTTGCTCCTCTGGAGGAAGATAACCTCCAGTAATGCCTGCTTTAGCCTTTTCATCAGGGGTTTTCTTAGGTTCTTTATCCTTCTTACCCCCTGAACTGGAGCTATTACTGCTGTCCTTCTTAGCATCTTTAGAAGATGCGTTACCTTTCCCTGACTGTGCAGCTGATTGCTGCTGTTGGGGTTTGGTACTGGACTGAGATGTCTGCTTGGGCTTGCCCCCGTTGAGCTTCATTTCTTCGTTCTGAGCGAGAGTCAGAGCCCGGTCATATGTACTTGGTTCAAAGTTACGAACTGTGAACCTAATGTTGGAGTCCAATCCACGAATGAATTGCTCCATCTTGGCCTGCTCAGATAACCCTAACTGCTGTGCTAAAGTAATAACCTTACCGGAAAACTGAAGCACTGGGGAACCGCTCTGTCTGAGTCCATAGAACTCGTCTTTCAGACCGGTCATGTACTGGGGCGAGAGAAATCTGGTCTTCAGGTCATGGACAAAGATGTCCCAGTCAAAGGCTGTGACACCTGTGGCCTGGTCAGTATGAATACTAGACCAATGCTGCCACCAAGTGACTGCCTCACCAGTGAGATGGGGAGCCGCTAAGTGGACTTTGTCTTGTGGGTCTGTGATCCTAGCTAATGGAAAATGTGCATTAAACTGATGAACAAATTGATTAACTGAAGAATGATCACACTTACCATCATACTTGCTGAAATTCGGTTGACTGCGAATGATGGTGGTTGAAGCTGCTGCGGGATGCTGGCTGGTGACACCTATGACTGGGGAGACTGAGGAGAGCTGCTGATACCTCAAGTGTATGGCCTCCTTTTCCCGTTGGTGTTCGAGTAACATACGTTCTCGATCAAGCTCACGTTGGTGTTCCCGAGCGGCGAGTTCAGCCTGACGCCGGTCTTCGTCGATCCTGCGTTGGGCTTCCTCATAGTCCCGTCTTTCTTCTTTTTCTCTTCTGCTTCGGGCCTCGTCCTCTCTCCTTTGTTGTTCCATCTGAAAGAAGAGGGAGATGTAGTCGGGTGCTGCTGGAGGTGTAGAAGGACGTGCTGTTGCGGCCTCCAAGAGTTGGAGACGCTCCATGAGTAGCTGGTTCTGAGCTCTTAGAAGAGCTATGGTGTCTGCAGGCGGAAGAGCAAGGTCTCCTTCGGGGGAGACGTCTTCCGGCTGATGAGTACTCTCTCCTGTAGACATGATGCTGAAGTCGGTGGTCGTGCCGGAACGCAATCTAACCATCCGAGGATGCCCCCACGCTAGGATACGGTGTGTGTGGACTATCTGAATCTGATACCAATGTGATATGCAGCGGAAGTCTTTGTATTGGTTGATCCTGTCACACAATATGCTCACACCGTCTTCTGTATCCCGAGTTTCGTGAGTTTAGCAATCCATTTCATTTACTTCAAACTTTAAAGAGATGAGAGAGAGATATGAACACTGTACACCAGATTGGGTCCCGAATTACCCACTGAAGGGCCCCCTATCCCGATAACGAGATAGTATTTGCTTTATTACTTTAGAGAGAATGACTTTGGACTGTAGATAAGCCAAACACAAGATCTCGGAGGATCGGAGTATGGCTAATCTGTACACTGCTGTAGAAACACCTCAATGACTTGATCTTGAGCCTATGCACTCCTCCCAAGGGCATGAGGAAGGGCTGCACACCTGAGGCTCAAAGAAGAAGAAGGTGGACTGTTCTACACACTGTTAGAATGCTGAAAACACATATGAATGCTGAGTTACCTTCACCAGACGACTGCTGAATGTGTTGATGATGCAGAGGATGCTGGATACTGATGCAAACAACAATTTCAGGGCTGGAAACTGCTGTGGACTGAATCTTCAGGGCTGGAAACTGTTGTGGACAGAAACGCTGAAGAGTAGGGGTGCTGAGGAGCTGAAACGCAGACCTGTAGGGCTGCTGGACTGCAAAACACAGGTATCTGGAGCTGCTGGACAGAAACGCAGCACTGCTGCCCTGCTGAATCAGAAAACGCAGGAGAAAACAGGCTGAAATCTGGCGTAGAACTCTACTGAGGAGTATGCTGAATCTATGGCATGAACTGATGCTGAATTCAGGCTGATTAGAGGCTGAGGACAAACACCTAGGGCTGGACTGAAGCTATGGTTCTCAAGGGCTGGAGAAGAAAGCTTATGGGCACTAGGGCATGGATTAGTCTTATGCTGAGAGCAAGAGAGAGAGGAGAGCTCTTAGCACAATGAAGACTGAATGAGCAAAAGAGGCTCTAGGCAAGCCTATTTATACTAACTGGGGGTTGGTCATTTAATAAACTTAATATTTATAAATGCCCAATAATGCAAATAATGATAAATAAATACTAATAAATATGGGAAAAATACCAGATAAATCCCAGTAAATTCCCTAAGGCTTTGGGGATGTTCTAAATGATGCACAGGCATATGTATGCATATTATGCAAGATGTAGAGTGCTTTCTGATGCAAACCCTAAGGCTTCTACTGACTCTACATGCATGAATGATTCTCTCCAAGTGGGTTAAGGGACTTGACTGACTGACTGACCTACTAAGGCTGAGGAATGACCTACGTAGCTCGTGCCTGACTTATCCTGGACTGAGGATGTACAATGGGGTCACGGCATACGACAAATATCATCCTATTGGGTTCTAAAACTGTACAAATGCTGCACTTCTGATGATGAGCCATCTTGTCACCATGCACTTAGTGCAGAGTGCATGTGACATCATATCCCTCCGGTCTTTATTGGCTTGTCAAGTGTAGGCCTCTTGCGCTTTAGCCAACCTGTCCTTTGTTGACTCTAAAATCTCCTGGTAAGACTCTGCCAATCTATTCGCTTCAGGTATTGGAGACAAGGTCGTGGTCAATAACGACTAGAATGGTCTTCCAAACGCTGCCTCATATGGAGTCCTGCCACTAGCTGAAGAAAAAGAATCATTCAAAACAGCTTGAACTAAAGGCAAATATGATTCCCACTTATCTTGCTGATCGTGGACATAACACTTCAGCACATCAAAGGCCAAATGGTTGTAGATTTCTGTTTGTCCGTTCGTCTGTGGGTGAAATGCACTGGAAAAAATTCAATTTAGTATCAACGTTATCAAACAATGCTCTCCAAAAATGACTGGTAAACTTGGCATCTCGATCTGACACTATGGTCCTAGGAATCCTACCAATCGGGTACCAATACCGAATGAACAACTGGGCAACCTCTTCGGCGGTCACATTGGCCCTGCATGGAATAAGCATAACAAATTTGCTAAATCTATCAACTATAGTTAAGCACTAAGTATTACGCTTATCTGGATTGGGAGGAAGATTCGTGACAAAATCCATCGAAATATCTTGGAAAGGTCTCTCAGGAAGTGGCAAGGGCTGTAACAATCCTATCTTTTTTCCACGAGGAGCTTTCACCTTTTGACAAATATCACAGTGTTGTACATATGAACACACATCTCTCATCTTTGGCTAATAATATTGTCGTTCCAACTTCTCCAAAGTCGAATTCATGTCCCTATGACCACCAGTAATGGTGTCATGGGCGTCATGGAGAAGAGCTGCCCTGAACGACTTCATGACACAGTCGGTCTTTGTAGAAAAGCCAACCATCG
Source organism: Cibotium barometz (assembly GCF_041138505.1). NCBI lineage: Eukaryota > Viridiplantae > Streptophyta > Polypodiopsida > Cyatheales > Cibotiaceae > Cibotium > Cibotium barometz. Next base: position 18,983,216 of record NC_141073.1, read on the forward strand.
CGTATCAAAAAGTGGCATCCAATGCCTGTTCCCACTGTGTACCGAATTCTTTGGAATCCGCGTACGTGTGCTTCATGTCGTCTAGTCCCATACCAACAAGGTCGAGTCTAGTGGTCTGAATTAAAGTCACTTGTCCCTTCCTGCTCAAAGCATCAGCCACTGGATTGGCCTTTCCTGGAAGGTACTCACTCATACCACCAAATTACTGGAATATTTGGCTCTAGCGGTGCTTTCGGTCACTTCACTGTGCACTTGGCATTGTTTGAATCCATGTAAGCTATTGGATGACCATTGTGTTGTAATACACCTCCAATTGCGATGTTACTCGCATCGGTGATTGCTTGAAATGGCTCGTCCCACGAGGCAAGTGCTGAACAAGGCGCTTTTGATAAAGCCACCTTGAGGTTCTTGAATGCCTCCAATGCTCGTGGAGTCATTCGAATCCGTTGCCTTCTTGTCTTGACACCCTTTAGCAAATCGGTGAGATCCGCCGAGAGGTCAGAAAACTTGTCTATGTGGGTGGAGTATGCCTGGCATATACCCACAAAGGATCTGATGTCATAAGTAGTCTATGGTACTTTCCAATTGACAATCTCGGCCACCTTGGCTGGATCAAGTCAAATGCCTTCTACAGTGGTGATCTACTATGCTTCATCGGGGACTTGTGTTACCACTTGGGTGGAGTGCGAGCATGTTTTGGGTGCCTAAGGATGTATTAGATGAGGCTCAATCGAAAGTGGATGAACTTGATGAGGTTCTTATTTCCGAGCAGATACTGGCACACAAGGAAAGAAAGGTACAAGGTAAAGTTTCTCGTCGCTATCCTGTGAAGTTCAAGAGTTTACCGATGGATGCGAAGTGGATGGAGGAGGGTGACTTAGAAGATTCACCTCAGGTATTGTAGCTTTATCTTGATGCCTTTGAGTTGGAGCTGACTCTTGCTACGGCTCATTCAGGTTCAGCAGAGCTGGGATCTAGAGCATTGCCTGATGCTCAAGAGGGGGGTAGCACCTCCGCTCCCTTGTTACAGACAGGCTCATTTGTCATCTAGGAGTCGCTTGGTGACATCTTTGTATTCACCCAAAGGTATTGACAGCTGACAGTACATCTGCTTATGGGACTTCTATGATATTGTGTACTAGTGACATGTGATGGTACAGTTGGGTATGGTTCACAGTCGGCCACACCATGAACTATAATTGCAACTATGGATAACTCTGTCTACACTTATGGTTAACATAGATGGTTTTTGCCTTTGGAATTAATGTATGACTGAGGAAGATTGGGACATTGATCTTTATCATATGGTTCTGGTTGTTCTTGACCATAGGATTGGTCAATTGGATATTGAGATGATGCTATTTGTGGAGCTGGTCTCCTTTGGAACGGCATGGTTTGGTTGAGCTCAAAGTCTGCGGCAACCTGAGCTAACTCTTCGAGACTCTATGGAGGGCATAAGTCTTGCGAGCAGTCCTAGAGTTGGTTTGGTTCATGGATATATGGATAGGGCAGAGCACTTAGAATGCTTGGATAGGGCAGAGCACCAACTTCCAAGAGTACACAAGTTCGGGCTTGGGGAAAGTGAATATTTGGGTTCTCTTCATTGCACTTGGGTTAATTGGGGTATATTGTGCTTCCTTGCCCCACCAAACCCTTACCTCTTCACGCAGGGCTGAAGTCCCTTACCTAGTCCATGGACTACCACCATCAAGTTCCTCATGCGATGTGGCTCCTTGAACCCCGTCGACCTCCACGGACCCGTGGTGAGAGCTCGTTAGCAGCCAGGCACATTTGGTAGGTGCATTGCAATGAGACCATAGAGGGCTTGGCCACCTTTCTGGTAGAGGCCATCCGCACTGTATGGACAAACAATCTCCTCACCCTCCGGGGTCATTGGGAACGCGTGCAAGGTGACTCAGATTATGCAGCAGTGACACACCCTTCCTAGGTACTTGGAGTCCGAGTCCCGAGTGTGATGGCAGTATGTTCTAGCATTACAGGCCCCCCAAGTGGCTCTTTCTCTCTCCCCACTGATGTATTCTCCCTCCGAGAGAGCTCAGCCATGGAGGGAGCCCCCGATTAATGAAAACTAGAAGAAGATTAAGATATTGAAAAGCAAGAAAGCAGAGCATTATTTTTTATCAGCCAACATCTACAAGAGAGAGCCTTAGTGTTATTTTGTAGATCAGTTTTCAGGTAGACAGTGTAGGGAGACCAAGCCTTCAAGAAGTAGAGCTGCATCCAACAGTACAACTGCCTAAAGTGGGGGATGAGCCCAATCCCAGTTAATGTATCTAACATATCCCAAACAACACTGCCATACTCGTATAGACTTAGAATATGCATAACAAATGCGTATACTCATCCAACATACACCTGCCTAAAGTGGCGGACCAGCCAAATCCCAGTTAATGCATCTAACTGTTGGGTTTTATGCTGTGTATGCACCCAGAGGAGTGCTAGTGATCATCAGTAGGTTACTGGGGCACTTTTTACTTCAGTTAGTGGAGGTTTTTTCCCCCCAGTTTAGTTCAGTTTCACTTATATGCAGTTTATAAGTGTTTTGGTCCACCCGGCACATTTATGGCCGGACATGTGAACACTTATCCTTTAGGGGTCACTATCATGTGGCTTGTACTTGATTTTTCTATCATTGAAGAATACAGCAGTCGTGTTCACTTCTTCTCCTTGTTTTTTCCACGCTTGCTTGAACCTGTGTAAACCCTAACCCTAACCCTGTTTGTCTTCAATTGGTATCAGAGCCATTGAAGCTTTGCCTTTGCCCATTGCTGTACACATTCACCTTTATCAATTGCCCGTACATCTGCCCGAACGTCTGTCCGTACTAGTCCGCCGTACTGCTGCTTCCGTACCTGACAGTGCCGCCGTACTGCAGCTTCTGTTCCTGTCAACGTCGCCGTACTGTAGCCTCCGTACCTGACAGCGCCGCCGTACTGCAGCCTACGTGCCTGTAAGGGACGACTGTCACCTGCCTGCGCCAACTGTACAAGACAGCGCAGTACTGTACTGCACTTGCCTGTAGCCCCAGTCAGCGCTAATCGTCACCTGCACAGAGAAAAGTGCAGCTTTAAAGTGTTGTGTACCTGGCGACTGTACAACAGTCTACGTATCTGCACACATCAGTCAACTCAGACCTGTTGAAATCTCAGCTGGTAAGCATTACAAGTTTTGAATATTGGGCACTTTAATTTTCTCTGTGAAAATATACAGGCACAACAGGCAGATTTTCTAGCAAGAAAATATACAGATTTTTGCACAGTTTGGGTGCAGCAAATTTGGGCATTTTTGGGACATTTTGGCATTGTGTACGCCATTTGCTGCTCTACTCAGTCATTGGTGCATTGAGCTGCACATTCAGAGGATTGAGAGTGCAGGCAGATTTGGGTGAACTGTATTCAGTGGAGTACAGTTGTTATCAGGGTTTTTGCTATTGGGTTTTTTGGTAAATAGGTACAACATTGTGCGTAAAGCATAATGGCAAATCAACAGCAAAGTGATGTATTCACATATTTGTCTAAGGAAGACAAATTGGATGGCACGAACTACTCCTTGTGGAGTTTTATGCTGAAAAATGTGCTTGTGGCAAAAGGTCTTTGGGATTTTGTTAGTGGTGATGAACCACGTCCAGGTCCATTGGCTCCAGAGACTCCTCCCCAAGGGGGTGCTCGTGGACGAGGACAACAGGTACAGGCTCCAGGACAGCCATTGCTCAAAAGACATGGGATGCCAGGGATGCACAAGCTTTGTCACTCATTGCATTATCAGTTCAGAGGTCCATTATACCTCATATTCGTTCAGCTGGCTCTTCACAGAATGCATGGGTGACTTTGGAGCAAATGTATGCTGCTCGTAATGAGGCTAGGATCTCATTTTTGAAAAGAGAGCTGGAAAATCAGAAGATGAATGAAGGAGATGATATGTCTAGCCACTTAAACAAGCTGCAGGATTTGAGAGAGCAACTCATCAATGTGGATGAGATTATTCCTGAGACACAGCTTGTGTCCACCATCTTGCACTCTTTGCCAAGATCTTACTTGGCTTTCCATACCTCTTTGAACCTCAGCATGAGGAATGCTGTTGAACCCCTCAAGTATCAGGAACTTGTTGCTCTCTTACTACAAGAGGAGCAAATGAGGAAGAATATGAATATGAACACAAATGCTGAACAAGCATTTACTACAGGTCAAAAGGGGAAAGGGAAATCTCAGCCAAAGAGTGCAAATCAAAACTCAGGTGATGGTGGTTCTTCATAGGATACCAAGAAAGGTGATGGACAGCCCAAGAAGAAGGGCAAATGTCATTACTGTAAGAAGCCAGGTCACTACATCACGGAATGTAGGAAGAGGATTGCCAAAGAGAAGGCAAAGGAAGCTGGGATGTCTGTTAATGATGCTCCTAAAGCTCCTCCAGAGACTGCTTCTTTTGTTGAGGACAGGGATTACTGTTTTTTTACATGCAGCTATGATGCCTCTTGGTCTTCACAGGCACTCAGTTTGACAGAGCATGCATGTACTTGGTATTTTGATAGTGGTGCCTCAAAGCATATCACATCTCGCAGGGATTTGTTTAGTCATGTTAGCCCTGCCCCTGTTGGCAAAACTGTTCAGTGTGCCAACAATGCTTCATATCCAGTGTGTGGCATTGGGGAGATTCAGCTTACAACCATTGATGGCTCCATTCTCCGCCTTACAGATGCCTTATATGTACCAGGGATAAAGAAGAATTTGTTGTCCATTTCTTCTTTAGCACATTGTGGAATGCAAGTCCACTTTGATGATGATAAATGCATGGTCAGAGACAAAGCAAATGCCTTGACCTTGATGCTTACTGGTACATTATATCATTGACTTTATGAGTTGGATGCATTTCAGCCAGTGGATCAGTCTGCTTATCATGCATTCACTCTTACTCCAGCTATGGTTGATGCGGAGGGGGGAATATATGTCACATGTGCTGAATTCCTTTCTTGGGAGTAGAGGTATAAAACATCAGTATACTACTCCTTACACTCCACAGCAGAATGGGGTTGCAGAAAGGAAAAGTCGGTCACTCATGGAGATGGCCAGATGTATGCTAAAGGCAAAAAGACTACCACATATCTTTTGGGTGGAAGCAGTAATGTGTGCTTGTCATATTTTGAATCGATGTCCCACAAAGGCATTGGTTTCTATTACTCCTTTTGAGGCTTGGCATGGCCGCAAGCCTTCTGTATCGCATTTTCGTATCTTTGGGTGTCTTGCATATGCACACATACCCAAAGAGTTAAGGAGGAAGCTTGATGATAAAGCCACAAGATGCATTTTTGTTGGGTATAGCCGTGGGAGCAAGGGCTACAGGTTATATGACCCACTATCCAGGAAGATATTCATCAGTCGGGATGTGATTTTTGATGAAAAATCAGAATTATCCATGGCTGGTTATGAAGCAAATCAGGCTGAAAATGATGTGTTTGAAGGTCTACTACCCATGGAGTTTCATTCCACAGTTGGTGATCCAACTCATGAGGGTACTGGACAGCCAGCAAATGATGTAGGTGGTGCAGAAATTCAGCAGCCAAATGAGCCAGAAGCTGAATCAAATATGGGACAGCAGGCACCACAGGTCAGACATATACCTAGATGGTATTTGAGGACATTACAGGACAGCCATTTAGAGGGTCCTCTTGCTGGTCGTACTCGTAGGGAGACAAGGACCAATGAGCATGCACACATCATGGATTTGAATCTGGTCATGGCAGCCAGTTTACAGGATGATGATGAGCCTGATTCATTTGTGGATGCACGAGATAATGTGCATTGGAACAAAGCCATGCAGGATGAGATTGATTCTATTAAAAAGAATCAAACATGGGATTTGGTTGATCTGCCCAAAGGCAAGAAAGCCATTGGTACTAAATGGGTCTATAAGTTGAAAAGACATGCAGATGGATCCATTGACAGGTACAAAGCCCGTCTAGTTGCAAAGGGCTATGCACAGAAAAAGGGCATTGATTATGAGGAGACATTTGCTCCTACATCCCGTATGTCGACACTTAGGTGTGTCATTGCATTGGCTGCACATCGTGGTTGGGTTGTTCACCAGTTGGACATAAAGACTGCATTCCTACATGGGGACCTCGAGGAGGAAGTATATGTATTTCAGCCCATGGGATTTGCAGAACATGATCATGAGGGGAAAGTATGGAGGCTGAAAAAGGCCTTGTATGGTTTGAAACAAGCTCCACGAGCTTGGTATGCAAAAATAGATGCTTTTCTATCACTCAGGGATTTGTGAACAGTCCATCAGAGACCACTTTGTATGTGAAGAAAGAAGAGACAGATCTGCTGGTCATCAGTCTTTATGTGGATGATCTCTTGCTCATGGGATCAAATGATGACAAAATTGCAGCTTTTAAGGAGATACTGCAACAGACATTTGACATGTCTGACTTGGGCCTTGTACATTACTATTTGGGCATACAGTTTGTGCAGGATAACAGAGGCATTGGGTTGTTGCAATCACGTTATGTTGCTAAACTTCTGGAGAAGTTTAAATTTCAGGATTGCAAGCCTATTAGTACTCCTATGGAGCCTGGGATGAAACTGTCACTACAAGATGATAGTGTTTCCTTTGATGCCACTACATATGCTCAGGCTGTTGGGTGCCTTATTTACTTGTGTAATACAAGGCCAGATATTCAGTATGCAGTCTCTCAGTTGAGCAGATTCATGCACAGCCCACGGTTGTCACATTGGCAAGCTGTGAAGCGTGTATTCCGTTATTTGCAGGGTACCTCGACTCTTGGTTTGCTTTACCCTGAGGGGGGTGACATGCAGTTACACGCTTACAGTGATTCAGATTGGGCTGGTGATTTTGATACCAGACATTCCACTAGTGGGAATTGTTTCTTCCTTGGCGCTTCATGCATTTCTTGGCTAAGCAAGAAACAGACCACAGTGGCCACTTCGTCTTGTGAGGCAGAGTACAGAGCAGCCTACACTACTACTGTTGAGTGTGTTTGGCTGCGTCGTCTTATGACTGATATGGATATTTCAGTGGAGGAGCCTACACCTATCTATACTGATAGTCAGAGTGCCATTGCTGTGGCCAGGAATCCTGTGTTTCATGCTCGCACGAAACACATTGAGATTCACTATCATTTTGTTCGGGAGAGACTCCAGGCAGGAGATATCAGTCTGATCTACTGTCCTACAGATCAGAATGTGGCAGACATCTTCACCAAGGCATTACCACGTCCGAAATTTGAAGCATTCCGCAATGCTTTGAATTTGTTTCCTTTTGGTGGATGATGTACAGTGATCACATATCACTCCAGGGGGGTTTGTTGGGTTTTATGCTGTGTATGCACCCAGAGGAGTGCTAGTGATCATCAGTAGGTTACTGGGGCACTTTTTACTTCAGTTAGTGGAGGTTTTTTCCCCCAGTTTAGTTCAGTTTCACTTATATGCAGTTTATAAGTGTTTTGGTCCACCCGGCACATTTATGGCCGGACATGTGAACACTTATCCTTTAGGGGTCACTATCATGTGGCTTGTACTTGATTTTTCTATCATTGAAGAATACAGCAGTCGTGTTCACTTCTTCTCCTTGTTTTTTCCACGCTTGCTTGAACCTGTGTAAACCCTAACCCTAACCCTGTTTGTCTTCACTAACATACTGTATCCTAAACAACACTGTGACACTCATATACACTTAGAATATGCATAACAATGTGTATACTTGTATATTCCAAATGCTCTGATGACAATCATGGCTCCTTAGGTACACCCTACTGAGAGCTATTATCATTGAGGCACCTCTTGTGACTTTGTTATTGACGTCAATGGGGAGTTCAAATCCCGGTACACATTGGTGCTTCTCCCGGCCTGCCCTGGCACATTACATGTCAACGCCCACATGATAAGATTATCAAGAATCACACATGCTTTTTGAGTATAGAAATCATTCAGTTGTGTACCAAGGTCTCGTAAGGGCAGTTGCCCATAATACTCGGAAGACATGATGGATAAATTTCTCTCTGCAGGCAGCTCTCGCCCGGCTTGATGCTTTAGAGAGCGACAATGTTGCTTTGGAGCTAGTGGATGGTGATGACGACGAAGAAGCATCTCTTGATGACGAAGAACACGGTAAGCGACTTCAAATTTTTTTGAACCATAGTTTTTTAGCGAAAGCCATGAAATTTTTAAGGTCCAGTTTGTCCTGGACCTTGGGGTGGTTTCAGAAAGGGCCCTCATGTCCAGGCTCACCCTGGGCTGGCCACAAGGGTCAACTTCTTCCTGGTTGCCATAGAGGCCATCAGATTTGTCAACAGAAAGATTGGGAGGAGGGGATGGCAGGAGTCCTTGCTAAAGCCACCATTACAGGGCAGTCATATGCCTCATCCATGCAGCGGAGATATTCCTCTATGCAGCCCTTATGCCTCGTCCATGTGTGATTCTTTCAAATACAGCGACATTTTTATTTTTTTACTTGAGAAAAAGGCAACATACTTAACGTCCCTTATCCCGATCATTGCTTTCCATACTTGTACCATACATGTAATGCACATATTACACCTGACGTTTCTAACTCCCTTGATTCTCTAACATATTTTGGAGACTCACTAATGAAATGTTTGACCAGAAAATTTAGTGTATCATAGGAGGCACACAAAGGGCGCTAAGAGAGAAACAAGGCAAGCAAGGGCACTGGAGAAGCTTGCAAGTGCCAAGAAGACACGGAGTTTTCTTGATCTTTTACAGGAGGTTAGTGCTAGGCATAGTTTCCAAGTCGTAAGTACACATGGGAGCTTCAAATGATTATACATTATGTGTGTTTTCTCTTTGTTTTTCTTTGCAGGCCAATTTGGAAGCTCTGCCGAGTCATGTGCCCACATACTTGAGAGCTGCTGTTGGGCCCCCAAGCTCGTCTGCACGGCGCCACTTTTGCAGTGTCTGTGGGTACTTTGCAAATTATACTTGTACTACTTGTGGGGCCCGGTTCTGCTGCACGCGATGCCAGAAAGTTCATGCCGATACACGGTGTCAAAAGTTTGTTGCATAGATGTATCATGTTTTTAAAAATGTACGAAGAGTGTAGTAGACGTTGAGGTGAATGGATACTCAGATGAAGGGGCATTATTCTTAGATGGTGCTTATCATAGGGCTCAACATCTACACATACCGATTTTCTATTGGAAGTTGAAGTAAAGAGAAGAAAACGGTGAACCTAAGTGATGGTGATCTGCCAGAACCTTAATGCTCATGTGCCAAGCCTCTTAAATCATATTGAGATGGATTTGAGTTTAAAAGGCATAGCTTTCTTTAGAAATTCATGGCCACTAAGGAAGGTGCTACCATAAATTAGTTTCTTTCTACCTCTTCATCACAATTAGTTTGTATTCAAGTTGCCTTACAGACCTTATATGGCTGTTCAATTTGTAGTCCCCTGAGCCATCCTAATAACCTAGGCATTCACATTGTTTGTGTGGTTTGGCCTTCAGCAAAGTCTTGTTTGTCTGATTGGCGGTAAAATATAGACTGGCCTTGCTTTGGTAAAATGTATTTTTTGTTTTCAAGTTATAGCTTGTGCATGGTGCCCAGTTTTGCGATATACTTATCATTTGCTTAAGGGCCTTGTGGGTCTCTTCCTTATTGTTCCACTTGGCTTCATCCTCGTTGTAAAGTTCTTTGTATTTTTTGAGGGCGATGGTGGCGTTGTCCATGGGCTTGACCATTTTTACATTCTGCTCTCCCATCTTGGTGGTCGCTTCTTTAGCTTCATCTGGCCTGGCTTTGGCTTTTTGTACCTCTGCTTGGAGAGCTGCTTGCTCTTTAGCATGGTTCTTGTTGGACACCTCTTGTGTTGCTTCTGCTGATATTAGCTCATTCTCAAGTTTTTGGTCTCTGATTTGGAAATGATAAACTCTTCCTCAAGCTTCCTACATTCTTCCTGACCTTCCTTATGCTTGTCTTATCAGCCGAGTGAGTTGGGTGTCTGTCTTTCTGCTCCTAGTGATGGAGAGTGTGGTGATATTTGAGCTCTCTGCCACATGGCTCACTTGGGCTAGTCACATCCTCCCATTTACCTCTGAAGCATTAGGCTGCTCAGTCCTATATTGAGTGAAGGCTTCTTGTCAGTAAAGTAGGTCTATAAAGGACTAGTGGAGTACTTCCAATAGAGCATCCCTTAGGTTATCACGGAGTGGGCTTTGAGAAATTGAGGCTGCTGAAGTAGAGTCCAAAGATTGTGGGGCCGGTTGTCCTGAGGGCTACTCTTGGATCAACGACTACAACTGCTGTGAAACTTGCGGAGCATAGTTCACTCTCTTCAAAGATGATGTCTGTGCCAAGGGATTGTTGCTGAGATGGAGGTTGCTATGACACTGTGGAGTCTCCATTGCTCTTTCTTGTGAGTGATGAGAGTCAAGGCTCGGGCCGGGGCCTAATACTATTTGGCAATGATTAACTCAACCTGAGCCATGTTCGTATTAATGTCCGCTGGATCATAGATCGCCTTTAGATCTTTAGGCTCAATGTGAGTGAGGGTCCTAGACTGTTTCCAGATGCACTCGAGAGGAGTTAGTGGTTTGTATTCGACCATTTGCTGAAGAACTGGCTCTAGTTTAGTCTGCACTTTCCCACAAGATCTTGAGCTTGTTTTACTTATGCTTTCTCCAACGTGTGGTAGAGATATTCTTTTAAAGCCTTGGGGAGATGGGTGGGGCTTTCTCCTTGTTGTGAGATGGCTTGAATGGGAATTTCTCTGTTGTCTCACCAAGGCAGGCAACTTCCACTTTATATCTTAAAACGATGTTCTTGACAAATTGTTGCATGCTACCTTTCCACGTGCTCTTGGAAGTTTTCTTTGTTTTGGACCTAGGCTTCCAGTCCTTTTCCCATCTTTGGGGCATTTTGGGCCTTGTGCCTCCAGCCTATGAGCTAGTTGCTTCAAAGTGGAGGCTGGAGTTTTTTTCTTTTGTACAGCCTTGGAAGCTTTGGGAGCGTAGGAAGTTATCCATGCTTATTTCTGTCGAGGGTTTCTTTGACTCCAAGGCTAGGAAGCATCACGTTTCCCATAGCATTAGCAATGAGCACAATATGCTTGAAGACTGGGTGTCAGTTGAGGACATTCTATGCTTGTATGATTTTGGCGGCATACGGCAGACAAAACCATTTCTCTTCTTAGGTAAAGGTGGGCATTCTTGTTGCTAAACTCTCTGAGGTCCCCCTTGCCAATGTTGGCCTAGATTGTTTGCCAACTCGTCAACGCTTATGTCTTTGAATAGAGCACTCTCTTGTTTTGGCTGCACCCTTTTGAAGTGGATGTTTTTGGAAAAGTCTCAACTTGCACCTTTTTGGAATGGAGGACTTATATATCTTTGCTGTCTTGCAGGTTTTCTACTTGGTCTATTCATCAAACACGTAATATTTGGACCGGTAGAGGTGATCATGGAGTCTTTTTTCTTTTCAACCCAATAAGGAACCATGAGATGAGAAACTTGCCGTCAAGTCTTATATCTCATATGGAGATACTTTGCTTTTACAATGTAGTCCGTGATGGTTTCTCCATCCTCTTGCTTGAGATTGCAAATCTAAGCAATGAGACTCCCACCTTGCTCCGCTTAGAGAGAAACCAATTATGAATGATGATCTTAGGACCTCGTAACTTACATTCTCTAGTGAATTTAGAGATCTAACCACTAATGTGCCTTGGCTTCAAGGTAAAGACCAAAAACACTAATCATTGTGAGGTCATCAATTCTTTCAAAAAGCTTCAAGTTTCGAACTTGATTGATTTTTCCGAAGTATTGAACAAGATTTCCGAAGGCTAATCAATGAAGAAACTGAAGAAACGCTCGAAGTTGGAACCTTGGAGAGGTGGTTCGTCCACTCGGGGGTTATATAGTGGTTGATGCAAATGTGAGTCTTCCCCTTGGCAATTTGCCTGCTCCTAGGGTGGTGGTTGGGTTTCTAGGATCCGTAGATTTGAGTCCTTTGCTTGGCCGCTAGATGGTTGGCTAACACCGCCAACTCGGGAGCTTTGTATGGAGCCATGTTGGGGTTTTGGAAGACGGTTGGCTCAAACTTTGTCTCAGTTTGCTCTGAGTTAAGGAAAGTCTTCCAATGCTAAACCTCCTTGTAAAGACATGGCACATGAACACTCTTTTCATGAAGTTTACTATCACCGAAGCATCAAATACAGGTTACTTATATGCAAAAACGCAATGCGTGCACACAAAAAGTCACGGTTTTACGCGTGAAATTATTGTTTTCTTGAAGATAAGCTACGTACTCGTGCCACGTCCCTTACGAAGGCCTGTTTCAGTGGTATCAAAGCGAAGGTTATATCTCACTCCTATGAGGGATAACGATCTTTACACACGGTGCTTTTTGCTTTTTCTTCATGCAATGGAACCCAGCCCTCCACCTTCTTGTGGAAGGAAGAGGAGCCATTCCCAATCAGCCCACTCTCATCCTGGAAAAAGGTGACATGGTTAGAAAAGGTCCAAGAGCCTATCTTCTTCATCAAGTCTTTCATCTTTCTCATCATCATGATCATTTTCTTCTTCCTTCTCTTCTAGGTCACCCTCTCCATGGCATGGAAAGAAAGGTAATTGCAAAGCTAAGAAATTCAAAGGAAGAGGAAGGACGGTGCGGTTTACACCATATGATGGAGCTTATGGTTACACGAACAGAGCCCTCACTTTTGTTTGCCAATTTGATATTGCTTTTGGTTTCGAAGTCATCCAAGCTTCGCGTGGCTAGTTTACATCCTACGGAGACAACCAATGCATGGTAGGGTGCACTCACGGTTGAGGGAATATCTTCCAAGAAATGGAGACTTCAAAAAGCAATTTTATGATCAGTTTTTACCTAAGAAGTTTGAAGATGATGTGCACCTTGCATGGGAAAGATTACAGATGGAAACAAGTGAAATAGTTGATCATTACAACAAGAAATTTTGGGATCTGAGAAACACTTGCAGGTTTATGAGAAAGAACTTCTAGCCGTGATTCATGCTCTTACTTCATGGAAGCATTATTTACTTCATGGTAAAGACGAATCATCAAAATTTGAGATATTTTCTGATCCAAAACTAAGCTTTCTGAGAAGCATATGAGGTGGAAAAACTTTTTGTTCTATGTTTCATTTCGAAATTATCCATACACCTGGAAAAAAGAATGTGGTTGCACATGCTTTATCTAGGATACCATATGTACATTCAGTGACCATTGCCTATCATGGAGAGTTGGATTCCATGAGAGATCACTATGTGTATGATGAAAACTTTGGTGGGATTATGCGAAAGCTAGATGATAGTCATACACTTAATCGCTATTCCTTGAAAGAGAGATATTTGATGATGGATACATGGTTATGGATAACTAAGGATTTGAGGCAAAAAGTGATTGAAGAGTCACATGCACCACACCTATTGCAGGGCATAGAGGTATTTCTTTTACTACGCAAGCATTGGAATGGTACTTCTATTGGCCGACTTCTTATGCCTCTACCCGTGCTCGAGCGGCCATGGAAAAGTATAGCGATGGACTTCATTTTTGACTTACTGAAGTCAAAGTTTTGGAATAATGGTATTTGGACCATTGTGGGAGGTTCAGTATGCAAGCTTATTTCATTCCAATAAGGAAGGCCATCAAGGCAGCCCGCATGGCAATGATGTTTTTGGCATAGGTGTTTCAATATCATGGAATGGATCAAGATTCTTGGACCACTAACTTGTTTTGGAGGGCATTGTTTGATAATATGGAGACAAAATTGGATTTTTCTTCCTTGTATCATCCACAGACAGATGGCTAGAGTGAGATATCAATTGGATTTGTTAAAGTGCTATGTGGCAAAAAAGAAAATGGAGTGTGAGAAGTATCTTCCACTAGTAGAGTTTGCCTACAACAATACCGTGCATAGTTCTAAAAAGCCATCGTTTGAGGTTGTTTATGGTAAAGTTGTACTACCACCACTTCTAAGGACTCAAGATGAGATCTTTGCAGAGCAGATGAGTATGCCAGAGATTTGGATATGGCTTTTGCATATGTGCGGAAAGCCATAGAAAGGTCAAGGGCTAAGTAGAAAAAGGTTGCCTGATAAGCATAGAAGGGTGGTAGAGTACAAGGAAGGTGATTGGGTATTTGAGAAAGCAAGGCTTCACTAGAAGAAGGGTAAAGAGAAGGTTTATCCTAAGTTGTCCAACAGGTACTATGGACCTTTTCAAATATTGGAAAAGATTAATGATGTGGCTTTCAGACTAGCATTGCTTGATCTTGGAGAATTCACAATGTTTTTCATGTGAGTCTCCTAAGAGATTATAAGGGTCTCGAACCTTTTGAACGAGGATTTATCAGAAGTTGAAGAGCTAGAGGAAGTTCTTCACCAAAGCACATTGTCTTTCATAAGGAAAGAAGGGGATGGCATGGCAAGGTTACTAGAAAGTACCTTGTGAAGTTCAAGAATTATTCGGCTGAGTTGACTGATTAGAAGGTGAGGGAAAGTCAATGGCCTTTGTATTTTGACATCCAAGGAACCAAGAACAAAGGAGAATGCTTAAGGTTTATATTCCACTCTAGGGAATTGAGTATTTTGAGGTTGTCCAAGTTGTATCCGATTGAGATTGAACAACACAAAATGTTTTGTACAAGAGTCATGGGACTAGCCATCTCATGGACACTATTTATTAGTGAAGGAAATCAGAACTGAGCACATGGATGTGAATACTATTATAGTCTACCATAGTCAGACATTGACTTGGGTAGGACTACAGTAGGAACTAGAGTAGCCCTAGGCTATTCCCCAACAATGGTGCCAAATATGTCAAGTCAAGAGCTTATCTTAGCCTTACTGTCGAAGCATTTGTCGGCTCTTACCTTAGAGCCGATGTAGATGGATGCAAAAAGAGAGAGCCTTTTCGATGGTTCTCTCACAAAAGGTGAGGAAAGAAGAGGAAGCTAATGCTAGAGGGAAACTTACAAATAAACCTATCTAGCATGCATCGGTCAATAAAGCAAGATTACAAGGAAGAAAGAATAGAGAAGAAGGGGAGCTCACAAGTATTCTTTTATGTTGAGATATCGAGCTCAATTAGTGCTATGGCGAACATTGATGACCCGCCTGGGTGTGTGATAGGTTCCGCATCTACACCATTGGCATGGTTGGTGAGATTATGGGTGATATGCGGCCAGTGGGATGATAGGTTGTGTGATAGCCATTTTGGATTACTAGAGACTGGCATAGTTATAGCCCTGGCTCATTTAGTCGGGTTCACATTATGGACTGACCCTTGTATGTTGTAGTAGTTGAGTACTAACCCATATAGTGTTTACTCTTATCTTTATGTTATGCTCGTTGAGTAGAGAAGAAGCAGATAGAAGAAAATTCAACTATCCATCTCTCTCTTGTGTCTTGCTCTCTCTTGTGTGTGTGTGTGTGTGTGTTTGCTTGCTAGGGTTTGAAGCTCTCCCCCTCCCCCACATTCTCTTTATGGTATCAGAGCCTGGTTTGTGTGAGAGCTAAGGAGTTAAGCAAGAGACAAGAACAAGCAAGGAAGGAAGCGGTACTACACGGGTAAGAGCACCATCATCTCTTTCCCCTTCTTGGTTTAGGTACAACACCCCCTCAGTAGCTATGGGAGCTACATATCTCCAATTGAGGAGCTGTCTTCGTGGGAGCAGAGCTACAAGACAGGTGGAAGAGGCCAGTCTAGAGGCAGGGGGAGCCGAAGAGGCCGAGGCGGTTGGCAAATAAATCAAAATGCAAATAGCATAGAGTGCTATTACTGTGGCAAACCAAGACACATGGGAAAGGACTGCTACAAAAAGCAGAATGACATTAAAAGTGGGAAGTTGCAGCAAGGCAACTATGCATCATCTAGCAAACATGGAGGTGATGAGATAGAAGTGAACAGCTGTTTGTGATGCAGCACATGATTAGTTCCATAACAAGGGATGTGTTAGGATCTCAAGATATATGGTATGTGGATTCTGGCGCCTTTAACCACATGACCAGTCGTCATGCTGAGTGGTTTAGAGATATGTAGAAAATGAAAAAACTAGGTTATATAGAAACAGGTGATGATATTGCGCATCCCAGTGCGCATGTTGATAAAGTGCCATTGTCTATGCATGATAGCAAAATGAAGTACTTGGCTAATGTACTTCATGTTTCGAATATTACAAAGAACCTAGTTTCTGTTGGATAGATGGTTGAGCAGGGTCTACAAGTGCAGAGTACAGGGGTGCTGCTATGGCAGCTTGTGAGGTAGCTTGGTTTCAGAAGCTACTTGGTGACATGGGAGAGCCCGTGGATAGGGCAGTTGTCATATATTGTGACAACATGAGCAGCATACAGTTGGCCAGTAACCCAGTATATCATGCTAGAATGAAGCACATTGAGGTGCATTATCACTTTGTGAGGAAGAAGGTTCTAGTAGGAGATGTAGATCTGGTATATGTCAGCACACAGAGGATCAGGTGGCTGACATCTTCACGAAGGCATTGGGCACAGAGAAGCTCCATAGGTTTAGGAGCTTACTTGGAGTGCAGTGTGTGGAGTTGAGCTCAAGGGGGAGTGTTGAGATATCGAGCTCAACTAGTGCTACAGTGGACATTGATAACCCGCCTGGATGACAGCTTCCGCATCTACACCACTGGCATGGTTGGTGAGATTATGGGTGATATGCATCCAGTGGGATGACAGGCTGTGTGACAACCATTTTGGATTACAAGAGACTAGCATAGTTATAGCGCCAGCTCATTTAGTTGTGTTCACATTATGGACCGATCCTTGTATGTTGTAGTAGTTGAGTACCAACCCATATAGTGTGTGCTCTTATCTTTATGTTATGTTGGTTGAGTAGAGAAGAGAAGAAGATAGAAGAAAATTCAGCTATCCATCTCTCTCTTGTGTCTTTCTCTCTCTTGTGTGTGTGTGTTTGCTTGCTAGGGTTTGAAGCTCTCCCCCGCCCCCACATTCTCTTTATTTTGCAAGAAAATGATTGTGTATTTCTTATTGTTAAAAATGACTTATATACAAGTGACTAGTTTTGAGACTAGGCTAGCCAAACTTCAAAATGATCTGGCCTCTATTACTAGTCTTCAATAATAAGTATGTACACAAAGTCCTTAGACTTTCCCTATTTGACATTAAGCACACAAGGTAAGGCTGCACAAGATAAGTACCCTTCAAGCGGGTAAGATGGCAAAGCACCTTAGGGAAGGTTGGGCAGGTTAAACCATGGGCCGAAGAAAAGGCCACATAAGGTTCTTGGGCTGATTTGCAGAAGGTCTAGGTGATGGGTCATACCATGGGCGAGTCTTGTACCCACCATGGTCACCCCATCTAGAAATGTACTTTGATGGCTACTATCGACGATGAGGTTTCATGAAGGTGCTCAAGATATTGGTGCCTATTGATGTGTCTAGATGCAGATTGTAGGTGCCATGCATGGGCATTGGGTAAAAGGTGGGCCTGTGTAGAAGCTCATTTTGATAAAAACTCCAACACACTGTGCTTTCTTTGACACCAATTATTTGTCAGCTTTCTTTAACTCTTACACATGGTTTGAGATAGGAAATTGAGTGTTGATATGTGTAGCGAGGCTGGCCGATAGGGCCTGTGCGAATGATGTTGGGTTGTCCATGAGAAAGGAAGAATTTAGGACACCTAGTATGGCATGTACATTGGTAAATTGTGAGTTTATGGGTGGCTTATCAAACATGGTCAAATGGATCCAGGCATTTTTTGAGTCTCTTTTGAAGTGTTGGTGGCTCTTTGGCCAAGGCAATGTCAACAGAAAGAAGTGAAGCATTATAGAGTTTGCATCTTTTGAGGTGAAATTTTGGAATACTGGACAATGCCAACCTTGGAATGCAACTTTTCATTGACCTCCTAGGCATCTCTACCTCGCTTGATTTTGGCATGGTTGTAGGAATGTTTTGTGCCTTAGAGGGACATGCGAAGCCTGATTGATTCTTGAGCTTGTTCCGGATTTAATTGCACTGCCATATCTTCCATTCTCTTCTCAAGGGAGGTTTTCATATGTTCTCTCTCGCCCTCATTCTCTCTCCCTCTTTCTCTTTCTCTCTTACTCTTTCTCGCTTTTTCCTTTTCTCTTTTCTTTTCTTCTTTTTTCTTTCTGTTTCTCTCTTTCTCACTTCTCCTTCTCCTTCTCCTTCTCCTTCTCCTTCTCCTTCTCTCTCTCTCTCTCTCTCTCTCTCTCTCTCTCTCTCTCTCTCTCTCTCTCTCTCTCTCTCTCTCTCTCCTGTTTTTTTAATAAAATAAATAAATAAGTTTTTTTTTGGACACGGTACTCGTGAGCTTACATTTTTACACGAAACACGTGAGCCTATGTTACCACATGGTGCAAACACACGAGCGTATTTATAAGTGAGCCTATGTCACCAAGTGGTACACGTGAATGTAATTTTTTTTTTGAACACGTCAGTTTATGTTGCCACATTGCACACACGAGCCTACGTCACCACGTGGCACACATAAGCATTAATTTTTTTTTTAACATGTGGCATCCGTGAACCTACATTGCCACACATGGCACACACATGAGCTTACATGGTCTTCTGTAAGAATATGGCACAGTGAAAATAGATATAGCACGAGAAAGTACACTAGATGATGCAATAGAGAGAATGGAGAGAATTTTAAAATTCTGATTATACCAAACAAGAGATAGGTACAATATAATGGTGTTCTCCACCCATGCGCTCTAGTGTAGAGCTTAGATGGTAATCTAGATAGACTTTGTATGGAGGGCGTAGTGAGAGTATAGGGAATATATGCTCACAAGCATTGGATGCCTTTGCTTAAGCCAATTATGTCCATTTATAGTGCTACAGGTAGTGCGGTGGACGTGTCCAAGACGTGGGTGGCTATGCTGCATTGACGCGGCTCACCGTCTGCGTATTCATAACGCGTCCCCACCAACCACTGCCCACTAATGATGGACTTAGTTTTTGAGAGAATATTCCAGGGAATATTTTCTATACCATTTCGGACCCCAGCTAACGCTTGTATCCCTCATCATCTTCTAAACATCAACAGTCACAACTACGACTCCTTCCAACATTTAAGCCGGGGTTCCCACTAAAGATATGTGCACCAATGGCTTCTCCTCTCATAATGGTGTTATGGACTACCACACCTCCAAGAGGGAACTCTACACATTCACCTAAGGATGAGCAATAGATCATAACTATCGTAGGGTACTTACTAATGCTTCGAACTTGAGTCCCTTGAGGCCTCCAAGCTCACTTGTTAAGATCCAACCTCCAAGCTCCACCTCCACGCTGTCACCGTAGAGTTGCTTGCACCGTCACATAAGGCAATCATTCTCTCACACAAGCATAATTGACACAAGCATGAAAGAGGCACAATGCTAGAATGCTCTCACTCCTTCAATCTCTCTTAAGACACAAAGGTGATTGTGTCTTTTCATCATGAGAAAAAATGCTTTATATACATTTGGCCCTTATTCACACTGGGCGCCCAAAACTCACTTACTAGGCCTTGGGTGGCCAATATCTCATAATATACAACTTTTATAGTGCTATTTCATGACACTTACTAATGTCCTAAATTGAGGATCATGTTTGTCAATCCAAAATGGGACTAACATCTCCCCTTCCTGATGTAGGTTCTGTCCACAGAACTTGTTACCGAGGTCTGAAAACCTGGTCACCGAACTCATGTCGGTAGAAGTTTCTCCTGGATTGGAGCCTCTTAAGTGTACGTCGGAAAGCCAAATGTGATCTCTAGAATCCGGTATCCACCATGTCTTCGAAAGTGATGTGCATGTATCCTGGAGGAAGACATTGAAGCCGGTGGTAATAAAGCATGATTCCCCTATCTGATGGCCCTTGGTTCATGTTGAACCTCAGGTGTTCTGCCTCATAGCCATCATAAGGCTCCTTTGGTTGGTCTATGAGCACCACCACTACCTTCAAAAATCTGACACTGGCTACAATAGCGGGGTCAAGAATGTTGTGCCATGCCCTGATCCATGTCAATATTTGCTATCTTTGTTCCTGAATGTGGGCAAATGTTGCTGGTATATAGATTGGGAAGTTGTAGCACACATGCGAGTCACGTCTTTTGGCTTCTTGAAACTCCAATGGTGTCCATCTTCTTTTAATTGGCATGTATAATGGATTGACCCGCAATGTTGGTAAAACGCTCATGTACACTTGGCTGTATTTTGGAATTTCCAGGTACTCTTTTCTCCAGTCGGGTTGAATTCAAAAATCTTCCAGGCAAGGGTGCTCTTCAGTAGTGACTATTGTGGCGTAGCCACCTCTTGTGTGCATGAGGTTTGCTTTCCGCCACCTGCGGAAACAGTAGTTGATCATAAATGTTACTATCCTTATCTCCAGCAAATTAACTAATTGAGGATTGGTTAGCTTTGTGTGCTTGGCCACATTTGCCCATAAGGTGCCCTCTCTCGCCAATGGAAGAAGTTTTTCTAAGTCAGGTCGTGGGGCACGGAGAGGGTATGGTACATTATGTTGTTTTGTTGGAGTGACTTCTGAATATGCTTTTGGCATGATCCGGCGTGTGGGCTCAAAGAGAATAATCTACATGAGTACCTTGAACATTGATTTGGGCTTCAAAAGAGGATTGCCTGCTTTTTATGAGCCGCTCGTACTCTGCAGAAAGCTGCTCTGCTGACAAAGAATCCAAGATTGTATCATCAGTAAATGGTTCAAGATTATCTTGCGGGATGGTGTGTCTTACCTCTTGAGAGTGCCTTGTTGGAGATGGGGTAGGTGCCAGTACCTCCTCCAGGGGTGAGAGTGTTAGTGGGAAAATCTATCTCGGGAGGATAAAAAGATGAGAAAATGCATTCAGCCTGAGATGTGTTAGTAGGTTGCGAGTTAGGATATGGGTTAAGTAGCTTACTATAGCGACATTAGAGTAGATAGGGTAAGTGGATTTCGAAAATGAAGAAGAAGACTCTTCTTGACCCTGTCCTGTGCTAGGGGGTGGGTGACTAGGCTTATGAGACTTAATAAATTCCCTAAGTCTGGAATTTCTTCTTCGTTGTTTGATAGTGGGATACTCTATATGGGTAGCATCAAAATTGTATTGTACAGTTGTCAGCATGGCTTCTAAATGTTTGTAGATATTAGTGTAGAGTTTTAGAATCCCAAAAGGATGATAGAGGGTGGACTCACAGAGGTTTAGATGTTGGTGAGTGTTATATACCTCTAGCCAACCGTGACTTATGACCTGTTGGGTAACTAAGTGTTATGACTTCATTAGTTGGCGGGCGTCTCTGGAATGTCATCTGGGACAAACAGGTCTAATTTTTTGACACTGTTGTCCAGAATTTTTGAGTTTTGGAGAATGCGACACCAACTACAAAGGTTTAGCAGCACGATAGGATGTAGGGGATAGAAAAAGATGTCATGGGGATTAGTCAATACTAAGTCACCCCACAAAATTCCCATGATTATGGTGGGATCAGCGTCTCTTTTCGTATTTTGTTTGATTAATGTTAGTTCTCCTAGGCCTATATCTTCAGACAGATTTATGTCATAGTGAAGTAGAGAGAGGGTTAGTGTAGACAAAAACAAAGAAAGAGTTTGAGGAGGGGCCCGAGGAGTTACTCGTTGCAACTGTCCCAACTCGAAGGTGCGTTGAAGGAGTAGACAAAGATAATCATTGGGTTCTGCTGACTTCTTTCTTAGATTGCAAGCTGATGCTCCAATTCTTGTAGGCGGGAGTCTGTGTTGCTAATGAGGTTTGAAATTGATGTTTCTCTGACCATCCTCGTAGCATCGAGTTCTTCAAATCTTTGTGTTGCATCTTGGGCTCACCGAGCGGTTGCTTCCGCCTGAGCATTGATAATCTGTTGTAGTCTTTGGACCGCCAACCTCTCAGTGTCTTGAAGTTATTTCGTAAGCTGTGTTACTGTTTCCTTGTGTGCTAACTCATTTTTGTGTGCTTCGGCCTGGCTTGCACTTATTGTTTCATTGAGAGCTCTGATCTTCTCTGCATGAGCCTTGTTGGTCTATTCCCTTTCCTGTTTTGTGAATGGTTTGTTCTCTCCTCCTTTGCTTTGAGCTATGCTGTTAGTTGCATGATTTGGTGTTGCAATGCTTCTTCCTTGGCCCTGGAATTGGCTTGGAAGTCCTGTACTTGTTGTGCATGGAGTGTCATGAGTTCCTTTGTGTAGTTGAATTCTTTCTGGAGTTGCTCTTTTGCTTGTTCCAATTTGGGAGCAGGAGAAAAGGTACAACGCACTAATAACCTTGTATTAAGCCAAACAATAGTACCAAAGATCAAAGAGAATAGCTTTCAAACTCTTCACAACAATGACCTCTTTGTGGGTTGTCTCAGTTGCTTCCAAGTTTGCCTTTAACTTTTGAACTTGTGCTGATGTATCTTTGCTTCCAGAGTGCAGTGTTACGGTCGTGGAGCATGTGTGTTGTTAGGAGGTGGCATCGCTTAACGTTTTGTTCCTGCTCCCACATTGCATTGGTGCTTGATTCTATCTCCAACCTAGTCGGTGGTTGTTTGAGTAGCTCGTCAAGTCCTTCTACGTCTCCTGCAAGAATTGTTGATAATTGATGTTCTACAGGGAGGCCAGCTGTGGTAGTCTTTCTTCGTCTTCCAATCTTCTCCTCTTTCTTGGATTTGACGACTCTGGAGTTCTTTGTCGTTTATTTGCTTCCATGGGGACCTTTGGTTCTAGTACTGGGTTGTGGCTGCCTCTACATATTGTCTTTCCTTAGCTTGTATGAGCATTGCTTAGAGTTGTCTCTATTGGTGTGTCTGCTAGGCTTGAGTCTTTGAGAGGAGATAAGTCTGTAAATATAAGTTGGGCAGGGCTTGTTGGAGGAGTGATCTTTTGCTGGGATTCTTGTGTGGTCTGGCTGAGAATATTTTCCTTTAGTACCTCTTGGTAAGTACGGATTTTTGTGGCCACCTCTTCCACTAGTCTTTGTGACTCAGCAGCAACATCGGTGAGCACCCCCCTTATCCTTCTATCTGTTCTCTTCTTGCAATCGTTCTTCATCTGCTTTATTATATCCTTGGTCTCCATCAAGATGGCTTGCCCTTCGTGTACATCTTTAGCAGTTAACATGGGCTAGTCTGGTAGCAGTGCCAACTACATATGTTTTTCCGTTTTCAGGCTCCTTGAGAGGTCTTTTGGCTACATGATTGAGAACTTTGTGAGAAGGCATGGGTT
The DNA here is from genome assembly GCF_041138505.1 of Cibotium barometz. Taxonomy (NCBI): domain Eukaryota; kingdom Viridiplantae; phylum Streptophyta; class Polypodiopsida; order Cyatheales; family Cibotiaceae; genus Cibotium; species Cibotium barometz. Next base: position 19,006,436 of record NC_141073.1, read on the forward strand.
AGATATTTTAGATTTGTGGGCCTTCAAATAGTTCTCCATCTCCTTATGTAGATAGAATGCCCAATCTTCTTCTTTCTCTTCATGTACTTTTGCTATTCTATTGAGACCCACTCTATTGTATTTGTCTATTAGCTTTATCTGCATCATTCAAGACATGGCCTTGCAAGCCTTCTCTGTAGCCTCATCTTGGATATTCTCATACTCTACACCATTTGAATTATAGGAATCCTTCTTCAGCATGTCCTTCAAAAGCATCTTGTCAATGTTGTGTTGGTGGGCCCTGATTACGGCTAGAAGTTATAGAGCTTCTCTTATGAGGTCCTCTGTGATGAGGAGTTCTTCTGTAGTGCCATCTGCCTTGGTGATTCTCCCTCTTTTGGTCCCCTTGTCATAGGTCTTCAGGTACTCCGTGCAGAGTTTTGTGTCGATAGTCCGGGGGAGTATCTATGCCATTCTTCCGAGACCGACTTTGTCTAATTTTGCTTTAACTTCAGTCTCTTCTTGTATCTATAGACATTCCAAGCTATGGTACTGGCTTTCCATGGGCTATATGGGCTTCCTTCCGGATGATGGTCCCATGGAAAGGTTGGGCATAAGGGCCCAAGAAGTTCAGCTTTGGTCGCTGTGTTCCCTGTCTTTTCTGGCTAGCTGGGGATCCAGTGGTGGCAGTGCTTACTTCTCATGGGATTTGGACTCCGGCTAACATCTGTATAAGGCACATAGGATTAGTCGAATGACTGGTGGGGTTCTTTCTCTCTTTTTTTGTGTGCTTAATAAATAATTTATTGGGAAATGGTTAGTTAGTGTATGAGCAATCCATTGGTGTGTTTATAGCCAGTTCATGGCACAGTAGGAGTGAATTGGAATGTGCAAGCCGTGAAAAGGTGAGGCCGTGAAAGTGTAGACACAGTTTTCGTGAAAGGCTCTGGCCATGAAAGTGAAGTACGTGAAAGGCTCAGGCCATGAAAGGCTTTGGTCGTGAAAGTGTTAGTTCGTGAAAGGCTCAGGCTGTGAAAGTGCAGTATGTGAAAGGCTCAAGCCGTGAAAGGCTTTGGTTGTGAAAGTGTTAGTTCGTGAAAGGCTTAGGCCGTGAAAGTGCAGTACGTGAAAGGCTCAGGCCGTGAAAGGCTTTGGCCGTGAAAGTGTTAGTCCGTGAAAGGCTTTGGCCGTGAAAGTGTTAGTCCGTGAAAGGCTTTGGCCGTGAAGGTGTTAGTCCGTGAAAGGCTCAGGTCGTGAAAGTGCAGTACGTGAAAGGCTTTGGCCATGAAAGTGTTAGTCCGTGAAAGGCTCAGGCCGTGAAAGGCTTTGTCCGGGTGAAAGGCTTTGTCCGTGAAAGTGTTAGTTCATGAAAGGCTCAGGCCGTGAAAGTGCAGTAAGTGAAAGGCTCAGGCCGTGAAAGGCTTTGGCCATGAAAGTGTTAGTTCATGAAAGGCTTAGGCCGTGAAAGGCTTTGGCCGTGAAAGTGCAGGCACAATTTTCGTGAAAGGCTCAGACCGTGAGAAAGGCTCTGGCCGTGAAAGGCTTTAGGTGTGAAAGTGCAAGAACAATTTTCGGGAAAGGCTCTGGCCATGAAAGTGCAGGCACAGTTTCCGTGAAAGGCTCAGGTCGTGAAAGTGGTGTGCCGTGAAAGTGCAGACATATTGTTCGTGAAAGTGCTGACAATATTTTTAATCATTCAATTACGTTTGTTTCGTGTATGAGGAGACACCAATCTTTTGTAAAATTTTTTGATTGAATCAATTGTGAAAGGCCAGATCATTTGTGTTACCACTTAATGTGTATTGTGATTTGAAGAACATAAAACAAAAACAAAAATAAACAAACAAAAAAGAAATGAAAAATCAAGGATCAAGCTCCCATCTCTAAGAATAGTCGAGAATCACTGAAGAGAGCTGGCGAGCTCGAAAGATGCACACGGAAGCGAATGCAAACGACTCCACTCACACGATGTGAAATGACAAAAAAAAAGAAAATCAATTTTATAACATAGCCGTTGGACAGGGCAACTATCTTAATGAAGAATGCCATGTGGCACTGTTGCAAAACTACCATTTCACGGCATGAACTATTTTGAACTCTTTCATGGCGTGTTGTCGAACCAACGTTTCCAATGTAATTTTTCAACATGAGTCCATGCGATGCTATCAGTTTGGTCTCATCAAGCTTCTCTAAGTCAATTAGCCTTTCAGCTAATGCATTCTCTGTTAGATGCTCTTGTACGGCAATCCTATAGCTTGGGACTATGTATTCCATAAGCATAATTGCTTCCACACCATAAGTTAGAGGAAAAGGAGTGTAACCCATCGCTACATTATATGATGTTCGATAGGCCCATAGGGTTGCTGTCAGCTTATGTTCTCAGTCTGTTCGACTTGCCAAGGTTTTTGTCAAGATAGTACTCAAAATCTTGTTTGTACTCTCTGCTGACAATTGGTCTATGGATAATAAGGTGAGGATTTTTGATGGATCACTAAGAATCATGCAAGTAAATGATCAATCACCTCATTGATAAAATGTGAGCCGTGATCACTCACCAATTCTAATGGGCAGCCGAACCTCGAGATGATTTGCTCATATAAAAATTTTGCAATTGATCGTGCATCAGCTCTCTTTGAGGCTCTGGCTTTTGCCCATTTTGTGAAATAGTCCATGGCCATGATCACGTACCAGGCTTAGGATGGATGTGCCGCTGGACTAATCGGTCCCACAAAATCTATCCCCCATTTCTCAAATGGTTGTCTTACAATAATAAGGGTGAGCAGCATCTTATCCTTTTGCTGTGGAATAGCAAAACGTTGACATTCTTTGCATCTTTTGATAAATTCTATGGCATCTCTGAATAACGTAGGCCACCATAGTCCTGCTTGAAGCACTTTTCGAGTTGTGATTTCTCTAGCAAAATGCTTGCCTGCTATCCATGAATGAGCTTCTTCCAATATGGTGACAAACTCATCCTCTCTAACGCATTGTTTGAGCACATTATCTTTTCCTAGCTTATATAGTTCTCCCACAAAAGGTGCAGCTAGTTTGATAAGCCGTTGCATTTTATCATTGTTTAAAGGTATTTCCTGCAAAAAACCATAAGCTAGATACTCTGAGATTTCTTCACTCCATTCGGGTACCATGTCCAACTTAAATAAACAAGCATCAGGAAGGTCATCATCAACACTAGGTGCTGGTTCCCTATTTGGAATTCTTGACATGTGGTCGGCCAACACATGCTCTATTCCCTTCCTTACTGTGACTGTAAAGTCGAATTCCAATAACAATAGTAACCATCATGTGATTCTCCCCGTGGTGCAAGGTTTATTTACTAGGTATAGTAAGGCTTAATGGTCCACGGAAAATACAAATTTGTTGGCCAAGAGGTAATGTCGATATTTCTTGATGGCATAAACCATGGCCAATCCTTCTCTCTCTGTGGTGGTGTAATTCACCTCTGCATCATTCAGCTGACGATATTCAGCTGACGACTAGCGAAAGCAAACTGGATAGTCCAATTTGAACTCACCAGGCTGGGCTAGTACGCAACCAATAGCAAAATTTGATGCATCAATATGCACGTGAATATATGAGATCCCAATTGGGGGGTCGTAGAATTGGTGTGCTTGCCAATGCTTGCTTCAGACGATCATATGCTTGTCCACTCAAAGACAATGAGGAGCTTGTACAAGGGTCTGGCTATTTCAGCATAAAAAATTATGAAGCGGCGATATTACCCCACATGACCCATAAGCCTTTGCACTCCCTTGTAGTTAGTAGGCAGTGGTGGCAGCTCCAATATCAGCTTGACCTTGCTATCATCCATGGATATACCATTCTTTGAGACAATGTGTCCCAATATCACACCATGCTTGATCCAAAACTGACACTTCAAGGGGTTCAGTGATATACGATATAATCGACATTGCTCGAACACTTTCCTCAAGTAAGCCAGATGGACCACCCATCGAGAGTGTGCACATAGATCGTCAATGGAATACCTTTAACCACTTTTGTAAGTAGTCCTTAAAGGCTATGCACATCAACCGTTGAAAGGTTGTTGGGGCATTTGTGAGGCCGAATGGCATAACCTTGTATGCAAATGTCCCCCACATTGTGTTGAAAGCTGTCTTGTGCTAGTCCACTGGTGCTATGGACACCTGATTGTAGCCGGAGAATCCATTTAAGAAGCTGTAAGCTTCTCTCCCAGCCACTCTTTCCAAAATATGTTCTGTATAAGGCAATGTATAATGGTCTTTCCTAGTGACTCCATTAATCTTTTTAAGATCAACACATACTACCCTAAGCTTTCCATTCTTTTTGGCACTATTAAGATTGGTGCGACAACCAATCTGTATGTTCGATTTCATAGATGAAATCCACAAAAATGAGCTTGTCAATTTCTCCTTTACAAGTGCTGCATACTTAGGATTCATATGGTATGGTTTTTTCCTGGTTGGTCTTGAACCTTCCATTATTGGAATCGTATGATGTACCACCTCAGGCGGTACCCCCTTCATCTCCTTGTAATTCTAGGTGAAACAATCCTTAAATTCCTTGAGGAGAGCAATGAGCTCATCTTCTTCAACCAAAGTTAAATCTTTAACAATGTATACGGGCCGAGCTTCTTCCCCCTGGTCCCGTAATATCCACCTCCTTGACTTCTGCCGGGCCATAGTATACGATGTGGACAGCACATCCTGTTTCACCCTTGTAGTCACCCTCCGTTCATCAACAGTGTAGGTTTTGAAGTGGTTGGGTACTGAAAGCAATTCTGGTTTATCCTCATTGTCACTTTTGGCTTTAGCCAAAACGATCTTTTTAGCCTCACGTTCTGCCTCTGCTAGGGCTTTATTGCATTTTTGACACCCAGCTTTTGTAAGCTTGGGTGTTTCTGGCTCTTGAAGGACGATTTTCTCTTTGTTCCTTCCCTCCAACGATATCTTACTCAACTCCTCACCCTTCCCCGATCCTTTGAGAACTCATCGTGTACCTTAGTGGCCTCAAGGCACCTCAACCACACTGGGCATCCGTGGGTTTTCTTCGTAATAGGGCATTTCGTCGGGCTATATATCATTTTTGTTTCTGCCACCGTGAGGTCCTGAGCATTGGTGCGGCTTTGTGCTATAGTACCTTCTGTACTTGATGTCTCCCCTCTTGATTCCTCAATCATTAATGATCTGCCAATTAACCATGCAGATAGAGGTCATGGGGACAGTTCCAGATCCCAAATAATGGGTTCCTCTGGGCTACATCACATCAATGGTGGCCAACACATGCATCCAGTTTTCACTGAAGTTCGGAGGAGGAAGTGACGCATACATTTTCATTTCCTCTTCATCCTTGTTGGGATCTCCCTCCGAGGGTTGGCATATTTGTATAAAAGTGGTTCGTTCCGTTGTGACCAAATTGTTACCAAACAACTGCCCCTCCATGGGGTGTGCTTTCCATGTTCTCAGATCAATCTTTAAGATTTGCAAATCCCTACATACATACACATGATCCAAGGCCCAATCATGCACCAATTTGGATTCCCTCATGAAGGGTCTCCCCAATATTATGCCATCTGTCAGGTTAGGAAGTCCATGACCACCACGAATGTATGATGATAGCAAAATGTAAAAAGTTTTAATTTAACATTCTCTAGAAGCCCAATGGGCCTCGAAGATGTTTCGTCCATTTTAACAATCAGATCTGTTTTTTTTAGATCGGGTTTCCCCCAGTTTTCCTAGCAACGTTTTGTAATGATGCTAACCCCCGTCCCACCATCCAAGATAGCCAATGCCTGGTACCCATTATGATGAACTGGAATGATAGCATTTGTGTCGTAACTTTTGTAGTAGCGTCCTAGTTGGTTAATTGGTATCTTAACGACGGGTTTTCCTTGTATGCCTCAAGGTTCTTTCTGCTAGAGGTGGTAGAGTCTCATCTATAGTATTGGCTGGCTTTAGTCCTCCCTCTACCCATTCTTTTATGTCTATCCATAGGGTTGGTGAATTGCATAACAGTTGCCCTAATGGCATTTGGACAGGCATGGATAGCACAGCATGTGAGACTTCCTATGTCTGGGTTCTTTGGAGATAGAGGGTTCTTCCCATGTAGGTGTCTCATATTCTTCCATAGGGAAGGAATGGATGGACTCCCCCAACCCATTTTTCTCAAACATTCTGGACAGTGTGTTTGCTTGGGACTCCTCTTCTGTTCCTTCCGGAACTGGGGTTGGCACGTCCAATTCCCTATCCCGGGTTGGCTCATTTCGTGGATAAACTGTATCCCTTACCCGGTTGGCCCTCAACTTGGTTTCATGAAGCCATTGGTACTCTTTGAGACTAAGGCCTTGGCATCTTTGAGATTCCTTATTTTCTCGTCGGCATTGGGATATTCACCAGCCCCTTAGGAGTTGTTGATTGCTCTCTTTGCTTTTCCTGGTGTCTGATCCTCTATGATTGATACCTTGACACCCCTCTTCCTTCGATTGGGTGGATCCGATATCGATTGTATCTTCTTTGGATATGTCTTGGATTGTGACCCTTGTGTCACCCTTACCTACTTTTTTCACTCTTCTCCTGTGGCCAGTTCTGGAAATAGTCGCATCCGCCCGATTTCTTCCCTTGTATCCTAATTGAGCTTGAGCGTTTGTTAGGACATTGAGCGGTGTGATCTTCCCAGATTGTACACTAATGGTCCGGATGGTGGCCTGATTGGCAGTAGAAGTAGAGCCACTTGCTTGGTATGGAAAATCCTTGATCAAATGATCAATTCCACATTTAGTACATGTGAGCACTGGCATGTCATTGGGCGAAGCCGCCACTTGTTGTGGTTGATGTGTATGACCCATCTTCTTGTTTGGGCACTCATCTCAGCGACTTGATGCGGCCCTCCGCAGCCAAAGCATTGTAGTGATCCTCTTCTCAAATTCGCGTTCATGTCCTTGCCCTTTCATTGTACCATGGTTTGAAACACAGGTATTGGTGTGTTATTCTGTAGGACATAGTATTCCAGCGTAACCTCAGCCATTTCCTCGTAGTACTCCCCGCTAAGTTCTATTTCCCACACCATGTCAACATCTTTTGATGGTTGTTCGATCAATACTGGATTGATCTTAGTGTGTGGTGGTTGTGGTGGTAGAATTGGTGTGTGGCAGCAAAGGTGAAGCGTCTTGTACCCGGAACATCCCCCTAGGTAAATAGAAAGAGTTGGGTTGTCCAATAGTAGCGGTGATCTGTACAGGTTGCGTCAGTAAAGCCAATGGGGCTCTAAGTACTAGTAGCTGTGCAACATTTTGAAACCTTGGATATCTACACATTGAAGTGTCATGATTTTCTAATTTTACACAGTGATCACAATAGAGTAATGGCCTTGATCTTAACTATGGACACTCGGTGGTGGTGTGATTCAATCTGCACCATAGAGCACCACACCAATTCCCTGTGCGGGTAAAGGTGATTATGCCCATGCCCAAATGTTTCTCTTCCCTCCTTGACTTTCAATTTATCTAATATGGCATTACTGAGCTCATCCACCATCATGTTTCTGACTTTCTTGCTTCAAGTTCCAATTTCTTGGTGGCTCGAAACATGTGAAGTTGTAGTTGCTGAAGATGTTTTAACATCTTCTGGTTACGGTTGTAAGATTCCTCCCCAGCCCCTCAAGATGTCCAGCATCTTTCCCTGTAATCAAATCCCTCTTCAGAAATATAAAAGATCTTGTTTCTACCAGTTTTGGCCTAGAGAGAGAAAATCTTCTAGAGAGTGGTAATTCAATTTTTAAATATTTTTGGATAGAAAAATATCTCATCTTATTAAAATAAGTTTCCTTGAAACAGAAGTTCAAAAAGATTTTCACAAGGTGCATTAGAAATAAAGTATAATTTGTTCAAGAGGCATTATCCTAGGGGTCCAGATTTTCGAAAATTTTTAAATTAAGATTCCTATGGACCAATAAGATTCATCCAAATGTAGGGAGGAGATAAATAGAAGAATAAAAGGAAAATCTCTAAAAAATGAGTAAATACTCACATAAGATGAAGAGTTGACTAAGGACAAGGTTGATAGTTAAAAAAAGAGAGATATTTAGATGAAATGATGTATTTTTGACACCTCAGTATGGGGGAATTTCCCTCATGAAGGAGGCGCCTATTTCACATGCTTGAATGAGTTTTAAACTCCCAAATAATGAGATATTTTTATCTCTCCTCTCTCTTGTTTCAACTAGATCCAAAAAGTGAGCAAAACTGACTCAAAAATGGTCAAAAATTGACCAAACTAATCTGAAAAATTCTAGAATCAGTTGGCTTGGTTAGAAGCTCACTTTTTCCTATAAATAGAAGCCTTCCTCTTTGTTTAAACTCAATAATGTTTTGCACTGTTACCCTGCCTCTCCCAAGTGCCAAAAACTGTGAATTTTATTCATAATTCATTAGTTTTTGACCTTCCCTCTTCTAAAAGATTGGTGGCCACTCTTGTTTCAAATAAGAGTAGAATCCTCAAACCATCAAGCCAAAGGAAAGCTCTCAAATTATCAATGTAAGTTGGAGATTCTTCTCTTTTCTAATCTTTTATGATTTTTTATGATTTTTGTCTTCTCTAAATTGAATGGATGTTATGCCTCATTGAAAAAAGGCATTCCCCTCTTTTCTTTAATAAATCCAACCATTCTTTATCCTAGATGATTGATTATTGGATGAAATCAAGTTTTTCATAATGTTCTCTTAAATAAGTAGAAAATGCTTACACTAGAATGATTTAAATACTCTTGGTGAACTTCTAATTAATTTTAGTGAGTTAAAAAATAAAAAATGGTCAACCATACAAAGGAGGTTATGGCAAAATTTTTAAAAATTTGTGAAATAAATTTTATCTTTTATTAATCAAAAAGAGTAATCCCCATCGTTAGAGCATTCTAAAAGTGTCATTTTTATTCATGCATAGAAAGATGCATATTGATTATTTTTATAAAAGAATGATTTTCAATAGAATTAAATTCTATGAAAGATACTTATTGATAAATTTTTTTATTATGAAAGTGTTACTTTCTTCATTATGGAATTTTATGCATAAAATAATGCATAAAAGTATATTTTTTATTACAAAAGAGTTACTTTCATCATACTGATTTTTATGCATAAAAGAATATTTTTTTAATTATAAAAGTGTTACTTTTATCATTATTGATTTCTATGCATAAAAGTATGCATAAAAGAATATTTTTATTATTATAAAAGTGTTATTTTATCATAAATGATTTTTATGCATAAACATATGCATAAAAGATATATATTTTAACATATGCATAAAAGATTTTTTTAAAGTGTGATTTTCATCATAAATGATTTTTATGCATAAACACATGGCATAAAAGATATTTTTTATATTAAAAGTGTGATTTTCATCATAAATGATTTTTATGCATAAACATATGCATAAAAGATATTTTTTATATTAAAAGTGTGATTTTCATCATAAATAATTTTTATGCATAAACATATGCATAAAAGATATTTTTTTATATTAAAAGTGTGTTTTTCATTAAAAATTTTTTATACATAAAAGATATTTTTTTATATTAAAAGTGTGATTTTCATCATAAATGATTTTTATACATAAACATATGCATAAAAGATATTTTTTTATATTAAAAGTGTGATTTTCATCATAAATGATTTTTATACATAAACATATGCATAAAAGATATTTTTTTATATTAAAAGTGTGATTTTTATCATAAATGATTTTTATGCATAAACATATGCATAAAAGATATTTTTTTATATTAAAAGTGTGATTTTCATCATAAATGATTTTTATGCATAAGCATATGCATAAAAGAAATTCTTTTATATTAAAAGAGTGATCTTCATCATAAATGATTTATATGCATAAAAGAAACATATGCATAAAAGGAAGTCTTTCATGATAAAAGAGTTATTTTCAACATAAATGATTTTTATGCATAAACATATGCATAAAAGAAAGTCTTTCATGATAAAAGAGTTATTTTCAACATAAAGGATTTTTATGATGATAAAAGTGTGACTTTCATCAAAATTAGATTTTATGCATAAATAGATGCATATAGAATGATTATATTCAAATAAGGGTTCTCTTAATCCTCTGTTTAATTTTTAAAAAATTTTAAAAAATAAATAAGTAGATAATTTGTGAGAAGAAATACTACCGTTTCATATTCACTAAGATGGTAATGAGAAAATTCAATTAAACTATCGAAGTCGGAGATCGAGATAAATGATTATTTTATTCCTCATAAGGAATTCATGTTTTAGAAATCTGTAAGCAAATATTCGTCAAACGAAATTTAGAAAAAGAGAAATTGAAACAGTACCTTTCGAGAAAGATAGTTTAGAAAGAACCTTTCTTCCAGACCCAAACTCTGATTCAGACTATTGACCAAGACCTAATTCCTTCGTCACAATGACGATGTGCTCAGTTCAGGAAAAATGCACTCAAAACACCCACCGAATCTGAAACTAAGTTAAGACTTTTGATTTTGATCTGAGGATCAAGTTAACAGAATTCGAGGAATTTTGTTTAGAATTCAGACCTGGATCTAGAAGTATTGAGATATAAATTTAAGATTATTCATAGTTTTAGAATTCAGACCTGGATCTAGAAGTATTGAGATATAAATTTAAGATTATTCATAGTTTTCAAACAAAATCAAAACTAAAAACTTGCATAGAAACTCTGTCTTCTTAAAGGACTGTCTTATGCCAGAATGCTGGAGGGAGCATTTGGCATTTATGTTTATCTAAGGGAAGTTCGGTTGCAACAGCTGGCGGGGAGTGTTCGAGGGATAGCTCACGCGGCAAAAACCTGCCCATGTCTTGACCAGCCTGGGTATGGTGAAAATGGTGTGCTTCCGGTACGATGGACGAGGGCCGACAAAGCGGTCCTGAGTGAAGTACCAGGACACCTAAGGAGGATCTTGGAGGGTTCTGACTAGGCGATGCACGGGCTCGCGGTGCTTAGGACACCCATACGTATGTCGAGGAAGACATATATATGTATGTTGACGAAATGATTATTGTAACTGGATCTCGTTGTTGCTGAACTGGTCCCAATGGAGAGTCCAGAGTGGTACTGTTTTTGTGAAACAAGGGATTGAATGGAAATTTTGAGTTATGAAATCTGTGATCATATCTGTTTTGTCAATGGATTATTTTTATATTAAAGTTTTAAAGAGGAGTGTGTGCATATCTGTTTTCTAAAGCTAAAGTTAAGAAAGGCATTTCAATTATGGGTGGGTGAGTCCTTGTTTGGTTCTACCGATTCCAATGGTAGGGTAGGCTGGAATTAGTGGAGTTTTAATAATGAAACTGAAAAATCTTAGGATTATGCTAGGATTCGAGTAGCTAGTTAATTCCCTGATAAATTTCTCAATTGAGTGGATCAACGGCTGTGCCTGATCTTGATTAGGAAAAAAGCGTTGAAATTACTCAGATGATCAAATTATATGAGTGATAGTTTCCTTCTATCTGGTTTATTCAGGTGAAGGATAGTTTAGAATTGATCTTGTTAGAAAAATAAAGTTAAGAAAATTCAAAAAGGTGGAATCGTCCCCGCTTTTTGGGCATGGAAAATTTTCTCGGTTTTGGTTTTTGGAGTGACCACGAGCCTAGTCTCGTGCCTGGACATTCGTGGGCGAGGCCTCGAGTGAGAAACCCTGCCCCGCGCATGAGGGGGCTGCTTCCGCTGCTACCGGGAGTCCGGTGCACGGAGGGGGCAGAGGGATCCCACAGTTGGTATCAGAGTAGAAATTGCCTAAATTTTTAATAAAAATCTGGGAAAGAAATGTTTTTCACTTGTTAATACTATGAGAATGAGCTTCAAAAATTGAAAACTTATAAATTGAATTGAAAATTTATAGATGGACACACCGAACCTATTTGGGATTCCTGGACTCTCTCAGAGTCAGGATATGATAGCTTTTGCATTTGATCACCTCATCAACTCTGCTACGACCCGAATGAGCAGAGTGAGACTCGCTCGCCATTTTGAGTCTTTACTTTCCTGATCCTCTTGAGGACGTCGGTATATGTGGTTCAATGGAGGACGGTGTATTAATATCAGTACCAGTCAGCATCAGAGGCTCAGGCAAAATATTTCCTTGACCATGATTCTGGTGATAAGACTAGGGCTTGTTCAGCATGTTCAACTCTTTGATCATTCACCCAGGAACTTTAGAACTTCATGTCGATTTTTTAGACTTCTTAGCCGCTTTATCCCGAGAAATAGAATTACAGCACCTCTTTGTGTAATGAATCGTGTGTACCATGGTATGTCTTCTTCGCAGTTTTGCTTCTTTATGCGATTACATCTGAGGCAGTGATTCTGGAGCCGAGTTGCTCTATGTACATATTGCAACTTTTATATAAATATAGAAATGTTTTTTTTAGAGAAAAATTCCTTGTTGTATAAGTGATTGTTTACGGACGATCTGATAAAGAAAAATCTGTTATCGGACATGTGTCATAGATCTCCAATAAGATCATTGTCTTGTTTAAGAAATTATTTTCCGAACCTCTTAAAATAAAAATTTAATAATATATAAATTTTTGGTAGAATCATGAGACGGAAACCGTGGCAGCCAGACCCTCTCTCTGAAGATGACGAGCTTGACCCTGATGTTCGCAAGGCACTTCATAGGACTCAGCCAGGACCCTTCAAAGGAGAAGGGGAGAACCTGGGGGAGAACCTGGGGGAGGTTGTGGAGAAATGGGTGGAAGCCATGGAAGAATATTTTGACGTCACAGGCTACAATGAGCGGAGCAAAATGGCTCTTGGTCGACTGAAAATAGTGGAAACAGCCAGGGTAGCATGGAGGAACCACTGTGACACCAACTGTCTGGATAGAAATACTCAGTCCTGGAACGACCTAAAAACCTATTTAAGAAAGAGATTTTGTCCCCCTGGATTTTTGGAAATCAAAATGAACGAATTCTTAGAGCTAAAGCAGGAGAGCAAAACCATCGAGGAATATCACTGGGCCTTTGCTCTTCTACTCAAATATTCACCACCTCTAGATGAAGAACAACTCATGGCCAGGTTCATTCGGGGAATGAATGAACCCTTGGACACATTGGTCAAAAATGCCAAGCCAGTGTCCATGGCTGAAGCAGTAAGAATGGCAAAGGATTTTGCCAAAGCCTTTGTAGTAAAGGTGCCGCCTGCACCCTCTAACTTTAAAAGATTCCAAGCCCAGGGAAGTACTTCAAATTTTCCACCCCCGAAGAGGCAGCAAGGCCCGAATTCCATTGGACATCCCCCAGATGAAGTGGGAATGTATTAGTATGGATTTTATTACTGGATTACCTTCAGTGTAATCAGGTTGTTACAACTCCATTTTTGTGGTAGTTGACAGACTAACCAAAGTTGCCCATCTGATCCCAGTAAAAGAAACCTACAGTGTACAGATGTGGCCAGAGTGTTCCTCAAGGAAATCTTCAGATTGCATGGCCTACCGAGGAGAATAGTAAGTGATCGAGATCCCAAGTTTACTTCAAGGTTCTGGACTGCATTTTTCGAAGTAGTGGGAACTTTCTTGGATCTCAGCACAGCTTATCACCCTGAGACCGATGGTCAAACTGAAAGGGTAAACCAAGTAATCGAATATATACTTCGGTCATGCTGTGGCAGAGAACCCAAGAAGTGGCTAAGCTGTCTGCACCTAGTCGAGTTCACCTACAATGCTTCTTATCACCGAAGTATCAGGATGAGTCCTTTTAAAGCTCTGTATGGACAAGATTACTTAACTCCATTAACTTGGTCCGACCCATTGATTAGGGTCGAGATGTCCAGACAGATGCTTGATGACATGGAGCAGCAGATGTAGTCAATTCGTAAAGATATTAAAGCTGCCCAGGATTGACAGAAGCAGTATGCAGATAAGAAGAGGACAGACAGAGAATTCAAAGAAGCAGACATGGTCTTCATTAGAGTACGGCCCAAAAGAAGTTCTCTATCTCTTGGGAAGTACAAGAAGTTATCCCCCAGATATTGTGGGCCATATCTGATTACAAAGAAAGTAGGTGACTTAGCCTACGAGCTTCTTCTGCCTCCTCATCTCAAAGTTCATAATGTATTTCATGTAAGCCTTCTAAAGAAATATGTGCCAAGCCCAAATCATGTGCTTGATGATGAAATCCTAACCTCTTCAACCCAAGGGTAGATGGAACTCCAACCTAAAGAAGTTCTTGATGTTCGAGAGAAGATTCTCAGGAAAAAAATTGTCAGAGAATTATTGGTAAAATGGAAGTTCTATCCGTTTGAAGATGCCACCTGGGAGAATGAAGCCGATCTGTTTACGAGATTACCCCCAATTTGTGAGATGAGGGTATCTCGCGTTTTTCAAGTGGGAGAGAATGTAAGATTCCTCCCTAGCCCCTGAAGATGTCCAGCATCTTCCCCTGTAATCAAATCCCTCTTCAGAAATATAAAAGATCTTGTTTCTACCAGTTTTGGCCTAGAGAGAGAAAGTCTTCTAGAGAGTGGTAATTTAGTTTTTAAATATTTTTGGATAAAAAAATATCTCATCTTATTAAAATAAGTTCCCTTGAAACAGAAGTTCAAAAAGATTTTCAGAAGGTGCATTAGAAATTAAGTATAATTTGTTCAAGAGGCATTATCCTAGAGGTCCAGATTTTTGAAAATTTCCTATGGACCAATAAGATTCATCCAAATTTAGGGAGGAGATAAATAGAAGAATAAAAGAAAAATCTCCCAAAAATGAGTAAATATTCACATAAGATGAAGAGTTGACTTAGGACAAGGTTAATAGTTAAAAAAGAGAGATATTTAGACGAAATGATGCATTTTTGACACCTCAGTATGGGGGAATTCCCCTCATGAAGGAGGAACCTATTTCACATGCTTGAATGAGTTTTAAACTCCCAAATAATGAGATATTTTTATCTCTCCTCTCTCTTGTTTCAACTAGATCCAAAAAGTGAGCAAAACTGACCCAAAAATGGTTAAAAATTGACCAAACTGATCTGTAAAATTTTAGAATCAGTTGGCTTGGTTAGAAGCTCACTTTTTTCTATAAATAGAAGCCTCTTTGTTGAAACTCAATAGTGTTTTGCACTATTACCTTGCCTCTCCCAAGTGCAAAAAACTGTGAATTTTACTCATAATTCACTAGTTTTTGACCTTCCCTCTTCTAAAAGATTGGTGGCCACTCTTGTTTCAAACAAGAGTAGAACCCTTAAACCATCAAGCCAAAGGAAAGCTCTCAAATTATCAATGTAAGTTGGAGATTCTTCTCTTTTCTAAATTTTTAATGGTTTTTTATGATTTTTGTCTTCTCTAAATTGAATGGATGCTATGCCTCATTGAAAAAAGGCATTCCCCTCTCTTCTTTAATAAATCCAACCATTCTTTATCCTAGATGATTAATTATTGGATGAAATCAAGTTTTTCATAATGTTCTCTTAAATATGTAGAAAATGTTTACACTAGAATGATTTAAATACTCTTGGTGAACTTCTAAATAATTTTAGTGCATTAAAATTTGAAAAATGGTCAGCCATACAAAGGAGGTTATGGCGAAATTTTTTAAAAATTTGTGAAGTAAATTTCATCTTTTATTAATCAAAAAGAGTAATCCCCATCGTTAGAGCATTGTTAAAGTATCATTTTCATTCATGCATAGAAAGATGCATATTGATTAATTTTTATAAAAGAATGATTTTCAATAGAATTAAATTCTATGAAAGATACTTATTGATAATTTTTTTATTATGAAAGAGTTACTTTCTTCATTATGGATTTTTATGAATAAAATAATGCATAAAAGTATATTTTTTATTACAAAAGAGTTACTTTCATCATATTGATTTTTATGCATAAAAGAATATTTTTTTAATTATAAAAGTTTTACTTTTATCATTATTGATTTCTATGCATAAAAGAATATTTTTATTATTATAAAAGTGTTATTTTATCATAAATGGTTTTTATGCATAAACATATGCATAAAAGATATTTTTTAAAATAAAAGTGTGATTTTCATCATAAATGATTTTTATGCATAAACATATGCATAAAAGATATTTTTTTATTAAAAGTATGATTTTCATCATAAATAATTTTTATGCATAAACATATGCATAAAAGATTTTTTTTAAAGTGTGATTTTCATCATAAATGATTTTTATGCATAAACACATGGCATAAAAGATATTTTTTATATTAAAAGTGTGATTTTCATCATAAATGATTTTTATGCATAAAAGATATATTTTTTATATTAAAAGTGTGATTTTTATCATAAATGATTTTTATGCATAAACATATGCATAAAAGATATTTTTTAAATATTAAAAGTGTGTTTTTCATTATAAATGATTTTTATGCATAAACATATGCATGAAAGATATTTTTTATTAAAAGTGTGATTTTCATCATAAATGATTTTTATGCATAAACATATGCATAAAAGATATTTTTTTATATTAAAAGTGTGATTTTCATCATAAATGATTTTTATGCATAAACATATGCATAAAAGATAATTTTTTATATTAAAAGTGTGATTTTCATCATAAATGATTTTTATGCATAAACATATGCATAAAAGAAATTCTTTTATATTAAAAGAGTGATTTTCATCATAAATGATTTATATGCATAAACATATGCATAAAAGAAACATATGCATAAAAGAAAGTCTTTCATGATAAAAGAGTTATTTTCAACATAAAGGATTTTTATGATGATAAAAGTGTGACTTTCATCAGAATTAGATTTTATGCATAAATAGATGCATATAGAATGATTATATTTAAATAAGGGTTCTCTTAATCCTCTGTTTAATTTTCGTAAAAATTAAAAAAATGAATAAGTAAATAATCTGTGAGAAGAAATACTACCGTTTCATATTCACTAAGATGGTAATGAGAAAATTCAATTAAACTATCGAAGTCGGAGATCGAGATAAATGATTATTTTATTCCTCATAAGGAATTCATGTTTTAGAAATCTGTAAGCAAATATTCGTCGCACGAAATTTAGAAAAAGAGAAATTGAAATAGTACCTTTCGAGAAAGATAGTTTAGGAAGAACCTTTCTTCCAGACCCAAACTACTATTGACCAAGACCTAATTCCTTCGTCAATGACGATGTGCTCAGTTCAAGAAAAATGCACTCAAAACACCCACCGAATCTGAAACTAAGCTAAGACTTTTGATTTTGATCTGAGGATAAGTTAACAGAATTTGAGGAATTCTCTTTAGAATTCAGACTTGTATTGAGATATGGATTTAAGATTATTCATAGTTTTCAAACAAAATCAAAACTAAAAACTTGCATAGAAACCCTGTCTTCTTAATAAAGGACTGTCTTATGCCAGAATGCTGGAGGGAGCATTTGGCATTTATGTTTATCTAAGGGAAGTTCGATTACAATAGCTGGTGGGGAGTGTTCGGGGGACAGCTCACGTGGCAAAAACCTGCCCAGGTCTTGACCAGCCTAGGTATGGTGAAAAATGGTGTGCTTCCGGTACGATGGGCGAGGGCCGACGAAGCGGTCCCTGAGTGAAGTACCAGGACACCTAAGGAGGATCCTGGAGGGTTTTGACCATGCGATGCACGGGCTCGCAGTGCTTAGGACACCCGTACGTATGTCGAGGAAGATATATATATATATGTATGTTGACGAAATGATTATTGTAATCTGTTTATTGGATCTCGTTTGCTGTGACCAGCTGGTCCCAATGGAGAGTCCAGAGTGGTACTGTTTTTGTGAAACAAGGGATTGAATGGAAATTTTGAGTTATGAAATCTGTGATCATATCTGTTTTGTCAATGGATTATTTTTATATTAAAGTTTTAAAGAGGAGTGTGTGCGTATCTATTTTCTAAAGCTAAAGTTAAGAAAGGCATTTCAATTATGGGTGGGTGAGTACTTGACATTTGGTTCTACCGATTCCAGTGGTAGGGTGGTGGCTAACCCATGGGCCGGATGGGGTAAGGATGGAATCAGTGGAGTTTTAATAATCCGAACTGAAAAATCTTAGGATTACGCTAGGATTTGAGTAGCTAGTTAATTTTCTGATAAATTTCTCAATTGAGTGGATCAACGACTGTGCCTGATCTTGATTAGGAAAAAAGCGTTGAAATTACTCAAATGATCAAATTATATCAGTGATAGTTTCCTTCTATCTGGTTTATTCAGGTGAAGGATAGTTTAGAATTGATTTTGTTAGAAAAATAAAGTTAAGAAAATTCAAAAAGGTGGAATCGTCCCCGCTTTCCGGGCATGGAAAATTTTCCCGGTTTCAGTTTTCGGAGTGACCACCAGCCTAGTCTCGTCCTCGGACATTCATGGGCGAGGCCCCGAGTGAGAAACCCTGCACCCCGCGCATGAGGGGGCTACTTCCGTTGTCAGCTTCTGCCGGGAGTCCGGTGCGCGGAGGGGGCAGAGGGATCCCACAGCGGCAATTAACATCTTCTGGTTGCGGCAATTCCAACATGTTATCTTCATATTCGATTTCCAGTTTGCAACATGCATCAAGAGTAGTAGGTCAGGCTAGTACCAGGTAATCATGCATTTTATGGTCTCTAACCCCTCTCCAGAAGCAAGGCAACAAAACTGATCATCAGTTAAGCTCTCCTGAAGTTTGCACCTTGAATTTAAGTACTTAAGACGAGAAACATAGTCTCTCATTGACTCATCTTCCTTTTGTTTGATATTATGTAATTGTGCCACAGGGCTCCATCTGTCACCACTTTAGGCAAAACTGGGCACAAAAACATTCTTTAGCCTTGTGAAGTTAACCTTATCCTTAGGCTTAAGGGTTTGAAACCAGTGATGAGCTTTTCCTTCCAAGGTCAGTGAGAGAAGGTATGTATCATTGTCACATTATTGACTGGCCCGCAGGTTTCACATGTGGATTCAAAAATCTCTACATGTTGGATATGTTAAAACCCTAAGATCTCTCTAGATAATTGTTATGCATAAAACATGCATAAATCAGGCATAAACTCAACCACCCAACCACCCCCGAGCCCAAGGGATGCACACATGAATAATGAATGAAATACATCATACCTCTACCTTGATGTCCCATACCATCAAGAGGTATAACATAATCCAATAGCATATAGCTATAGTGTGAAATGGTAGGTGAATAGATATGAACCTCTACAAAGAGAGCATAACATAGCCTTGGCCTCATGGAGCCCAAACCTCCAAGCCCCCAAGCTCCCTTGAGTGTGCCCCATGCCCCTATTATATAGGAGGGCCCTCAAGTGACTCTTGACTTTCCATTCCTCATGTGTGACCCTTGGATGCCTGACCCTAATCTTAAACCTTAAGGTTAGTCCTAACCCATGCTCCACTAGAGCTTGTTCCCATGCTCCCATGCTCACAAGTCTAATGTGGGTTAGCCTCCTAGTATATGCACACATAATGTGTATATAACATAGCACACATAATGTACATATAACATACTTCCCCTCTCTCAAAACATTGCACTCTTGCAATGAAAAGAAGGAGAACTGCGCTGAACAATCCCAACCGACTCCCAAGTCGAATCCTCAATTTCCCTATCTTTCCACCTAATTTTAACCTCAAGGATAAGTCAACTACAAAGTTTCCTTTCCCTGAATTCATGTACCTTATCAAGTTCATGTGGAACGAGTTCTTGAGGAGTAACTATGTCATCCTCATCTCCCAGTTTCCCTTTCAATCTATCAATATGAAAGACTGGATGAACTCTAACAATTGGAGATAGTTTTAGTTCATACGCAACCGTGCCAATCCGATATATAACTCGAAATGGACCACAATATCTAGGAGATAAATTCGAGCATTTTTCCATTGACAAAGTCTGAAAATCTTTAGGAACATTAAAATAAACCAACGCTCCTGGTTCAAAAGACCGAGATGAGCGTTCTCTATCAGCATAAAACCATGCCCTATCATGAGCACTCCTGATAGAATCCCGAGCTTCGGTCAGAATTTCCTGCATATCTCGCAAGAAATCCCTCGATGCATCAAGCTCGATGTCCTTAAGACTGACATCAATAGGTGCCCTGAGTTGATACCCATACATAAGTATGCACGGACTAAAATAATAGCCGTAAATTTAGAACTGTTATAGGCAAATTCCATCATTGGAAGATATTTCCCAATATGATGATTTTCTAGAGACATGCACGAAGCATATCCTCTACAATTTGATTCATACACTCTGTTTGCCCATCAGACTA
Source organism: Cibotium barometz (assembly GCF_041138505.1). Lineage (NCBI taxonomy): Eukaryota > Viridiplantae > Streptophyta > Polypodiopsida > Cyatheales > Cibotiaceae > Cibotium > Cibotium barometz. The sequence continues at coordinate 19,026,648 of NC_141073.1, forward strand.
TTGCGGATGATCAGAGCAATTCACATTCAAAGTAACTTTCTCATTGTAAAACATTCAGAATAAAGTAGGAAAACATGGCATTATAACAGCAGAAACCAAGGATTCATCGGCGCCCCGACATACCCACATCTGCATATGGAATAATCAACGTCTCGAGTTACCCATATCAACATAGAGAGTTATCAACGTCTCGATGAGTCACATATGTCCATCCGTAAACCTATCAGGTTGATTGTGTAAATCACCTAAAGTACGGAACTAGAGAAAGAAATGCCAACAAAGGAAGAATCCAAATTTCCTTATCCGAACACAACAAGATAAACTTGTTTGAACTCTAAAGAAAGAGTTTTCAACAAGTGAAAATGTCGATGAGATTACCCTCATCATAACATGTAGGTTATAGATAAAAGAAGTTTATCTAGAGAATGCCCACAGTATAACTTCTAGTGAATTTAGAAAATAAGATTGTCTGTCAACATGCTAAGTGATGTAAGCAAAGCAACAATCTTGAGTCCAAATTATCCCATAAGATAATATATGTGAGGGATCCCTAGCGTCCCATACCACCATGATACCACCCATACATACCTTAACAATTTGAAACTCCCTAGTATGCCGTCTAGGAATAAAATCCTGTATAAAAGGAATAAGATGGCCTTATCCAGACTTTCACATACTAAACCTGTCTCTATATACCTGAGACTACATCAAGGAATAAATCCTTCAGAGTACATCAAGGAATAAATCGTTCTGAGTACATCATTAGAAAAGAAATTGAATTATTGGCGCCTTTCTAATGATAACTACCCAAAACACAATAAAGTTAGGGTAGAAAAATAACTCACCTAGATATGTAAGTAACTAGGTATCTGAGTTGGAATATGCACAAGAGTACAAGAAATATACTCCAAAAATATGTGCAAAAAACGAAGGCAAATGCTACCTTCAAAGCACATGTAATTATTCAAAAGATCAAAAGATCCTTATAAAACCATGGATAAAAGCATAGAAGCTCCTTCAATCCATAAATAACATAGTTGATCATAAAAAACAATGCATACCATCTAATGGACATTTAATCATGCCAAAAGAAGCATTAAAATTGGTGGTGGCCAACTCATCAATCCGGAGTATATGAACATTGTGTTTGTTCAAATAAAACTCCAAAGTAAAAAAGTGAAACACATGTGTGTAGCACTCAATAAGAAAACCCTAGACACAAGTGATCTAGGCAGAACCTGATGAGTCCATCCAAAATAAATCGATCAACTGACCCATGATAGAGGCTTAAGAAATTAAGCACAAACCACACTTTAATAAGTGCAAAATAAATTATCATGGAAAAGTGTCAAAGGTGAAACACACTTTGAACGTAAATTATAGCCATCAAAAGAAATTAAGGAACATGTCCAAAAAGAATGGCTAAACAATGGTAAAAAATCATGAATACATCGTTTAGAATTAATCCAAACATAAATATCCATTAATACGAGGTATAATCGTATTAATAAAATATGTGAATAACCCGCATCTATCTAATGTCAGCACGAGAAAACGTACTTCAACATTAAATAACCCTCGCAAAATTTAAATTCTTGAGAAAAAGAATTATCATGATTTTTTTCTAATTTTTCCAAATTTTACAGGGCCTCAAAATATAATAATTTTGAATTCCACCAAACCTATCTTATGGCATTCCAAACCTATATTTTTCCAGAAAATTTTTAGCAATTAAATTTACCAAAATACCATTGATATTTAAAAAATACCAATTTTTAGGATTTCTAAATATAATTTCAGAATATTCCTAATTTTTCTTGAGAATCCCATCGTTCACGAAATTTCCAATTCCGCCCGACAATTCTCAAATCCAATGAAAATTTTTAATTTTAATGGATTTTTCTAATTTTCTGGGTCAAAAAATATAATTTTAAAGGAATTTGAATGGTCATGGACGCCCGAATGGACACACCACATGCCAAACACCAACCCCACATTTTTCCGAAATTTAAAATAACCTTTGTCTAATTTTCCACAAATTTTCAGGAATTTTTTAAAATTTTTAATCAACCCCGAACGCATTTAGAATACGAACGGTCAAAAAATTTCGGAATTCCAAAGGTTTTCCCGGAATACGGAAAGCCAAAAGTTTTGGGAAAATGAAAAGACAAAAAAAATCGGAATGTGAAAGGTCAAAGGTTTCCGGAATACGGAAGGTCAAAAGTTTTTCCGGAATTCGGAAAGCCAAAAGGTTTCGGGAAAACGGAAAGCCAAAGGTTTTCCGGAAGATAAAAAGCCAAAAATTTTCAATAAAAAATTTTCAGGAAATTTTCAGAAAAATTTCACATTTTCTGGCTTTTTTTCCAAGCTTTTCGAAATGAAATATTTTGAAAAATATATCTTTTTCTAAAGAAAAGTTTTTTTTTTCTCAAAAAAAATTATAAAGCTTTTAACTTAAAGCTTTAAAAAAATTTATAGAGGGGGGGGGGGCGACTTTTGCCCGCCGGCCTGCTGCGCAGCCCCCCGCTGCTGCGTGCAAAAATCAGAGAGGAGGAGGGAGCTCAATTTTCTCCTCTCTCTTCTCTTCTTTCTATCCTCATACCCACTCCAATATCTCCTTCCCTTGTCTACTCTTCTCTGTTGGAGATTAGAGAGATGATTAATTACTTATTAATCATAATTAGTGTTTAATTATGATTAATATTTAATTTAATTATCTTCTTTAAAATAAATTCCCACATATGAGAGAGAAATGGAGGTAAAAAATTCAGATTTTGAGGAAGAGAAGAACTTTACGCACACGGGAGAGCAATTCATGCATCAACACGCTGTCCCCTACTACTGAATTTCAGTAGCAAATTGACAGAAATTTGATCGCATTCCCGCGGAAAAAACCCGCAAAAAATGTATAAAAATACATTTTAAATCATAAAAATGCTCAAAAAATTCTTAAAAAAATTAGGAAATTTTTTTAAAAAATTATAGAAATTCAGGGAATCCATCCTACAAAAATATCCACCATAAACTTTATGGTATTTTTGTAAAAAATTCCATTAATGCTTGATTTTAACCATAAAAAATAGAAAAAAATAGCATTAACTCACGGAATTTCCCCGCAACATCGATTCGTCCATTGAATTGTAGTTACACACGTTCCAATCACCATATCGATGATCCATGTGCAATCCATCAACACAAATCAACAAAAAATAACATTTTATTAGTAAATATTAAAATTTACTAAAAAAATCAACAACAATTAAATAGAGATTGCTCTGATACCACTGTTAAAACCCTAAGATCTCTCTAGATAATTGTTATGCATAAAACATGCATAAATCAGGCATAAACTCAACCACAGATCCACGAATAGCAGATAGTGACTCGTCCTCTGACTCAGAAGCCATGGAAGGGCACCCTACCAAGAACCCTAAGAGGAGGCAAGCCAAAACATGCCAGTTTAGGTCCCACAACCCGGATCTAGCATGTTTAGTCGTCTAATAGAGACCTTTAAGCAAAGTAAACAAAGAAGGAGGGGTAGTAGATTCGCCATTCACATCTCATGTAGATCTCTTTCTTAACAATTCTTGCATATTTGGGATTCATTGGATAGGGTCATTTGGATTGGTTTAGCATCGCTACCATGGGGATGGTGTGTTGTACCACCTCTATAGGAAGTCCCTTTATATCATGGTATGACCATGCAAAATCAATCCCTATACTCCTTAAGTTCAGCCTCCTCAGCTTTATTTAAGTCCTTGGCTATGTAAACAGGCTTATGATCTTCCCTGGGCTAGCCAATTCTACTTAACCTTTGTAGGCCTGTCACATAGACTCCTTCACTCCACATAGACTCCTTCACTCTCACTTGTGGGGTTAAGGTTGGCATTATCAAACACTAACTTGCATCTTTGTTTTAAGGTCTTATATATGTGTGTGTGTGTGTGTATACATATATATGTATGTATATATTCAAGATACATCATATGTTTTTGAGATTTTAAAGGGGTACATAACTAAAGGGCTCTAGTTTCAGGATTTTTTGACTTCCATCTACAAAACCTATCTTTAAATAACACCCAGGTCTCCTTAGCTTCTGAGCTACTAGTTTTGCACCTTCCTTCAGCTTTATCTCATGGGGACCACACTTCATCTGACTATAATCTTTGGCAAACAGCTTTGGATACGTGTCAAATAAAACCCCATACTACTCTTTTTCTTCATTAGTCAGGTTGCCATCAAGCATCTCCCTCAGCTCAGCTTTCGGTACATTGGGCTCTACACCTTGAACATGATCCTGATTAGTCACAAGACGAGTGATACTAGCCTCTCTAACCTCACTTACACGCACTCCACACATGTACACATCCAGCTCCAACAAGCTCTGATCCATCATCAGCTTCATCTGAGGATTATGTAGAATAAGCACCGTAGATGTCAAAAAGAGGCTGAATCAACCCTTGTATCCCTTTCCAACTCCTCTCCAAGCTCCAAAAATCTTGTATGTCTTCAAATCATATTTTATCCTCTTCTCCTTTGGCCTGTGTCAACAAACAAGTCAATGTAACCCCTGTACCAATCCTCTCTAGACTTCATAGCAATCAGCCAGGGTCTTCCCAAAATGATGGGGTATGCCCCGACCCTACTGGCATCACACGCATATCTATCATCACTTTTTGCCCAAGAACATTCAACTCCAAATCTTTGATGACACCAAGATACTTCACCTGTGAACTATTGGCCATCTTCACACTGAAAATAGACTTCCTTTTCACCTCTAGCCCAAGATCATACATAGCCTCTTCAAGTAATGACACACACTTGGGCTCCTCCATCAATATAAACCTTACTGACCTTCTTGCCATAAACCTAGACATTCACAATAGGCAAAATATCAAAAACCCTACTCACTTGAACCACATTAGTCTATGTATTCTAATTCTAACTCTCCTAACACTTGCAAGCTTGTGCCACTATCTCCTTATGCTAGAATTCAGCTGTAAAAGCTGACCATAAGTGATATGAGATTTCTTATGTTTAACATCAGATAATAGGAGACTATAAGGGGGTTGTCCCTCTCCCAAATGAAAATCATCCATAACAATATTCCTTCTGCTAGCCCTAACTTTTCCTTGCTTGCTGGATTCAGCATGTTCCATGGTTGCCTTCCCCTTCTCTTGCTTCTTCATGGCTCTTGTCTCCCTACTTGCATCTTTGAATTTCAACCTTTGCATCCTTATCATCTTATTGGCCAGCACATTAGCCTCACCTTCCTCTTCCTCAATTGCTTCAATCATGTTCACATTACCCAAAGGTCCTTGAGGTTGCAGTTGTCCTTATCTGGGCACTTGATTTCCATTAACTCCATTCATATTGACAACATTCCTATTACCCCCTCTGGTCTTTGAATAGTAGGATATATACCTCTTGGATCTCTTCTTGGTTGAGGACACTGAGGCACTATATGACCCCTTTCTCCACAATTGTAACACGAGACTTGATCCATTCTATTTATGGGCTACCTCTTCCCTGTGGTTTTCTTACTTGGTTTTGAATAACCTGCATAGCAATATTCAGGTTTCCAATTTGTTCTATCAACTTCTGAATTTATTGAGATGAAGCCTATCTTGCTCTCCATTTGGTTTTACAACCCTTGGAACCTCCACATGGGGCTCCCTTTCCACATGCATATCCATAGGAAAAGGTTCCACCACATGCCTGTGTCCTTCCCTGTCCTTTCTTGCCAATGCTTGCTTCCTCATCTTCTTCCTCCACTGCTTTGTATAGCCATCCTTATTACCTCTGCATAAGTATCTGGATCCTTCAGCTCCACTTTCTCTTTAATATTCCCATGTAACAACCCTATAAATCCATCTTTTTTTAGGAAGTCTGGTGGCACCTGGTTTTCTCCCAGAACCCTAAGAATTCTTCTCCGAAATGCTTCAAATCTATTCTCAAAACATGTAATTTCTTCTTCCTCCCCTTGCTATTCATGGTATGATGCTTGAACATAAGTTTACAGGCATAAGACTGGACATATCTCACTTGAAAGTGTTTGGGTGTATTGTATATGTGCATGCTCTTGATGAAGTAAGAAAAAAGTTGGATCTAAATGTAGAGAAATGCATCTTTATTGGTTATGCTATGGAGAAAAAAGGTTATACATGTATAACCCTACCACTCATGAGATGCAAGTAAGCAGAGATGCTGTCTTTGACGGGATGAGTACCTGTTATGCACCAACAGTGAAGGTAACATAAGATATAGATGTAAGAAGTGATGATGCTGCACCACATGTAGAGCAAGAATCACATGTGCTTAGTGGACCTAGAGAGTCATCTAGCAGTGGATCCAATGTTAGTTCATGGTTAGGTAGGTTGAGGATAGATGTAGGTACACATCTATCACTAAAAGACACTCATATGTGGATGGTGATTCTAGTGGCTCTGAGCAGAGCCTTGATGAGGAGTTGGGATTTTGTCTATGGTTACTTTTAGTGTAAGGAGAACTAGGGCTGTTTTGAGGACACATAGTAGTGATCTAGGTGTACGTAGGTCTACGAGGGTTAGGTGACAGGTTGAGATATGATGGATATACAACCCATCATTATGCTTACATGGTGAAAGAAATACATGAGTTGGATGCCGCTTGTTTTGAGTAGGCACTTGGAAATAAGAAATGGGAAGATGCCATGAATGAGGAGATGGTAGCATTGGATGCAAATGTAACATGGGAGTTAGTGCCTTTGCCTAAGGAAAATAAGGCAATTGGATATAAATGGGTGTATAAAGTTAAGCATAACGCTGATGGCTCAGTGAGCAGGTATAAGGCAAGATTGGTTGCCAAGGGTTATGAGCAGACTGATGGCATTGACTATGAGGAGACATTTTGCCTGGTTATAAGAATGGGAACCGTGAGAGCTGTCATTGCTATGGCAGCAAAGGGTTGGTCTTTACATCAGATGGATATAAAGAATGTCTTCTTGTATGGTAATTTGTAAGAAGAAGTATACATGATGCATCCATATAGTTATGAGAGTGATGCACACCCAGATTTTGCATGCAGGTTACGTAAAGCCTTGTATGGCTTGAAGTAGGCACCTAGAGCATGGCCAAACAAGATTGGGGAGTATCTTGGTACCATTGGATTTCCAATATCCAATACAGATTTTTCACTTTATGTGAAAAAGAGAGATAGAGGCATCATGCTATTAGTCATCTATGTAGATGACTTGATTATCACTGGTGATAGTGATGCTGACATGTCAGGAGACTTTTGAAGCAGAAGTTTGAGATGAAGGATTTGGGTGAGTTGCAGTATTTCTTAGGCATAGAGATGGTGAGATCACCTCTTATTACAAAGGCAGTATTGATTGGACATGTTGTCCAAGTATGGTATGACAGGATGTAAGCCTATTTTAGTGCCATTGGAGCATAACACAAAGCTTTCCACAAATACAGGTGAGCTTTTGGAGGACCCCACTACGTACATACACATAATGGGTAGCTTGATCTACATAACCATTACTAGGCTACACTACGTACATACACATAATGGGTAGCTTGATCTACATAATGGGTAGCTTGATCTACATAACCATTACTAGGCTAGACTTAAGCTATGCTGTTAGACTTGTGAGTAAGTTTTATGCAGGCCCATAGGAGCCACACTTGGATGCAGCTAGATGGATTCTCAGATACATAAAATCCACAGTTGATTATGGACTTTTCTATGAGGCTAGTGAATAGAGATACAACTACATGGGTATACATATGTTGATTGGACTGGTAGTGTTGTAGACAGAAGATCTACCAGTGGTTTTGTGTTCTCATTTAGGAGTGCTGTTGTGAGTTGGAGTAGTAAGAAGTAACCAATAGTTGCCTTGTTGAGTACAGATGCAGAGTATAGGGGTGCTCCTATGGTGGCAGCTTATGAGGTAGCTTGGTTTTAGAAGCTACTTTTGGTGATATGGGTGAGCCCGTGGATAGGGTAGTTGTCATTTATTTTGTGACAACATGAGTAGCATGTAGTTGGCTAGTAACCCATTATACCATGTTAGAATGAAGCACATTAAGGTGCACTATCACTTTGTGAGGGGAGAAGGTTTTGGTAGGTGATGTAGATCTAGTATATGTTAGCATAGAGGATCATGTGGCTTACATCTTCACAAAGGCATTAGGCATAGAGAAGCTCCACATGTTTAGGAGCTTACTTGGAGTGAAATGTGTGGAGTTGAGCTTGAGGGGGAGTGTTGAGATATTGAGCTCAACTAGTGCTACGGTGGACATTGATGACCCACTTGGGTGATAGCTTTTGCACTTATGCCGCTGACATGGTTGGTGAGATTATGGTTGATATGCTCACAGTGGATGACACTCTATGTGACAGAGCCACTTTGGAGTACTAGAGTTATGGCATAGTTATAACGCCATATCATATAGTCAGGTTCACACTATGGACCGACCATTGTATATTATTGTAGGAGAGTATTGTCCCTTTACGTATGTACTCTTATCTTTTAGGTATATGGTTGTAGAGAAGAGAAGAAGAAAGAAGAAAATTCCGCCATCCATCTCTCTCTATGTGTGTGTGTTTGCTTTAAGGAACTCAAGTTCTCTCTCTCCCCCACATTCTCTTTAATTTGTAGAGACACCCTCATATTCAAAACGGCTTATAGCATGTACACCCTGCCTTTGTTTAGCATATCCCCTGTCGGGATTTGTAGTACATCTTGAAGAATTAATCAAGCTCACATACAAGTTAAAAGAACAAGGCATAGAATTGAATCAAACTGTCGGGATCTGTAGTACCTCTTGAAGAATTAATCAACCTCACATACAAGTTAAAAGAGCAAGGCATAGACTTGAATCAAATTGACAAGATTAAAGCATAACGTAAAATCATGAAATAGAGTAAACATCACCATCGACACAAGATTGGGTGTAATCTCCCCCCTCATGTGTGTAGCTCCCACTTTCACGACATAAGTATTTTTGTATTCAAAATATAGCCCAAGAAGCCGATAATAGTTGTGTGTAATAGGGCTTTGCCTTTTCACTTTTACAAAAATAACTCAAGCAGTAAAGCTTGTTCACACACTAAGTGTAAAATAACCAAAATTTATCTTATACACTTGGTAGTAAAATAGGAACGCCACACATAAGCGCACATAAATAATATGTACAATCAATAGGCACATGGCCAACAAAATAACCCATATGAAATAATAATCTAAGATGTCATAAACAAGATCCTCCATGTGCGACACATGCACTACTCATCTATCTCATAAACGTAAACACATTAATTGTTTCAATTAATTTCTATTACAATAATTAATCCCAATATGAAACGTTGCACTTACCACTTGTTATAGTTCGATGAGAGTATCACTATACACATCATCTAGAATGGCGCATCATTTGTATAAACCACTTTACACTCAGACCGTGTAGTTGTCTAGCGTAGTCCACTTGTTTCACTTCAACAACACACAATCGTCAAGCATGGCACTACTTGTTACACTTCGATAACATACACCTGTCAAGCATGGTCTCAAGCTATACTAATAACACTAGGTAATTAGTATTTAATGTAGAGTCACCACGATACCAATTCACTAGCATGGCACAGTAGCATCACGAGCATCCTCGTTTAGCTAAAGGGTGGACATTATATAACATCCCTCATGCATGGATAAGTGACTGACCTCACTTGCGTGTTTGCTTATTTCGAGCAAGGGAGATCAAGGTCTTGCAAAATACAAATTCTATCATCTTCTCTAAATATGACAAATAGATATTCTATCAAGAACTTCTACGTGTAATAGGTTCTAGTGTCCCATACCACTAGAAAACATTCCACATAAGTCTAGAGATAAGTATGCATCAAGATCTTCCACACGGGATTAGTCTTTGCATTCCATACCATGAAGACTAATACATGGTGAAAATTCATAAAGTAGAGTTGAAGATGGAAGGGCTAGTTCCTCCAAGGAGTTCTACTTTGATGCATAAAAACCTCCTTGAAATTTATAAAAATTCTTGAATAAAATCTATTATAGAAATTGTTAAAAGAAAGGTATATGTTACCTTAGGAGTCAAAATACTCTTGGTCGTAGATTATGTTATTGTCATCTTCGATCATGTTGATCCTACTCAATCGATTTCTTGACTTCTGTGGATAAATTGATGTGATATGTCTAATCTCAGTACACCTGTAACACTTCTTTGAATCATCTTTTTTAGTTTGATTAGAATTATCAACCTTATGTTCTACACTTGTGTTACTTTCATTGGGAGGTTTAGGCTTCTCGAGAGGTTTAGGCTTCTCATCACACCTGTAACACTTCTTTGAATCAACTTTTTTAGTTGATTAGAATTATGAACCTTATGTTCTATACTTGTGTTACTTTTATTGAGAGGTTTAGGCTTCTCAAAGGTTTTGTAAAAAGTTTTAGGCTTCACAAACTTTGATGTCGAGGGTTTAGTTGTCGTTGTTACCTTTGGGATACCATTTTTCCTTTCACAATTTATGGCTAAAGAAATAGCCGAGCTAAGAGAGTATGGTTGAAACATGTTCAATTCTGCTCCAATTGTGGGTTTCAAACTTGCTGTAAACTTCCTTCTTTGATCCTTGCTGCGAACTTTCTCAATTGCCTGTATTTGTAACGAGGTCTGCTAGAATCTATCTATATAAGCAGATATATTCTCCTTCTCAAGCTATCTGAAGATGGCCCGTCGTTGTCTAGCCCTAGATTTATGATGTGGAGGTAAGAAATCCTTCTTAATAAGCTTTTGAAATTCCTTCCAAGATTTAGGTTTGTTAGTGGTTCTAGTCACATTCCACCATAATGCTGTGCTTTCTACTAAATGATTACTAGCACACTTGATACAATTTGCACGCTTTTCAAACCCTCAAATTTAAAATTTGTAATTTGCCCATCCCTTGTTAGTGCAATGGTGAGAATGGTGTTTAAGAGCTCTGGGTTTGAATCTCCCCTGTGCGAACCATGGCACTTTCTGTACTTCCTACTTTCAAGCTAAGATCAAAAAAATTAAAAAAATAAAGAATTATAAATTTATTCCTAACTTTTGAGGTCTTGGATTTTTTTGGGTGCTTTTCATGGTAAATCTTTTTTATCTCTATCTATATATTCTCTTAAGGACCCAAACCTACCACGTGGCAAGAATTTGAAGGTTTGAGGAGATGTGTGTGAAGCACCGTGAGAGAAACAGAGAAGAGAGATGGTATTTCCTGGCCCAAACTTCAAAGGTAAATTTGAATTTCAAATCTATATTCTCTTATTTTAACATTTCACAGCATCTAATTTTGATAGTACTCTCTCTCTCCCCGTGCGTGTCTCTCTGCGCTGAGGTGCACTTTTGAAAGGAGAGAGAGAAAGAGTATTGTGTGTTTTTGTGTGTGTTCAATCGTCGTCGCCTCTAAAGGTGAGACTCTCTCTCTCTCTGTGTGTGTGTGTGTGTGTGTGTTGTTGACTTTCCTATGTTTTTGTTGTGTGCAAGTGTAGGTTAGCAGGTTTGATTCAAGGGAGGCTATCTCTGTGTCATCTTTGAGGTCGAGGACTCTCTCTCTCTCAATGTGTGTGTGTGTGTGTGTGGTGTGTTGTGAGAGGTGGGCGGGCAAAGAGAGAAAGGGAGGGAGAGAGAGAAAAAAAACAAGGGTAGGTTGTGTGTGTGTGTGTGTGTGTGTGTGTGTGAAGGTGATAATTTTTGAAATGGGGGCAAGCAAAGAGAGAGAGAGAGAGAGAGAGAGAGAGAGAGAGAGAGAGAGAGAGAGGTGGCAATTGAATTTGGGTCTTTGTGTGTGTGTGTGTGTGTGTGTGTGTGTGTGTGTAGCATGTGTATATTTGTGTTTGTGGTTGTTACATATAATATCCACCCTTTGGCTAAAACGGGGACACCCGTGATGCTAGTGTGCCATGTTAGTGAATTGGTATCGTGGGTGATCCCGCATTAAATACTAGTTACCTAGCATTATTAGTATAGCTTGAGACCATGCTTGACGGGTGTATGTTATCCAAGTGTAACAAGTAGTACCATGCTTGATGACTGTGTGTTGTCAAAGTGAAACAAGTGGACTATGCTAGACAACTTCACGGTCTACGTGTAACAAGTGGTTTATGCAAATGGCATGCCATGCTAGATGATGTGTATAGTGATTCTCTCATTGAAGTGTAACAAGTGGTGAGTGTATGTTGTGTTTGTGCTTATTAACGTTTCATATTGGGACTAATTATTGTGATAGCAATTAATTGGAACAACTAATGTGTTTACGTTTGTGAGATAGGTGATGAGCAGTGCCTGTGTCGCACATGAGGGATCTTATTTATGACATCTCGGATTATTATTTCATATGGGTTATTTTGTTGGCCATGTGCCAAATGATTGTACATATTATTTATGCGCGCTTATGCGTGGCGTTGCTATTTTACGAGCACGTGTGTTAGAAGAATTTTGGTTATTTTACACTTAGTGTGTAAGCTTTACTGCTTGAGTTATTTTTGAACAAGTGGAAAACCAAAGCCCTATTTTGTACGCACAACTATTATTAGCTCCTTCAGCTATATTTTGAATACAATTTTCAAAATACTCATGTCGTGAAAGTGAGAGCTGCACGCATGAGAGGGGAGATTGCACCCAATCTTGTGTCGATGATGATGTTTACTCTATTTCATGCTTTTATGTTATACTTTAATCTTGTCAATTTGATTCAAGTCTATGCCTTGTTCTTTTAACTTGTATGTGAGCTTGTATGTGAGCTTGATTAATTCTTCAAGAGGTACTAGAGATCCCGTGACAATGGTATAAGAGCTATGGGTACTTGTACTTGAAGAAAAAGGAGAAGCTCACAAAAATCTAGAGGATAAAGAAAGCAAAAGCTTAGCTTAAGGACTCTTGGACAAGGGTTGAATAGTTTATGGGAATTTTTTGGATCATTGGATGGAGATTTGAATCAACGGCATAAAGAGATTGTCAACCTTTTTACCAAAACCACTTCTGCATAAGTGAAAACCACGCTTCTCTTCACAAAACCACCTTTCTCCTTGGTTCACCACTCTCAGATCAAGATCCATGGATGTAATCTGCATGCCTTGAAACCCCTAGTCCCACTCTCAGAAAGCAAGCATATGTGAAGGATTTTCATCTCTCTACAAGTCAACGACCTCCAATTTTCCCTTCTTTCTTTCTTTTCACTTCTGCAGTACCCAAATTCAACTGCGCTAACTTTTCCTTTTGATTTAGACAAAGCTAGTTGGACTCAGTTAGTGGCCTCTCTCACCTATAAATAGACCCTCATTCTTTTGTATTATCATCTGTGAACTAAATTATGCCGGTATTACTCTAAGATAAGCTTATTTCCTATTATCCTCTAATAATCCTCTACAAATTGAAGAGATTGGAGCTTCTCTCTCTCTTCAACCTTCCTTGGAGTCTTCATCAATATACCAAACCAATTGATTGGTTGGGGGCCTCTCCATTGACTAAAGAATCAAGTAAATTAACAGGTAAAGTGTGGTTTATGGTCTTTTTTTCTTAAATTTCAAAATGTTTCTCACTTCTCAACCCCTCTCAAGCTTGAGAAGCATTCAATTGAATGGCTCTTTAATACAATTGGATTAACTAGGCTAGCTTTTAATACTAGCTATCAAAGGCTTTAAAGCCTTTAGCCAATAAAGTATATTTTCTTTTTTCTTTTTTTAAAGTGAAGAGAATGTGCTACGCTGAATGGTCCAGCCACCATCGAAATCATTGAATCCTCCTCATTATTTTCTTGAATAGCCAAGTATAGTGGTTAGATCATAAGGGCTATGCTATAAGGTTTTTTTTAAATTTAAAAATCCTCCTAAAGTTTAAACATAAAGGCCCACTAGCAAGCCTTTCATTTCTTTAAAGAGGGATAATTTCAAGGAGATTTTCGGCACCTAAAAATTTTAGATTTGGGGACTCATAGTAGAAATTTCAAAAATTGTTCTTGTTTTTTCAAAGAATTTAAAGGCAAAGTCTGTTGAGTTTTCTATGGCGAGTACATGTCCACTTTAAAACTACTCGAGGGTCTCTTGGCACTTGTGGATTTTTCTTCTCACACATGAGTTGAACGAGCTTCCGACTTCTTACAAATTGTGGGTATAAGTATTAACATTATTTCAATAATGATAATAAGTCTATTTCTATATTTAAAATTTGCACCTTTCATCTATCTACATCTCTCTTTTCACTAATCCTCTACCCCCAACCATTTAAGAGCAAATTCAAGTACTCCAAAACTCTATAGATTTTAGTTGAGAAGGAGTTGAGAAGGGATGCAGAGGATATGTTATCCCGTAAGAAGAGGCATAGAGGTGCTAGTACTGGTGAATCTTCAACCTTTAATGATAATATAAAAAGAATACCCGAATTTTCAACCTTTAATGATAATATAAAAAGAATACCCGTATTTATGTGAGATATATCATTTTGTTTTGTTGGGCCCCACTTCAATGGTCATAAACGTAAAAATTATCCAACGCATCTTGTGAGGTTAGCTATGGCGGACCATCGGACTTCTTCTTGCAGTGACTCGCGAGCTTCTTCATCCCTGTGATTCGGCACGGAGGAAAATTTCCAAGCCCTTTCCTGCTGTGCATTGAAAGTCTCCCCGCATGGTTTTTGATTCCTGGCGATGGCGAATCCCTAAATCTGCACAGGCTCTGCATTATGCTACCTCACATGGCTCTTTAGAAACCCTTACCTTATCGTAGGCTTTGCGTAACCTTCTCCGATACAATCTTCCTGCAGTTTCGGTTTATTCTTAGCTTCTCAGGCCCCTGCTGTATGGCGAAACCTTAGCGCAGATTGAGGCCCTCGCCGAGCTTCTTACTGGATTCTGGCCACGGAACAGAGTCCCGTTTGCTAAAGCTGCTTCCGGGATCCGGCAATGGAAAAACCCTAGCACAGCAGGCTTTTTCTAGCACCTGCTATGGGGAAACCTTAGCACGGCAGAGCTTTGGCTAGGTACAATTTACGACTACAGCTTAGAACCTCCTTGCTCGTTGGCAGAAACCCTAGTTATGGCGCATGTCTGATGCTTCCAGCCCTGCTCGACCTTGCCTAGGCCATGTCTCGTGGTACCATCTCCCACTACCGCTCCCGTAACTTGGACGCCTGCACTCTGCAACTCAATAGCTGGAGTCCATTTGTTGCTCCTTCGATCGCTACAGATCTTGATCAGCCGGCCAGCTATGGAGACGATGAACCCGTGAACACGCTTCTTCTCGCAGGTGCATCTCCCACCAGGCCACTGGACATCAAACCAAGCAGATCAGCATCCTCTGGGTCTCCTGCCCTGCATCTTGTCAAATGCTCCTTCAAGCAGATTATGAGGAGAAGTGTTGGGAGCGAACGCTTCCGATGGTCTTGCCATCCTTTGAAAGCAGTATCATCTTCCTTGGACAACGAGGGCTTGGATCCTAGCAGGAATCCTAAGTACATAAACCCTAACTATGTAGGAATGACAGGAGAAATGGCCTTTACTGTGGAGAATCAAGTTTTGGAACCTCACGGGACTAACTATGTGGGAATGCCAGAAGAAATGGATATTAGTGTGGACTGTCAGAGTTTGGATCTTGACAGAAGCCCTAGCTATGGAGAATGTACCCATAGTCGGGGTTTGGACCCTAGCAGAACCTTTAAAGACATGGAAACGGTAGCAGGAATTTCACCTACTCTAGGTATCTATGGAGCTACAGGATATCTTACAGAGCAAGCAGCATTGGTCAAGCAACATGGTGCACTGAATTCCAGAGACTCTTGCGAGATCTCAATGCTTACCCCTAGCCTGAGCGGTTGGAGCAAGAGGCACAAGCAGATTTCCAAGGTGCTCGCAAGGGGGCTATGGCGATGGAAAGAGGGTTCTCGGGCGAGGAAAAGAAGACGCAAAGGTGGATCCTCGCGGTCTGGGTCAGGTAGGAGCAGTGATTCTTGGAGGGCAAGAATGTATGCCTCAGATCCACCCACTGTAGGTGCTTCTGCTGCTTACGCCACTTGCTCTGACATTCCGATGCCTGGGACAGACTCTAGTGGGGAGCTTTTCTTCTATGGCGACAGTGGTGGAATCAGCTGGGATTCAGAGTTTTCTCTGACTGGGGAAGGAGTCATCCATAGAAGAGATGGTGTAGATGTGTTCCATGCCTGGATTGTTAGTGAAAGTCAGAGTCTCGAATCTGGCTATGGCAGTGAACCTGGGTATCGAGGTGATGGGGAGCTTGGATATGAGGATGATGGTATTCCTGATGAGCAGGATGAGGAGAGGGAACAACTACGGCTAAGTCCTTGGAGAGAGAGTGGCGCTAAAACCACACTGTTGGGGGGTGCAGAGGAGGAAGGTGAGTAATGGCACCTATGTCTTAGTTGTTGTTGGCTTAAGCTACCTTGTCCTCACTGATCTATTGCATAGATGATATTGGCTAATCCCTTTTTCTTGACTTGCAGACTACATGGGTAATCCTACAAGCTCAAGTGAATCAAAAGTGCAGCATCGTTTGCGAAGGCGGCGGCAGGATTTGAAGTCTCTTACAGGGCCGAGGAATCGACATTCCTGATAGAGCTGGGTTCCCCATAGGATTTACCGCTCCATATTACTGTCAATCTGGTTGTTCAGCAGTTGTTGCATTCATTTGTGTATGTTGCGGGACGTAGATCAGTTGACATATTGAAAGGAAGTTAGTTCTTATTGTTCTGTATATTATGAAAGCAAGCTGTACATAATTGCTTGTAAGCATGCCTCGACAGGCATCTCCATTTCAAGCTTGCTAATGTGATTGGTTATTGACTAGCAATCATAACCTTTATTTTTTGGATTCTATGCTGCTATAGATTACTAATCATGCCTAGGACCATGGCTTCGAGGGGCTGGTTGATGCTCAGTGTCCATTGATGTTTTCTCCAGGCTTTTTTTTGTTGTAGGCATTGGATTTGTTTTTGGTATCTTGCAACTTCACATCAAATCTGGGAGCACGCTTCTGTGGTTGAGAACCTTAGATCTAGGGCTTGACTAGCATATTAACTTGCATGTACTTGATCTACCAAAGGTGATGTTTGTATGAAGGCTTCATCTTTAGGCATTGACGGGGAAAGATCCGCCAGGCTGACGGAGAACAACTGTGCAGAGGGCAAGAGATTTTGAGATTTCGTACCTTGAAACAGTGGGTCTCACACCACCACCCCTTGACGTTCGACCTCCACATGAATTCGTAGAAGACATCTTGAGACTGACGATATGGAGTCATAACCAACATGACACACCTAGAAGCTTTGAGTTGGGGAAAAACCAAGCCAATCCACGTCTCAAGGATGATGACCTAATTTGATGGAATTGGAGATCCCATCAATACCTAGAGAAGTTCGATCAAATTTGCAAGGCTATGGGATGGCTTATTTGGACTTTGTCTCGATGGCAAAGCAGGCCAGTGGTTTAGGTCACTAAACCCACTTGAAAAGGCCAGCTACGAGGTCTTGAGACACTTTCATAGTGGGACTCTTGCCCAATGGAGCTAGATGAAGCCTAATTGTACATATATGCAACCCTCTGTTCGGGGCCATGGTGTAGCAAAGAGCAAGAGATCTCAACAATATGGTACAACAAAGAGTAAGAGATCTCAACAATATGGTACATAGGCTACCAATGCAACGCTTTCGAGAGGCAAAGGTCCACATTGTATTGTGGAGTGCTGTCACAAAGATCCTACACTAAATTCCCCAAGTGCTCTAAGCACTCTGAATCCCATGCCCAAGCCCAATGTAATTCCTTATGGAGGCACATGCCATCTATATGCTATCTAGAAGGCATATTTGACCATGCTTATAAGGATTGTTCCAACAGAGGGACAATCGCACTTGTGGTGGGCAAAAGCATCAGAAGCATTTGCATCTGCAACTGCATCCACGTCGGCGAGCCTTAACTTATTAAGCGTACAAGAAGGACTCATTCACACAATCTCTCTTAATGCAATCATAAGGCTCCAGCCAAGACAAGGGTAGTAGAAAGTCTAGGCTTAGCAAGCAGCTAAAGAGCTAGAGGCGTAAGTCCCAAAGCTGCAATAGTTCCTAAAAAGGCCAATGAACCAAAACCACAAGTCTAAAAGAAGAAGACCTCGAAGAGCACGCATAAATGCAACACACAATCAATTGTCAAATGCAAGGATGTTGTAACCATCGAAAGTGGTTTTGTGACGCGAGCTCCAAAGCCATCTCCCTTGTTGTGGAGACAACCAGTGATCTCTTGCTCAAACTTGCTCTTTCCAAAGAAAAGAAACCCATAAACTATGAAAACCTTTCAAAAAGACGTAAGGAGTACTCCAACCCCATGTTGAAAAAAGATAGAATGAAGCAAGTCCAAGAGCTAGTGAAGTAGAGTTAGTGTTAGACACTAACTGGCACTTGAGCGTATCCTAGACTCTATCCCAGAGCCAATCATAGAAACATTGAGGGAATCTCAAAGTTTACCCAAGGCCTTAGATAAACCCATATCCATTCTCAAGAGGTGACAAACAAAACCACTTTCGAAACCTTTGTCTTTGGAATCAATCCAACCAAGTCCCACATTGCTAGATGTAGTGAGAGGGAGGACTCAGTGGGAGGTGAAAGCTGGCCTTCCATCGGCCACAATAGCCAACGTAACATTTTCTTCGAGGTGGTCGATGACAACTTTACCTCGTTCCCTTTAGAGGCACCACCTCCTAAGGAAGGATCAAGGCACATACCTTACACATTAGTAGGTCCTAGCCCACCTCACAGTGAGTAGTACGAGCCCAGTGAGTGCGAATATTGTCCGAGGGACATAGTGAGCCTCACAGTCTTCTTGTCCCCGAAGGTGGAAGTGTCGATAAGTTCTCTTTTGTAAGGAAATTTGCAACTTTGGAGAGACTTATCAAAGTGGATAAATGGGAAAGTAAGAGCCCACACAATTGAATCCGAACAGGAGGAGAATGACAAACAATGTCCCACTCAACACCCTCTCTCCATAGCCAAAACCAAAGGATAGCCAGAAGTGTCTATGAATAAGCTGGGACACTATTTTGAAAGTAATGAAATGGATGCAATGTTACATGTCATGTACAAGGAACATATGGTGGTGGTGGTGTCAGCATAATCACCAAGGAACACAACCAAACCTGTAGGCATCTTGCAAGCTACAAAAATCAAGACCTTTAGACTAAGCTTCCACCACACATTTATGGTGATGAATTTTCATAGACGAGGGTCATACACAATGATCCTTGGAAGACCTTATATGAGAGAAGCAATGTTGATTCATGATTGGGAAACCAAGAACATCTATATACGTAAAGACAACTAGTCCTCGAAGGTAACCCTATAGACAGGGAAGACTCATCCCATGGGTCGAGGCATTCTTGCCAACAATGAGTATATTACAACTATCCAAACTGCTTCAGTCAACATTTGTAAACGTTGCAACAAGTTGTTGGATAGTGAAGATGAGAACCAAGATTACGAACCTCTCTCAAAGCTTGATGACTCCAAGGATTGGGCCCATGTCTTGGCAATCATGGACACTCTTCCGCAAAAGCTTGAAACAAGGTAAGTACTACTAGACGACGATTGGATTAACATAAATCCACTACTCAAGCATGTAAACATGAGGAGTGCAAATGTATTTAAACTTGGAATTCTCCCATTCTCTCAATGCATGTTCTTAGCTAGAAAATCGTTAGTGCAACATCCCTCTTGAGAGCCAATAATAATATCTAGGAGTTGCTAAGACTAAGAGGACTCCTGTGTAGAAGGATCAACCTTTGCATTACCCACAGCCAAGAAGGAGAAAATCACATAGAAAGACTAAGAGGTCTCTTCTCCCCATCAAGACGGATCTTTACTAGCTTCGCCATCTTAAGGCCATGGATTCACATGAAACCTACACACGATAGTGGGAGCCTAGCCTAAATAAGGTCACCATTCATACCAAGATAGTGGTCTATAAAAGTGACGAGGAGCCTACGAGCTCCGAGCAAGTCAAGCTCTACCAAGCTGCCAAATGCAAGCTCAATAAGGTTAAGGCGAAGGCAGATAATAAAACTCAAGAGAAAGGTCTGAGGCAAGTGTCCAAGTATTTTAAGTTCTACAACATCGGGAATAAAGTGGTTAGTCATGTTAGATCCACGTCAAGCTAATAGAAGCCCATGACTTCTACAAAGGGAAACTGTTCGTTTGTGTCCCAAAAACCTTGCCATCTACGTAACTTATGAAGCCAAAAAGATCCAAGAAATGGCCTCAGTACCCAACGCCACCCCAAAAGTCTACGCTTTGTTGGATTCTAACAAAACTGCTAAAAGGACAAGGAATTTATGAAGGAAACCCCCATATTTGGGTGGCAAAATCAAAGAAGCCCATGCCTTAGACCCCTCACAAATGCACCCCTGAACATCAAATCCAAGTGGGTGTGGAGACCCAAGGTCCTACCTCCGACACCACCCCTAAAGTCGATGCATGAATGGAGAGCAATGGCAGCACCCTTGATGTGTGTGTGCCAGAACAACGCTCTAATCAAGTTGGTAGAAGTACCCTTGGTCATGCCAGCAAAGCCATGCCTAGTGGTTATATCTAAAATTGTTTCAAATTCTGATGAGTCACCCAAGGTGCCATGTGCCAACTGGTGCCATGTGCCAACTATACTCTATATTTGTGCCCCAATCCCCATGGTCCCATGAAACTCCCGTGTGCATTACCACATCATTAATTCGCTACCTGCTGCTGAAAGGATAAATTTCAAACAAGCACACTAGCAAAGACGACCACAGTGGTGTCCAAGCTTTCATCGTGGATGGGCAAACGGTTCTCCACCCTTGCTCGTTAAGTGTGCACACAGTATGCCTCGACGAGCTCTAGCCCATGTGTACATATATAACGTAGCGCCTTTGCTCAAGTGTAAAGTTATTACCTTCATCGGACTGAGAAGAAACACCAAAAAACCCAAAAGCATTTTATGAAAACAACTAAGAGCATGCACATTACACCTCGTGCACACACATTTTCCAACTCTTATGCACATCACATATTCTCCCATGCACATGCGCACCCCGTTGCATTCACACACTTTCACTTGTAAATTCACCCACATTCCCATTCGTCTGTGCACATGTACTCTTGCATTCACATGCATACACCTTGCACACACACGTACCCCACATGGGCACATACCCCACACACTTACATCTGCATATATACATTCACTTGTGTGTAAACTCACCTACATACGCACGTGTGGACATGCACTTGCATTCATGCATTCATATGTGCACCCTGCCTTTGCACATACACGATGTACACTCCACCTTTGCACATGCTTCACATATTCTCTGCATACCTTCAACTTTAAACTTTGGCATCCCTGTCACAATTCCTTTAGTCTGCAGCATAGACTTCATTCTGTGCACATTCACATGTCCAATTATTTTATGCCAAATGTTTGTGTCTGCAACAATTCCTGGACCATTTGCAAACATTGCAGCACTCACTTCAAGCATGTTTACATTCAATGTAAACATTTTGCCCACTCTGTTGCCTTTTGCAACCAACCTGCACTTGTCTTTAAAGTCTTCAACATAACAACCATCAGGGTTAAACCAAACCTGCAAACCTTGCTCAATCATCTGGCCAACTAAAACTAGATTCTTTGTTATGTTCGGAACATAAAGTACATTTGCAAGGTACTTCACTTTGCCATCCTGTAGACAATGGCGCATCTCCAACATGGGCAATTGGATGAGTAGTGTCATCCCCTGTTTCCACAAAACCTAGTCTTTCAAGGTTTTTCATCTCCTTGAACCACTCCCCATGACTTGTCATGTGGTTCAAAGCACCTGAATCAACGTACCATACATCATCTTTATGTGCTGCTTCTACATTTTCAGACATGGCATTAAAACGACATGCTGCATAACAAACAACCTTTCATTATCCTCATTGTTTCTGCTCGAGGATGCATAGTTATTGTGCTGCAATTTTCCATTTTGCATGTCAACCTCCTTCTTATAACAATTTGCCTACACATGTCCAGGCTTTTACCATAATAAAAGCATCCATGTGTATCATTATACTGCCTTTGCCAATTTCCACGACCTCTTTGACTCCCCCTGCCTCTGAATTGGCCTCTTCCACGTGCGTGTTGTTGTTGTTGTGAATTCTGAGATTATTGTTGTTGCTGCTGTTGGCCATAATTTTGATTACATGTTCGGCCACCTCCTTGGCTGCGTCCACGGCCTCCTCTACCTCGTCCTCTTCCTGAACTTGTGTAGAAGGCCTGTTGCTCTGAATTGTTTTTGTTTTGTGAAGACTGTTGGTCTTCACTCAAGCTCTTCTCTTCTCTTCTATAATTAACATAGACACCAAATCTGTGAAATTGGGAATGTTTTTCCGAGTCTAAATAGACGTCTTGAACGCCTTGTATTGTGGCACGAGACCACATAGACAGACTTCCACCTTATCATCATCATCTACTAAAACGCCAATAGATGCAAGGGATTCCACAATACCCTTGATCTTCAATGCATAGTCATTCACAGACATACTCTTTTTCTCCATAGTATGAAGTTCATTCTTCAACTGTATCTTTCGTGCCTTAGTATTCGTTTCATAGAGTTTTACCAAGGTGTCCTATGCCTCCTTGGGGGACTTGGCATCCTGTATGTGCCCAATCATGGTGTCCTGTATACTGATAGAGAGTTAATACATAACTTTTCTGGCTCCTTGGTTCCAATCCTTGAACTCTTTCACATCTGCAGCAGCTGGATTGATCTCCGGTGCCTCTTTATGCTGCTCACCTTCTATATAGTCCTAGTAACCCTTTCCCATCAAGAAATTTGTCAGCCTGAACCTCCAAGCATGGAAGTTGTTCTTATCAAGCTTCTCAGCATCAATCTGGTTTATGCCATCATTTGACATCTTGCCAGACACGCAAATTTACCAGAAACAGCACTCCGGTTTGCCCTGCACAAACTGCTGTATTTTCTGCAGCGATACTGTACTACACTCAAATGTCACAACCAGTGACCTCAATGTGCATACATACACCCAATGGCAACTAATTACCTCCTTGCAGCGATACACAAGAGAGAGATGAATGGCTAAATTTTCTTCTTTCTTCTTCTCTTCTCTATAACCATATAACTAAAAGATAAGAGTACAAACATAAAGGGAAAGTACTCTCCTAATAACATATAGTGGTCGGTCCATAGTGTGAACTCGACTATATGAGTTGGTGCTATAACTATGCCATAACTCTAGTACTCCAAAGTGGCTATCACACAACCTGTCATCCACTGGTGGCATATCAACCATAATCTCACCAACCTGCCAGTGGCATAAGTACGAAAGCTATCACCCAAGGCGGGTCGTCAATGTCTACCATAGCACTAGTTGAGTTTGATATCTCGACACAAATGTGTTGACCTTTGCTTGCAACTTGAAAGAAAAATAATTTCTTGATATATAAAAGAAGCAGGGTGTATTCTCTTGGACTACACTTATTGCAGTACATGATCAGCGTTTGCGAGATCGGGATGTCATAATATTCTTCCAAAAGTTTTAATATGAGGACCTTTCTCCAAATTGAGTAACCTTTGCTTGCATCTTGAAAGCCAGTGAGAGCCGAAGATTTGTGTGACAAGCCTAAGAGCAACAATGTACTCCATTTGTAAGGCCCACCTTTTATTATTAGGTGGGACCGCTTCTCCTACTTTCTTTAATTCAAAATGGAGGGTGATTTGTGGTAATGTATGTATGTTCCTGCATGTGCATGCATGTGTGTGTGTTTCTGAGGCTTTTTATGTTAGGCTATGTTAAGGTTCTCTTTAATGTGTGTAAGTTGGTATACAAGGGTGATGTGTTCTTTCTTCTCAATGGTATGCATTTGTTCACCATCCAGAGGATGGGTCGAGGGACTAATTACAATAAAGGAGTTCTAAAGGATGGCTAGAGCCCTTTACTTAGAGGAAGAAGGGTGCTTGAAGTAGGTAGGGTCCATGATTTAGAGAAAGGACAACCCCCCCACCTTGTGACTGCTCATGCATTCGTGAAAAAATAGTGGCTTTGTTTTGTATTAAATTTTCCAAGCATGCGAAAGTATAGTATTTCTTGGCCTTCTTAAGAGATGGTCGGTTTTACTAAGAAAGATGAAAATAATGTCTTATAGTCAGAAGTCACTACCTCAAACAAGATTTTAATCCATGCCATTGAGTAAAGAGGGTTGGATTTTTACACCTTGCACTCAAAAGCTTGTGACCAAGCCTAAGCCAACTCTTCAAGATCAACTCAATTGTTGATAAAAATGCTAATATTTTTTTACTTAACTTGTTGAATCTTTCCACTTATGGCTTCTTACTTAACTTGTTGAAACTTTCCACTAAGTCAACATCTCTAGCTCTACTTAATTGTCTTAATACTTACTTCAATAAATAAGCATTGTGGTCCATTAATATCTTGGGTCCTTCCATTGAGTCGACATCTTAAGATCAAATAAATTGTCTAATAACATAACCATTTAAGCTGTTTTTAGTTATGTGGTTCATCAAATGCAATATTATTGCATGGGTCCTATTGCCTCCATCTAGGCATAGAGAGCTCTCCCTTCACCCCTTTAGCAAAGGGACATTCTGGTTTAAAATGGAGTGAGGATGCGACATAAGAGTTAGTGCACCCACATAGGGAAGTTGTAGTTTATGGCTCAAGGAAATACCTAATGACACATGCTTTGGCAAAGCTCTTGGCTTAAACATATTTGGCGTTGGTGTCAAGGGCTGGCATAGGGCTTAGCTCTATTCATATCTCAATTCCAAGCTATTGGGATCACTAAATATTTCCCAATGTTTCTTAGGAGGTAAACATATGGTTATTGGAGTCTTGGATGTGTTAGTTTTATTACTTTTGATGTTGTTAGTTTCATTAGGGAATTCTAGTTTCATACTTTGGAAGGGAAAAACCCTAGTTTTTTTGGGTGATTTGCATGATTTTGGAGCCCAAGAGGCTTAGATTTCATTATATTGAGCCAAGTAATAGCTTAGCAATTGTGATTAGGAGTGAAATCCACTTCAAAAACATAAGAATTAAGCTCCATTAGGTGTGGATTAGAGTGGGATAGTTAATTTTTATATGTGTATCAACCTGCTAGTAGGTGACATTCTTCTATAGGTATAGGTGCACAAAGCATTCACAATAATGCAAGTCCATTGGAGGATGATGTTGCGCATAGGATCTTGTGGGAAATTCATAGAACTAATTCTGGAAGACATCAATGTACATTCATAGTAGGATGATGTGCATAGGAGCTTGTGGGCAATTCATAGAACTAATGCTGACATCGATGTAGAGGATGATGTGCATAGGAACTTGTGGGGAATTTGTAGAACTAATGTTGGAAGTCATTCGTCTGTACGTGTAGGTGCACAAAGGGTTGACATCGATGTAAGTTCATTGGAGGATGATGTGCATAGGAGCTTATGGGGGTAATTCGTATAACTAATGCTAGAAGAGGTCAAATGTCAAGGATACTTGGAGGATAGATGGATGAAATACAAGCGATTCATTGATAAAAGGGAGGAGAAAACAAAAAAATGGGCTCCTGCATCTTTATTCTTTGGTAAGATCAATACACAAGTAGGGATTAGAAGACAAATGGTATGGTTTTGTGGTGATAATGTTGACCACACATGCACCCCCACAAAGCTTCATGTGGAGTGGCCTATTAAACGAGGTACTTAGTTGAGTGGATTAGAGATTGCATCCTTGGAGGCTAGAGGTTTTTGCCTAATAACAATGGGATGACATCCTAACATCTCAAATGTGGATACTGGGTTGCCTCTAATGCATGATGGAGTACCTATGGAATGGAAAAATGTGGTAACTAAGAACATGGACTCAATAATCAATTGGTCTTTAAGAATGCACTGTGAGGTCCAGAATGTGAATTTGGTGCACTGATAAATTCAGTTTGATGATGGCTCGGCAATACGTTGAATATTTGGCCAAGTATTTTGAGAAGGCAGACCTAATATGTCCTATAGTTATTGGATTTTTAGGTAAACTTCTTATCACCATAATATAATTTTCTTTAGAAAAAAAATTGGTTAAATGATTCATTAAATGTTAAATTTATTAAAATTTTGAGTTTAATTGATTCAATGATATGTTAAATGATAAATTTATATATATCATTTTTTGAGTTCTTTTTTTAATCTATAGAACTATTTTCTATATGTTTGTTTAAATCTTGCATTGTGGAATAGGTTGTAAGGGGTTCAAGTGTTCTAGCCCCTTCCATATATGTTTATTTAAATATTGCATTGTGGAATAGGTTGTAAGGGGTTCAAGTGTTCTAGTCCCTTCCATTGGAAAATTTGAAGCCCAAAACGATTATTTTTAAAGGTTTCTTTTAACATGTGTGAGTTTAAATATCACTCATGTTTTTTGATAATAATGAGAAATCACAAGCTATGTATTTATCAATAAATTCTATAATCTTTGATAATAATGAGAAATCACAAGCTATGCATTTATTAATTAATTCTATAATCTTTGATAGTAATGAGAAATCACAGGCTATGTATTTATCAATTAATTCTATAATCTTCGATAGTAATGAGAAATCACAAGCTATGCATTTATTAATTAATTCTATAATCTTTGATAGTAATGAGAAATCATAGGGTATGTATTTATCAATAAATTAGATAATCTTTGATTTATTATGTAAATTACATTTTGGTGCATTCATTGTCCATTTGATCCATAATTATGCTCACTAACTCTACTTTAGAATATTCACTACCTTTAGTTTGGAATTCAACGACAAAAGGGTGATCTTTTTTAATAGATCAATATGATTATAATAACATGTACATGTTGAACATCATATGTATACAGATACATTCAATAGTTTGGAATTCACTGACAAAAGGGTGATCTTTTTTAATAGATCAATATGATTATAATAACATGTACATGTTGAACATCATATGTATATAGATACATTCAATAGGCCATGTATGTTGAACACGAGGCCACCAAGATACAAAAGAAAAGTCAAGAACTCAAGGAGAAACTTTAAATGCTTGAAACATACCTTACTGTTTCAAAAGCATGCAAAAAATTATTGGAAGCATTGATGTAGCTGATGTAGCATAGGCAAAGGCAATCCTAGAGGCAACCCCTTCAATGAGCCTATAGAACTCTAGGAACATTGATTTTATCTTGTCATAATTTAATACCTTTTTATGGACTATGCCTTGCGTAATATCCTATTAGTTATATTTGGAATTTGTGGATAATAATCAATGTCTATCCATCTATTTATATCTTCATGTTGTGCATGCATACACATCCATCTATTTATATATCTACCATGTTCATCTACTTATATATCTATGATGTGTACACAAATGTGTTTGCCCTCCTCTCCTTACAAGAAAGTTAATTCATTTTTTAAAACCTTATTAAGGGTCATGCAACTATATTGGTTTGTTGTTTCTTTATCTACATTTGGAAACCATTTTTGATGCTTAATTTTCTTTATATTGTTGTAGCCTATACTTGATTTTATTAGATATGCATGTTTGTAAACAAAGGCATAAACAATATATTTATTTTTGTTGATCCTTACTGTGCCTTATATTGTTGTGAGAGTAACCTATACTTGACTTTTTTAAATATGCATGTTTGTAAACAAAGGTATAAATAATATCTTTAAAAAAAATCCTTAATGTGCTTTATATTGTTGTGAGAGTAACCTATAGTTGATTTTATTAGATATGCATGTTTGTAAACAAAGGCATAAATACTATCTATTTTTTTGTTAATCACACTAATATCTTTGTTTTAAGGTCTTATATTCAATATATATCACTTTTATTTTTGGAAGGAACATGTTGTCATATTCATAGACAATGGCACTTTACCAACATGTGCAATGGGATGCATTGTATCATTACCTACTTCTACATAACCTGGTGTTTCCATTTTCTACATATCTCAACCACTCACCATAACTGGTCATGTAGTTAGTGGTGTCAGAATCCACATACCATATATCTTGAGATCTTGACACATCTCTTGTTGTGGAATTGAGCATGTCGCATCACAAACAGCTAACCACCTCTGTCACCACCCTGTTTACTAGATGATGCATAGTTGCCTTGCTGCACCTTTCCACTTTTAATGTCATTCTCATTTTTAAAGCAATCCTTTGCCATGTTGCGTGGTTTTCCACAATAATAGCAGTCTATGCTATTTGCACTTTAATTTCTTTGCCAACCACCTTGGCTTCTTTGGCTCCCCTTGTCTCTAGACATACTTGTGAATCAGTGGACTGTTGTTGTCCATAATTTTGGTTTCCTTGTCGGCCCACGACCTTGGCCTCAACCATGACCTCTACCTCTGCCTTTACCTGAATTGGAGTAGAAGACATGTCTTGATGTGTTCTTACTTTGTGAACAAGATTCCTCACCAAGAGACTTTTCTTCTATGATCAACATAGACACTAAGTCCCAAACATGCTACTTGATTGCATCATGTGCAAAACTCTATCAATCTAGTTGCTAAAGTATCTCCTATGACATAATAAAAAGACTACACATGTACTAGTAGCATACTCTCTCTCTCTCTCTCTTCTCTCTCTCTCTCCTCTCTCTCTCTTTTGGTCCTGCGACCTCGAATGATTGGACAATTGGAGAGAGATCGAGAGGTATAAGTTTTACTGTTTTCTAGGCTCATCAGAGCCAAGACTTTGATAATCCACCACATTTTACTGGCAGAGTTTGGAGTCTCACCATTGGTCCTCGATGTAGCGTTCTAGACTATCATATACCTCCAGCGGATCCTCAGATTTGGAGACACAGTAGAGGGTCGCACCCGGCTTCCATGGCTTGCTTTGACTTCATCCCAGGCTCTGGCAGATGCAGGTACTCAGAGATGCTGGTTCCATAGACTCCGTACATGGTTTCACTCGCTTGGCCTAGACCTAGACAGGCTTACGCCATTCATATACAGTCTCAACGCTCCTCACTTATACTTATCCACCACGACACCAGATCAGTCAGGTCATTCGTGTGGACTTGCTCCAGCTCTACACATTCCGTACATGGATCCTCCCCACATGTTTGCCTTTGAAGATGGCTGTATACCGCAGTCATTTTCTCAGGATCTTGGATGAGGGTTTCATTGATCCTCCAGGGTACACGGGGATACATCTCTCGCATGCACTCAGGATCTCTCTTGGACAGCTTAGAGTTTCATCCCATAGATTGGAGATTGAGGCAGGTAGGATGAGACAGACGAGGAGAGGCAGGAGAGTTAGCAGACAGGACTGGACATGCTCCATATGTGACATGGGCGAGGTTGAGATAGAGGAGCACTTCTTATGCAGATGCCCAGCGTACTATGAGATCTGGGGGAGGTTTCACTATCTCTTTAGAGATGACTTTGGCCCTATTTCCACAGTCATTGACTATGAGGATTAGAGATGCCTAGCTCTATTTGTCTCGTGAGAGAGGCTTTCACTTTTAGAGGCAGGAGACTTAGACAGATGCAAGGCCACTAGATGCACGAGAGACCTAGGAGCCAGATAGCCCACCATACCACACTGAGACTCACAGGGAGGATCCATAGATTTCGGACCTAACATGGTTGTAGAGGCCACTATTGTACCCACGAGGATGCACATATGAGATGATTGAACAGAGACGCATAGAGCACCTACATAGAGGCTACTACAGGAGACTGGTCTCACGATGCCAACGGACATTATGGGCATTCAGACAGAGACACCTCGGGGGGGACCCTCCATTGCCGCGCCTACGGATCGTGGGCTCTCGAGGGACCAGATTATCCACTTGATCCAGGGAGGAGAGGTGGAGGGGCATGGCTTCTTCTACTATTATGGTGCACCTGACGAGGGGGCCGAGCCCTCATGAAAACCTATATGGCATGACATGCTTCTCATGATGTACACTTATAGCATGCTGCATAGCTTTTTGATTTTCATTTCAGTTTCAGTTCTAGTTTCACACATTTCAGTTTCATCATGCTTTTTCGATGAGGCTCCTCCCGAGCGCATCGACTTATGTATTCATGTATGTTTGACATATGTCTCATGGACCCGTTATGGTCCTTCGAAGACAATAATAAAATTTCATTTCATTTTATTTCTCTCTCTCTCTCTCTCTCTCTCTCTCTCTCTCTCTCTCCCCCACACACACACATACATCACAAATCAAGAATCAAAATTTTAATTTTTCCTTCCCATATACTGCTTGTTTTAATTGGCAAGAGGTTGGCTCTAGGTTAGTCCTACATAGTTAGTGAGTAGAGTGAAGCTGGTTAAAATAGATATGGAAAGGACGTATGCACACACTGGTGTTAGGAATGTTCAAGAGGGAGTCATAAGAGTACAATGGAGTATGCATTAATAATGAAGGTATCTCAAACAAAGCAATGTGGCATCGCCTGTAAATAGGCCAAAGCTGCAAAACATGAAGGATAATTGCATCATCCAAAGCTGCAAAACATGAAGGATAATTGCATCATCCAAGAAGACTCATAGAATGGATTCCATGCCAGCTTGAAAGAAAGATTTAGGAGCCACTAAGAAATCAAGAAGGAGATCACCAAGGGTTACAAAACAGGAAGCATGAAGCTCAAGAAGAAGAACTGGCACAACTATGGTGGTGGGAAGGATGTCTCTCAAGTACCCTAAGTTCAAGGACAAGACCAAGGAGGATCCATATGCTCACATCTTTGCCTTCGAAACTAAATTCCTAGCACCAGAGCTCCGTTTGCCACAAAAGACAAAGTATTTTGTGACAATGTTGGGTGGCAAGTCCACTTGTTGGTATGCATAATATGGTCTAGAACTCTTCCAGACATTTGAAGAATTGAAGAAGGCCTTCTTGAAAAGATTCAGGAAAGACAAGACCATAACAGAAGTGCTTGAAAAGCTGCAAAGTCTAACTCAGAAGAAGAGGCCAACACATGACTATGTAGCTAAATTACGAGCACTGCTAATGCACTTGGGTCAGCCCAACCAACCTGCTCAAGCCATGGTGAGTTAGTGGCTTGTGAGAGGACTAAGGGAAAAGATCCAGACAATAGTGACCTCATATGACGTGGATGCCCTCACCTTTGAATAAGTGGTGGTAGGAGCTACCAAAGCAAAAGGGATCTTGAAACAAACAACCAAAGACCACAAGAAGAAGATGAAGGAAAAAAGGAAGGAGGAGGAAGAAACTTTCGAATCGGATTCCATAGAAGACTCCTCAAAATTAGAGTCCAGTCCAGGAGTTAGATGCCGAAGAGCAAGAGCCCTGGAAAAAGAAAGGCAGGAAGCATGCACTAAATGTTCAAGAAGAACTAAAGGCTGCCCTAGGAAAGATTGTTGGAGGACATGCAGGATCTGGACTTAGAGTAGACGTCTGATGCACAAGGTGTAACAAGATTGCCTTTATTTCTTCCTTTAGTTTAGGAAGAACTAAAGACTACCCTAGACAAGATTTCTAGAGGACACGCAGGATCCAGACTAAGACTAGACGTCTGGTGCACAAGGTGTAACAATCAAGGTCACATGAAGGAGGAATGCTAATTAAAGAACACTTAGCAGATATGCACTATCTATGGGAGGAACAATCACATTACAGAAATCTGTTTCTACAATCCTCTCAGAATAGGAATCCGAGGGTGGTGATGGAAAGGCATCAGCACAATAGCAAGCTCCAATTGTCAACCAAGTCGCCATAGGACCTTAAATCAACAGATCATATGGAAGAGGAGGTGGTAGATTTGGACCAAGGGGATCTTGTTTCTATTGCAATGGTCTAGGACATAGAAAAATGACTACCCCATATTTTGGTGCCATCAGTAGGAACTGCAAGGCTACAAAGGGAGGCAAACCTAACAGGAGAGTTGATGTAGCTGTAAACATGGTAAAAGTGGACCATGGGGCATGTAAAGAATAAACAAAGGCACCAGAGGTGATGGCTTATAACATGATGTCAGCCTTGAGGTGAATTGGCCTATATAAGTACCCTCTTTGTACTCATTTCTAAGCAAGCATTGTGATAGTGAGTTTCTATCTATTGTTTTAAGTCTTGCACTCACTCTCACTCTCTCTCTCTCTCTCTCTCTCTTTCTCTCTCTCTCTCTCTCTCTCTCTCTCTCTCTCTCTCTCTCTCTCTCTCCACCCTTGTGCTCCACCATGGTCTCCAACATTTGAAATGTATAGTGGGATGCCTCATTTACTTGTGTAACACAAGGCCAGACATATCTTTTGGAGTGTCTTTGTTGAGCAAATTCATGCACAGCCCAGGCACAAAGCATTGGCAAGCAGTCAAGCGCATTTTTCGTTATCTTAAGGGTACCCTGGATCTTGGTTTATTCTATCCCAGGGGGGGCAGCTTGCAGCTTTATGCATACAGTGATTCAGATTGGGCTGGTGATTATGATACCAGGCAATCCACCAGTGGGAATTGTTTTTTTCTTGGCAGCTCATGCATATCTTGGTTGAGTAAAAAGCAACCCACTGTTGCTACATCTACTTGTGAGGCTGAGTACATGGCAGTCTTTACAGGGATGACCTACTAGGCTTAGGTCATCAATTGATAAGATATGAGCTAGAGGAGTTTCCCCCGGTTTAGCATAGGTCATCTCGCAGGTCAAAAAGACAATATCTCACTAATAATTACTTTAGCTTTCACAAGACGACTTCACACTTGGTATATAAACAAAAATATATTGAAATCATTTAGTCCACTAAACATTTGAAATCATTCACTAAAGACATAATACATCATTGAATCCATTCATGCCATTGGAGGAGCTTATCGATTAAAGACTTCTCTTTCATATTGCAAGAAGGAGACCAAAAAGATATGCAGCAAAACTCCATGCTTAGAAAAATGTATATAGTCCAATTCCATTCTAAGAAAAAGAAATGCATCAAAGCTCCATGCTTAGAAAAGGGTATATAGTCCAGGTCCATGCTTAGAAAAAGAAATACATCAAAGCTCCGTCCTTGTCAAAAGGGTATATTGGGCCATTGTGTATCTTTCTTTTTCTACACACATATGGATTCTCTCTCTTGTTCATCTTTGGCTATGATTCTTGGAAATGCTAATTTCATTTGTAATGGGTGCTAGGATTCATCTTTCATGTGTTTGATTTCATATGTAACTATAGATCCATTCCATTTGGTATCAGAGCCTTGATTTTGATCCACTTTTAAGGTTTTTGGTGCATGAGATTGGTATTTCTTGATGGATTTCTGAAATTTTTGGGATTCTTGAGGTTTTTGTGCTTAATCTTGATTAATTTCTAATTAATCTCATGGGATTAGCGGGGTTGAGACTTGCTTTTATGTATTTTCAAGTGATTTTGGAGATATTTATTCAATTTGGACCAAATTTTGGAGCCTTGGACCAAATTTTGGGGTGGGTAGACCAAAATTGGGAAAATTTGAATTAATCACCTATTAATCACTCTATTAATGATGATTATAAAATTGTGCTTCTTCCTCAATCTTTCCATCACCATTGCTCCTGATTTTTGCATCGTTTTGATTCATGTTTGTGGGGCTTTTGTTGGGCACACTGAGAGGATCATGGGGAGTACCAAATTGATGGGGTAATTTCTAAAATTTTCACACATTTTCTTTCCCTCTTCCTCATCTTCTTGCCAAACCCTAGATCTCAAACATTAAGCCTTGCTTCTCACCGTAGCCATACTTTCTTGACATTTCTTAGAGATTTCTTGGAGCCATTTCTTGGCCTTCTTCTTGAGCCTTCTTGCCCCTTCGTGAGCAGTAGCAAGAACACTTTCGTGAGTAGCAGCAAGACGGTAAGAAGCAAGAAGCAAGAAACCCTTCGTGAATAGAAGCAGTAGTAGCAGGAGCTAACTTCGCGCTTCACACTCTACGCTTTCGTCTTCTTCTTCTCTGCTATGCTCTCGGCCGTCATTGATACTACGTAGGTGGTCATTTTTGCCTTCCAGCTCTTGAGAAGCTTTGAAGGGTGAGCTCTCGTGAAGGTTCTGCTATGGCAATGGTGTTTTTGCCTTCCAAGATGCTGCTCTGAATGTTGATGAGGTCCTCCAAGACTTGCTAAAGCTCATGGGAGAGTGAGCAAAGGCAATAGTGGTGATTTTTGTGATTTCTTGGTGACTTCTTGGCTATGGAAAGCTTCCAAAAGAGAGAATAAATTCTTCAAGAAATGGAGGCATTCAAGCAATTTTCCTTCATCGAAATCAACAAGTGGTGGTTCTAAACACTCTTTGGTAAGTGGCTATCCAACATTTTCATGATTTACAGCTTCTATTGCAATCAAGGGCAAATTTGGGGATTCCATGTGTGGAAAGCCCTAAATTACAAAAATTAGGATTTCCTACATGCTTAGTTAGCTCATTGGTATTGTCTACATGCCAAAAATAGGAGTATATAGCAAACTATTTGCTCTCATTTGCCATTGAGCCACCTTTGGATGATTTTTTGAAGAGTTTGATGATCAAGGCAAGCATTCATGCCCTTATGATGAATCTATGGCTTACCATACTCCATCGGGATGCCATTGATCATTAGAGAAGGGAATCTTCATCAAATGCATGGTATTATGCATGCATGCACATGAATGCTATGGATGTGATTCTATGCATTGGAAGAGTTATGGAACCCATGAATGAGCTATTGACACCAATTTTGCATTGATATGACACATATTCTCATATCTTTGAGCATTACTAAGGGAATTGGATGCCATTGAGCCACTTATAGCTATACATAGATATTCACCATGACCAAGAGCCCACCCAAGCTCTGATACCATGTTAACAATCCTAATATGGGATTGATCATGGTGATAGACACAATAGGTTAAGCATAATTATGGTAGATTAAACCACACTAAGAACTCCATAAGAGAGAGAGAGAGAGAGAGTAGCACTCAATTATTTTCTCTATTGCATTCATCACAATGAACCATACAATGATATAGGCTTTCTAGCCTTATCCCACTTTATATATCATCATCCATGTGTGGCACTCCCTTTTCCACTCTTTTGGTCAACACTCACACACCATACAATATCACATGTGGCATTCTTATCTTACCACAATATCTTGCACCTCTAGGGTGCTTTCCCACATACACACAACACCACGATTACATCTCTCAACACCCCCTCTTAATCGAGGCGTTCCATAACTCACCCATCACCCATATCAATGTAGCATTGCACAACCGCAATCGCTACTACCTCTGAACAGGCAGGAGGTGACAATCGGCACAAGTTTGCAGCTGGGGCAAGCACAGCATGATCTCTTTGCCACCACTGCTATAAATTTTCTAGAATCCATTGACATAGATTGGGTGCAGGGAGCTCTCAGCTTCTTACAGCATTGCATGGGAGATGGCCTAAAGGAGATGACCAAATTGTAGGCAAAAATCAAGGAGAAGGATGCTATCATCTAGATAGCATCTAGATAGTAGGCGAAAATCAAGGAGAAGGATGCTATCATCTAGATAGTGAGAAGTCATCAAGAACCCTTGTAGGAAGAGTTGTGCAGGAGGAGGATGGAGGCAGACTGCCTAGAAGAAATGCAAAGCCAGATCCGTGACCTCTATTAGAAGGCTAACCAGAGGAGATCAAAGAGGAAATGGGAAAATGAGGGAGGCAATGGCCTATAAGGAACATTCATTTGAGAAATTTTAAGAAGACCTAGATAGGGCCAGGGAAAGCCAGGCTGCTACAATAGAAGGCCATGTCGCCTTGATCAGAGAAGAGCACGTCACGGTCATAAAGGAGGTGCAAGCCAAAGCTGACAGGGACAAGATTGAGCCGGCTAGGGCAAAAGCCAAGCTGGTTGTCTTGGATGCTGATGAATTTCTAGAAGTGTATGAACTAGAGGCTGAAAATGGGAAGGATAGGCCATCGAGGATCTAAAGGAGGTGTGGGGGGAATATTTAAAGAAATTGACAGTGGTAATGCAAGTCCCAACACCTTCCTACAAATAGAGGGTGACTTACCATTCACACGACAACAATATGGAGGGAGGATTCAGAAAATAGTCAAACCCAGCCTAGCTAACATGCCCAGAATTGACAAGAGCTTTGGAAGTAGCAAGGATAAGAGGGCAAGGAGGCTAGAGCCAGTAGTGGGCGAGGTACCAGCAAGGAAAAGTAACTACAAGAGGAAAATGAGTAGCTAAAAAACAAAGTGGAAGCGTGGAAAAGGAGATTCATCCTCCTCAAGGGAGACAGAAAGAAGCCATTTGCACAGACAGATGGGAAGGAGAAAGAACTAGTCATATACAAAGGGTCATCAATGGACCTAATCCTCGACGAGGAGCTGAAAGAACATCCGTGGGTGGCGATGAAGAAGCTGGAGGAGAAGGAGAATGACAAATCATCGCTCATGGCACAAATCGAAGAGCTGGAGGGTCTAGTTGAAGAGTTTAAAGAGTAGCAAGGCAAGACAGGCTAGCAATAAAGGCCCTCACTCAAGAAGGATGTAGAGGCTATCATGCCTGCAAGAATGATAAGAGGAAGAGGAGAAAAACTGACAGTGAATGAACTGAATATTGCATTGACAATAGCTCAGACTAACCTCTGGAAAAGACAAGAGCAGCTGGACACTATGAGAAGGGCGCACACACAAGAGGCATGAATAGCCCAAGTTGACCTCAAGAAAAGGCAAGAGAAGATGGATGCCATAAGAAGGGTGCACGCTGAGGAAGTCAGAGAAAAAGATAAGATGATAGAAGACTTCCAAGGCTGGGAAAAAAGGGAAAAGTGGGCTAAAGAATATCTGCAAAAAAAATTCCAGGAGGAATCAAACCAAAAGAGCACGGGCATCTAGAAGGGCGCTGCCCTTAAATATAAACATACTTTAATCCAAACAGCCCACAAGATTGCAAAATTCATGAACTAGTTGGAAGTGTCGAGACAGAAAGACAAGGCCAAGGTAGCTCTCAAGAAGTGACATTAGGACAAGGAAGAAGCCCCTCCCCCAGATCCACAGTATTACGTGGAAGCAACGATCTCTTATGACTTGCAGATCTAGGTGAGGAGGCAACATCTCATTCAAAGAATGACCTTCCTAAAGCCCCTTGCCAATGGAGTCAACAAGCAGAAAGGAGAAGGGAAGTGCTGAATCCTGAATCTCCAAGAACACCACCCTATGGGTGGAAATGGAGTCAGGGTGGGAAAATAAGGCCAAAGCAACTAGAGCAAACAATATTTGAAGAAGACCTCATTATCCTAGAGCAAACAAAGCCCCACGCCTTTGCAGTAGGCATGTCTATGGAAGCAATGAAAAGGGCCAAGGCAAGGCATTTAGAGGCATGGCCAATTGATGTGCAGTTCTGAAGGGTCGACGAAAGGACAAGCATAGGGCATGCTTGGTTAAACAGTAGGAAGAGGGCTTACAAGCCATGTTATGCCCATGACTGCCCCATCAAGTCATCTCAGGGGGGATTGTAATAGAGGAGGTACCGGAAGAAGGCAACTAGAATAGGCCATAGGGAATTTGGACAGGACGATTCGGACTAAGAGGCAATCCAGGCACAAATTTTTATGAATAGCAACCGTGGGCTTCGTTGCTCGTGTAGTGTTGGTGGCCAATTAGCCCATTTGGTTGCCGCCTAGATCGCTACTGAACTGACTGTTGTGTAAAAAACCAAGTCTTCTTGTTTTGTAGCAAACTTGTAACAGCTTCTTGATGAATGGGTAGTACCCGTGGTTGTAATAGAAAAGGGAAATTAGTCGAATAAGGGGATAGAGGAGCTAGAGTGGTCTAGCCACCTGAGATTGTAGGAGTGGGTGCATTACTATCTGGATAGAGAGACTCATGTTGGGTCTACTAAGGCCCTAAGGAGAGGAACAATACCGAATAGGGGCACAGGAGAGTTGAGTGAGCAGTTCATGAGCAGAGTTCTTACTAAGGCATTGTGCTGTAATACTCAAGAATGGATTGGTCTTTGTCTTACTGTTGCTTTCTCTCTATTCATCTATGTCTATTTAGTGTTCAATCTTGTGTTAAGTTGTTCCTGTCTAGACGTCGTGGAATGTCATTTGGAATTTGGATAGCCATAGGAACTAATCCGCATTCATAATTCATCTCCCCACGCTTAGGTTGACAGGTGGCTCAACATCCTAGCATTAGCTTATTGCATTGGGCATAGTTACATTAGTCACTCTGCTCCTCTGGAGCCAACTAGCTAGTCTAGAACCACGTTAGTGTTGGGTCTTAACCAGACACTAACAACAGGTGGAGGGTGGGGAGGAGTCAAGATTGACGATGGCAACCACAATAGAGTAGGCTAGCAATAGAAGAAGTAAAACTCAAGGAGAAAAAGGCATGAACATGAGCATGTGCATGATGCCTATGTGTGGAGCTAGACAAGAGTGTGAGCAAGAGAGAGAGAGAGAGAGAGAGAGAGAGAGAGAGAGAGAGAGAGAGAGAGAGAGAGAGAGAGCGAGCGAGAGAGAGAGCGAGAGAGAGAGGTAGAATGTGGGCGCTTCTAGATAGAGAGACAATATGTATCAAAAGTTTATAGCTATTGATTTCAGTCTTTCCAACAGTAAGGCTTACCTTCACACTTGTGTACATGTGACACAGTCACCTAACCTTTATAGTGGCTCGGGTATTGCCACAACCCTAACCCTAGTTAGAACAAAACTAGGGTTTCATACATGCAAGCCCTTCATGCTTGTTCACACACACACACACTTTGCCTCTACCTATCATACATGTGCTGCTACATTCTCAACAAGGCAATTGGGAGGTGGCACAAGAGAGAAGAAAAAACTGGTGGGGTGGGGGAAGCGAGGAGGAGGGGGGGATGAGTGAGCAAATGAAAGGGGTAAGAGGGGACATGGGGGACGTAAAAGGTCACAAGGGAGGCAAGAGGGGGCTAGCGGGGAGGGGGGAAGCACAGGTAGAAAAGAAAAACACGGGGCACATATATGTGAAGGAGGGAAGGGGGAGGTGCAAAGGCAAGGAGGACGGGGGTAGGCCTTGCGCATGCAGCAGGGGAAGGGGGGTGCACAGATCGAAGGGGAAGGGGGGGAAATGGTAAGAGAGGGGGGAGCGTAGGCAGAGCACAAGTTCAGGGGGGATGCTTCAGCTCAAGCATAGTTAAAAGTCACACACTGACATACTTACACACAAAGGAGTTTAATAAAAGGGTGGTAATAGCCCCACACACACACACATAGACATAAGAGTTTAATAAGGTCTCCACTTTTAATATCCACACACCTACACACTTACGCACTTAAAATGGTGGTAATAGTCTCTCTCTCTCTCTCTCTCTCTCTCTCTCACACGCATTTAATAAGGTCTCCACTTTTAATATCAAATTGATTATACTTTTGAAGTTTAAATAACTTTAAAGTTAATGGAAAAAAACAAAGAAGTAAGGTATGCAGTAGGAATATAAAATGACAAAGGATTTAAATAAAAAACTAAATAAGTAATAATATAATGAATTTAAATTAGTTATGATAAAATAAAATAGATGTAACTACATAATTTTATAATAATGCCAAAATAGTTATCAAATTACACTTATAAAAAGTAGTTACATAACGAATCATGTAAACTAATCTATAATAATGCCAAAATAGTTATCAAATTACACTTATAAAAAGTAGTTACATAACGAATCATGTAAACTAATCTATAATAATGCCAAAAATAGTTCTCAATATGATCAAATTACACTTATAAAGTAAATTCATAATCAAAATTGAAGTAGATACATAAAAAATCATACAAACTAATCTATCACATAAATTGATTGAGTAGTTTATATCCAAGCATGTTATAGAAGATTACTCTAAGGTCATTTTGCTACCATACAAGAGATAACTAACAAAATTTAATTATGTGAGAAGACATGTCATCACACTAAATATCTATATTATTGAAATTGAGAAACAACAACAAAACTTAAAAAAAGAAATGATTGATTAATCTAATCAATTTTGGGCTTATTACATGCATATAGGGAAGGGAATATAACTTATGTCAAATTTACAAGGGCGAAAGTGATACTATGTGAAAACAAGGTTGACTTCTACCAAAGAAAAGGTGTAAAAAGTTAAAATATCAATATTTGTAAAAAGTTAAAATATCAATATTTGTAAAATAAAATACTCTTATAATGATCAAGCTATATTAATTTAAAGGATAGAAGGTAGATGTACAATAAGAGTCCTCACCTTGGTACACCTTCTAAGAGTTTTTGTACCAAAACAATCATTTTTTGCTAAAAATGGCTAATCTCACCTAGTTGGTCAAGAAATTTAACAATGAGGTTTTGTAATGAACTATCACACCCTTTGTTGTGTACTTAAACATATGGTACAATCAGAAATTAAAAATTTCAACGGCTAAATTTATTGCATCACAAATATAATATGTACGGCTTATCCCAAATTTGAATAGGTAGTAGGCAATATAATCTTAAAATGTTAATAATTTTCTTATTTTAATTCCAATGCCATCTTTACTTTGGACGCTCAGAAAAATATAATGATGATCTTATTTTAGTTTATTGAGTAAATTTTACATGTAATTTCTATTTTAAACTAATCATTATATGTTTTGAAAGTATACAAAAAATGAAGTTTTTTGTACAGTATATGCAAGAAAGAGATTAAGGTTAGGGTAAGGGATACACTCAAGTGGAGTACCACACACATGCACTCAATGGAGGTACCACCATAGACAAGATCTTGGACTCAAGATTTATATTAATGATTATAAAAAAGGTAAATGTCCATCTCCCCTTATTCACTTATTCACTTATATAGGTCCATGGTGTGTTCACATGGCCTTAGGGTCCATTATTTATTTACATATCCGGTTGCCCATGGCTAGTCGCCCAATTAATGTGTTCCCTTTCATTACAAACCATCCCCAACCAAATGGTTTTGTCCATGGTGTGTTCACATGGCCTTAGGGTCCATTATTTATTTACATATCCGGTTGCCCATGGCTAGTTGCCCAATTAATGTGTTCCCTTTCATTACAAACCATCCCCAACCAAATGGTTTTGTCTTTGAAACCCTTGATTAGAATCACATAATTATAAGGGTTGGGTGCAACATTATGGAGAACACAACATCTCCTCAATTCCAAATGTGGATGTAGCATGTAGAGGTTAAGATCTTCCAAAAGAGTATGCAAACCTAATCTCTCACACTCACGCTCTCACATGCAAGAAAGCAAGAATACATAAGAGCTCAAACAAGCAAGCAAGCACACATAAGAGCTCAAGCAAGCAAGCAAGCAAGCAATAGCATAAGATAGTAGATAGAAAAGAAGAGCACTCTATTGAATTAGCATAAAGAATGAGTTGTAAGAGTTACATTTTGCCTCTTATATGTGGCTACTAGGGTTTATACCATTGGGTAGCCAAAGTTAAAAATTACATCCTAGGGTAACACTTAAGTCATAAATAGTACTCTCTACCTAAAATCCCATATGTGCCTTTAATAGATAAGTGATGAGCAAACACGTAAAATATGGTTTTTAAGTGAATTTCGGCCATTTCGGAGCTTGTGGCCCAAAGGTGGTGAAAATGATACAGTGGCCAGAATCGACATCGTACAGGTCTCCGGCAAGGGTTAACAATGGAGTTAGAGGGTAGTATCTTTATTTCATGTTAGGTCTCACATGTTTCGCTCCAAAGAGGGGATTGCTAGACTATTTTAGAGCTTATATGCATGTAACCATATGTGAACAGTCCCTTAAAAGGCTAAGTGTGTAGTTATGTGTGAACCACCTCTTATAAGTGGATGAGCATGCATTAAATAAGGGTCAAATGGTTTGTTATGAGAAAAGCCTATAAAACTAAGGCTTTGTACTTCATTTTAAATCATCAATCAAACTATGAGCATTGAGTCATGCAAACATTCTATCTCTTAAACCTCTCTCTCTCTCTCTCTCTCTCTCTCTCTCTCTCTCTCTCTCTCTCTCTCTCTCTCTCTCTCTCTCTCTCTCTCTCTCGGCTCCCCGTTTTTCACAAGTATATATGAGTGCTAGGGGAATCCATCACTAAGGGGGGGAGTATTTGAAGTTATATATATAGATGGACGATGTGTCATTGAGAGAGAGTGTGAACCTTTCATTTTTTGAATGGTTCATGTGTCCAAATGCTGTTTTTAAATGGTGATTATAAAAGCAAAAAGGGTAGAGAAGAGGAGTGTACAAGAATTGGAGAGTTGCTGAGTCATTGGAACACTTTTAGGCCACATGTTTGGGTTTATTTAGGCCACTTGTTTGGGTTTATTTAGGCCACATGTTTGGGTTTATTTAGACCACTTGTTTGTGTTGTGAAGGAAAATTGAGGTTTTTTGGAATCACATTTGGCATGTCATAGCATTGGATGTTATTACATATGCATGTCATTGCATTTCATTGCATGGTAGTACTTTATAATGCATAGCGTTACATGTGATCTCATGTCATTGCATGCACTTCGGGATTATTGCGCATCATTATATGCCTGCATATGTGTCATTGGATGTCTTTGCATGTGACATGTCATTGCATGCCTTTGCATGTGACTTCATGTCATAAAAAGACTAATGAACAATGCAAAATTAAAAACGATAATATTGCAGCCAATTATGGGCAAAAGATAATTTTATTCCCCCAAAAAAATTACATCATACATCACATACTGTTTCCTAAAAACAACAAACAATGTAAAATTTGACAAGGAGAATAATAAAAATAACAAGGTGATTTATAGTTAAAAGAAGACTTTATTCCAGAAAGGTTGTTACATCATCCTTACATAATACTATTTACTAAAGACAACATGACAGCCTCATGTAACTACATAAGGGTTCCTATAACTACATAAGGGTTACTATTTACTAAAGACAACATGACAGCCTCATGTAACTACATAAGGGTTCCTATAACTAAGTACTTGTAAGGGCTACAGCCTTAAATATTGTTTACCAACAAAGACAACCTGATATAACTACATAAGAGTTCCTACACCTGTGTGCTTTTACGGGCTACTCTATTCTTCAACTTTTCTCCCTCCTTTTATTCAACAATGTAGCCATAACTCCGCCTATGGCGGTTCTAATCTTCATATTCCACACATATAGATCTCCGGAATCGATGGCCTCATCTGCTAGAAGCTTGTTCCAAAGATTATGGGCCTCTATTGTAATTTTGAGATATTCTTGCACATCTTCATCTGACTTCTTGCACAAATCCTTGTTCCAAACAGCTTCAAGGGTATCATTGAGAGTAGAGTTGGAGGCATTTAATGATGATATGATGAGATCGACAAAGATAGAGAATGAGGGAGAAGGTGAGAGTGAGGATGAGGGTAGGTAAGGTAGAGAATGAGGGAGAGTGAAGTAAAGAAGGATAAATAGGGACAGAGATAATTATAGTGAGAGAGAGGGAGGCAATGAGATATGGGAGTGAGGGTTAGAGTAATAGCTAGGGGGTCATATATACAACATGCTAAAAGCAAAAAGTGATTTGCATGGACATTTCCTAAATTTAGAAAATTTATAGCATGGATAAGTGGTTTGTGTAGGAAAATTAATTGCATGATTAAATGCTATATTTAAGAAAATCAATTTCAATAATTGATAATATTTCAATAATTGATAATATATAAAATGATATTGACATTAACATTCAGAAGACCTTAAAATACAAAATGAAGATATTTCAACCATCGACATACATCCATATTGATTGTCTTGCACAAAAAAATAAAAAAGCAAAAAGTAAATAGATCTTCATAGAGAGTTAATAGAACCATGATATAAAGGACATTTTATTATCGCAAAATGAAGGACATTTTCAAAACAACAATATAATGTCATCAACCTAGAGGTCCTTTTTAGATTGTTCTCCTACTACTATGAACATTCTCATTAGGTACTCCTTTTTTAGAGTGGGTTGATGTATAAACATATTATGGTTTGCATCTAACCTAAAAATATGCGAATAAACAAA
This sequence comes from Cibotium barometz, assembly GCF_041138505.1. Classification (NCBI taxonomy): domain Eukaryota; kingdom Viridiplantae; phylum Streptophyta; class Polypodiopsida; order Cyatheales; family Cibotiaceae; genus Cibotium; species Cibotium barometz. The sequence continues at coordinate 19,070,699 of NC_141073.1, forward strand.
ATAAAGGTTCTTGCATGCACAATATGATCTGCAAGCCGCCCCTACCAATTTGAAAATCAAGACATGTGCATGATGGATTATTTTCCATAGGCACCTTGTATTTTTCACTACATAGTAGTCATTCCTTGGTCTCAATTACAAACACTACATAGTAGTGTTTCCTCGGTCTCAATTACAAACACTTCCATTTGCTCGACCTTAATGACCAAATGTTTGAAGCCATAGCTATGTTTGAAATTGCCGAATCTATTCTCTTGGTCGCCATATTTGATATACCATAGCTATGTTTGAAATTGTCGAATCTATTCTCTTGGTCTCAATTACAAACACTTCCATTTGCTCGACCTTAATGACCAAATGCTTGAAGACCATAGCTATGTTTGAAATTGCCGAATCTATTCTCTTGGTCGCCATATTTGATATACCACTTCTATACTTTCTTGACCGATGAGCTGCATCATTTGCTTCTTGGTGTAGTCCCTTTTGCAACACAAATCCACCAGCCTCCAATGTTAGGATCTCATCCACAATAAGGTTTGTATCTCATCCAACTGGCCATATAGCCGGGGGTCTAACAGTGGCAGATAGTATTACATACTCTTTAAGTATTATCCACACTGCTATTACAAAAACCACATGAACTGATACCTTTAGCCCCCTGACCACTCTCTCATACCATAGAAAGATGGATCTGGAACACCTTGCCATAGTTCTTAATGCTCTTCTTACACTTGCCATCTTGGCCACCTAGCCATCCTTAGCAACAAGTGACCTTGTTGTGTAGAGGTGTTTGATGTATAGCCCACATTGAGTCATGTATGTCATTCTCCACAATTTCCTACACCTCTGTTTCAATTGTAACTCCCTCTACATTGTGCTGACCACCTCGTGTAGCTGTAGAAATAGTGGGTGGAAAATTTAATCTCCTACCTTGTTTCTTATGTGGCTAGTTTTCTGTGACATACTCTGGACGATGTGATGAGTTGTCATCCTCAAGGTTTATGACTATGGGTTTTAAACGCCGGCTAACTGTGATGTTATCACCAATATAGTTTGGTTGCACATGCATTGGTGTGCCACTCGCTGCTTCCCCCACCAATTTGCTAGTGGTTGATGAGCTTGGAGCTTTTGATAATCTAGCTTTCTCCATCAACTTTGTTATTGTAGAACCTACTTCATGATATTTACCTTCCATGAATGCATGCTTCTTTGTGGATTGCAAGAGGGAATTAGTGAGATCTAAAACATTAGCATCACATAAAGAGATGGTTCCCTTGAAACCCTCTCCTGCAAACCAACTTGCATGTTTAATTTCTTCTAGATTGGTGGTTGGCATGTGTGATAAAGTGGCATCATACACATCCTATATAACAGGAGATTAAGCTAACTAATGAGAATCCAAGTTGTAATCTCCAATCACATTCCATAACAAAAGGTTAACTTAACAATTAAGAATCCAAATGCAAGCTATTTGTTTTCAAAGCCAAGAAAGAAACACTTACCCTCCTGCAAGGTGCTTCCCCCAATGGGGATATCTAGTATGCCACCTATTAAAACCCTAAGATCTCTCTAGATAATTCTTATGCATAAACATGCATAAATTAGGCATAAACTCATCCACCCGACTACCCCGAGCCCAAGGGATGTACACATGAATTATAATGAAGTACATCATACCTTTACCTCGATGTCACATACCATCAAGAGGTATAACTCCAATCCAATAGCATGTAGCTATAGTGTGAAATGGTAGGTGAGTAGTTATGATCCTCTACACAAGAGAGCATAACATAATCTAGCCATATCAAGAGACCATAGCCTCCAGCCTCAAGATAACATAGTCTTAGCTCCCCTTGAGTGTGCCCCATGCCCCTATTATATAGGAGGGCCCTCAGCCGACTCTTGACTCTCCATTTTCCATGTGTGACCCTTGGATGCCTGACCCTAACCTTAACCCTTAAGGTTAGTTCTAACCCATGCTCCACTAGAGCTTGTTCCCATGCTCCCATGCTCACAAGCCTAATGTGGGTTAGCCTCCTAGTATATGCACACATAATATGCATATAACACCACCAACGAAGCCAACAATCCATGGTGTTAGAATACATGAATTTAGGATAACTCATAGGAAGTGATTAAGTCCATAATGAAAAAACTAAGAAAATGCTAATACAAGATTAAGATAAAGATTAATTAATGACAATGATTAAGGCACAAAGTCCATAATCTCATTGCATTAGCTTGATCCAAGTACATGCTTATACAGCTCTTATAGAGTCCCATGTCACAAGATGTGTGCACCCTAGTGTCGACCATGTGTCCATAAATGCTCACACTATATGTGCCTCCTTAAACTTTCCATGTGCTACCTTTTTGACCTTTGACTTCACCTTTTACAAATGACCAAATAAATCACCTTTGCCAATGTACCCTTAGACTTTTCTTTTCTAATGTGCATGCTCCTACCCTTACTGTATTCATGTTGCACCCTCACACATTACTTTTCTCAACAACTCCCCTCAATGTGATAAGGGTCTAACACCTAACATGTATAGAATTGACCTACACTCCATACTCATATGGTTGGAGCGGTTCGCCTAAGTTGTTGTATGAGCTACAATGTTGGCTTTGTCTTGACACTTTACATGCTGGGAGAGTGGGGTTACGACCGGGGGTTAAAAGCCATGCCATTTCTTTACTAGCACCCTTGGTGCCCTTCATTTGTTGGGATCTTTAGGTTGTTCTCCACCTTGGACTCAAAGGTTTTTAGCTTGTTCCTTTTGCTTGTGGACGACTCAGTGGCTCTTGCCTATTTCTTTTCTGAGAGCTCTTTCTTTTCCCTCTCACACACTCACACTTTTGCGTGCTCATTTGGCTGCTTTTACACACCCTTTTGGAACTCTGTCCGCCGAAGGACACCCACACACTTGGGAGTTGTACTCCTTCTTGGTCACAAATTTTGGCTCGCATACCCATGTGGTTGTGGCTCTTTACAAAGGTTTTGGCGGAGGTTTTACAAAGGTTTCGCTTAACATTTTGGTGATGGTCTTTGTCAATGAAGATCTCATATACAGTGCACATATTGTAAATGGCCAACTCAATGATAAAAAATCGATGATGCCCATAATGATTTGTGTGATGCGCCTGAATGAAAAAGGCCATTTTCATGATTTTTAGTTTATGCGTGTGAACATCTCTTATGAAGGGTTCGTTTACGCCACAATTTAGGGAATGTATTTTTTAAATTCTTTTTAGAAATCTTATCTTGTGGTCGTGGTAGTCGTGTCGCTGCATAAGTAGCTTCTTCTTCCTCTTGCCGTTCTTGCCATCCCCTTCCCTATCATGCCGTCTGTGCTGCGCGCTTCTTTCTCTAGCCCTGCTTCTCGTGTTCTGCTGTTTCTTCCATCACTGAAACCTCGTTTGGCCTCGACAATAGCATAACCTACACTCAGAAGCTGTAGAAACACCATGGAATCTTTGCCACCATTGAAGCTGAAAGCAAGCTTGTTGAACTTGTGGAGTGCAAAGATACACTCTATGATGTAGAGAGCAGGTTTCCATTTGGCCTGGAGTCGTCGTCTATCTCCACTCGCAGCAGCGACTGCCTTCCATATCTCCATGTGCTCACTGTTCTTGTCTCCCGATTAGATTTGGCCACCTTTGTTGTGTGTGTTGTCAAGAAATAAGTCGTGTCCACGTGCTTGTCTTCCTCCTCCCTATCGGCTATTCTTAGCACTAAAGATTAGGCTTTGAGAGAAGAGGTTCTCTCTAAGCTCACAAATGCCAACAAGATGATAGAAGACCAAATAGGAGAACTTACCCCAACCCTTATGGAATAAACACAAGCCCTAATATCTAAGAAAGACTTAATCTCATTTACTAATGATCTTCTAAAACCTCCTATGGCTAGCCCTAGGTGGCTTTGATACCATGTTAGAATACATGAATCTAGGGCGGCTCATAGCAAGTAATTAAGTCCATAATGAAAAAACTAAGTAAATGCTAATATGAGATTAAGATAAAGATTAATCAATGACAATGATTAAGGCACAAACTCCATAATCTCATTGAATTATCTTGATCCAAGTACATGTTTATATAGATCTTATAGAGCTCCCATCTCACAAGATGCGTGCACCCTAGTGCCAACCATGTGTCCATAATGCTCACACTACATCATGTGCCTCCTTGTAATTTCCATGTGCTACCTTTTTGACCTTTGACTTCACCTTTTACGAATGACCAAATAAATCAACCTTTTACAATGTACCCTTAGACTTTTATTTTCTAATGTGCATGCTCCTCCTCTTGCTTTATTCATGTTGCACCCTCACACATTGCTTTTCTCAACACATGGGTGGTAAGTTTGCATCAGCAACTTTACCATTCATCCACCACGATCTAATGTGTCTGTATTTCAAAAGTGCCTCTTCTCTTCACTCAATGCACAATGCCATTGACAACATAGTAGCTTGTGCTCTTCTTGAAAATTCATGACTACACATTGAACTCTATGGATGTTTCTTATTGCCCTCCAATTGCCTCCACCCTCATCGGCCATGAAGCCAAAAGAAATTGGTTTTGGAAAGCCTTTGTGTACCACAACATTGTTAATCATCTCCTATAATAGAACTTGCACCACTATGTCTTCTTCTTTTATTTCGCAACAAGAAGAAATTGTCATAAGCACTTGCAAGTTGCATGACATCGTATAACAGTTGTAAAGAACAAAATTTTTAGGAATTTTACAAGACCAAGCTGTACCTTGGATCATATACATGTGTCACCATTCTTGTCCATCCCTACACATGCCTAACATGATTAAAACAAACCCAAGCCCTTTTCGAAATCATCGTCTCCTCTTTGACGAATATGATTCTCTAGGTCTAAACCCTATGCGGGCCCTGTGGTTGAAATTTTAAACCTATAACACCGCTTCAACTCGTCCAAAAATAACTACCATTGGAAAACTCAAAAGCGCATTGTCTCTTCAAATCTAGGATGCTCGACTCTGCACCTTGCACTATACCGTTGATTCGAGAAGCACGTACCATCATCCTGAATCTACAAGAGAAATTGGACAACTCAACAATCTATGTAAAATTAAGTTGATGAGCACAATCAAAAAAAGAAAAATCAATATGGAGTTAAAATTACCTTTGACATTGAATTAGGGGATGCATGTGTTCCAATAATAGTGACAACTCCACGTTGCTAATATTTGATCCATCCTTCGTATGCTTCCTAACAACTCCATCCAATACAAGTTGTTTGGTGATATCCATTTGTATCTTCCTTGGACCACTTGTAGCCACCTCTAACCTGCCTCTTGCACAAGTTCTCTTATCTTTTACAATGCTTGCCTTGGTGTGTCTCTTTGTACCTCATGCAAATGTTCCCCTTGATGTATCATCAATATGGTCATATGTGGGTCATCAGGCATACAATAGTACACTGTAGCACCACACATATTTCTACATACAGGTCTGTTCTTGCAGTAGAAACAAGCCAAAGAGCCATATCCATTTGATGTTAAGCCCAACAAGGGAAGCTTTTGTGTGAGCTTTTCTATTATTTAAAAAAATAAAAAGTCCCAATAAATACTCTTATCAATCAAGGTTTATTGAAATCGAGCTAAGATAATAAGCTTATCGATCCATGATGTTGTATTCGGTGTGTTGTTCATAGTTCTGCTTCCACACAACGCATAAGTGCACTGGCAAACAATCCTCCACACAAGAACTCTTTCGGACTACTTCGAGAAACTTTACGTGACTCTCCGCAGGTTTCACCCAACAATGGCCATCATGTGCTTGCTCCATTCCTTGCATTGGAGAGGCTGAAGGATCATGTACTTTCGATAACTCAAAAGACACATTGCTATTGTAAATTTGAGGAATCTCTTCCACCTTCTTAATATGTGTACATGCTAATATCATTCTACGAAGAACACCTGCGTGAGATTCCTCAGATAATAAGTATTTGACCACGCTCTTCTAATAGAGTATGCTTGTTGGGAGAATCTTTTATTGTTGTAAGATCAATAATGACTTGCTTTGGTGTGCTTGATGTAGTGTTACTTGACTCTCCTATTATTGGAACAATAAGGTATTTTTTTGCTATATCTTTATCAAAGATATAACATGGTTCCTCTAGACCTAAGTTAGGTGTTATTGTGTTTACATTGGGTATAAATTCTCATGTGTTACATTTATTCCACGTAGATGGAGACGAGCCTTTATTGCTTAAGATTTGTGAGACCATCCTAGATGATAATGGCTCCCTTATTGTCATTGGTACCATGTATCAAGTGATAAATACAACCATGATACAGAAGGCTGAGTAATATGGCTTCATTTAGATTCTCATAAAAGGTTGCCATTGAACATCACTTTCTACTACAATAAATTATCTCATACTCTTGTGCAGACATATACAATCGTCGCTACTACTGCTACCCTCATGAGCATAGTTGGAATAAACCATGCACAACCTTTCTCGCCTAATTATATCATTGATCCTTGCACTATGATGCACTGGGAAGAAGATGCACTGGGAAGAAGATGCCTAGATAGGACAGCATAGCGAGGTATGGTATAAACATATAAGTACTCCAAATTATGGGTGTTGCATATTATGTGAAATTTAGAGAAATATTTTCTTTGCAGGTGGATGTAAACACGAATATGACTTTTGGGATAGCCTGTTGTAGTAACATGCAAAAGAAGGACAAGTGATTGTAGGGATGTGGAGATTGTGCTATGGTAGCGTGCAAATTAGACATGAACATTGTTTGTATTGATCCCAAAGAGGACATTGTGGAGGGCATCTTGATGAAGATGTCATTGTGGTGCAATGAACGCATTTGTTTACGAATATTCAAGTGATTGACTTGAATATTCGTAAATAAGTATTCAATATTTGTTTATGAATATTCAAGTGATTGATCCCGAAGAGAGCATTGTGGAGGGTGTCTTGATGAAGATGTCCTTGTAGTGCAATGAACATATTTATTTACGAATATTCAAGTGATTGGGATTAACAATTGTTTATGATTATGTCATGATATTATTTCACATAAAGAGAGAGAGAGAGGGCGAGGCCAATGCATGTTGGGGTTTTGCAATGAGATATGATTGACAGTTTCAACAATGTTTATACTGAACATGTCATACAAAGTAATAAAGAATTTACATTTTCTGTAGTGTGGATGAATAAGGTAGTGTTAAGTTTGTAGAGTCGAAGGATCTCTATGCATAAAATGAAGTTAAGTGTACTGTGCTAAGAAATGAATGATAAGTCTGTGGCCTCACATGAACAGAAGGATAAGAGAGAGAAAACATGAAAAATAAGGGAGATGCAAGAGGTGACAACATGGACAAGAGAAAGACACATGAAGAGAGAGAGGATGCGAGGTTGATAACAAGGATGGGACCCGAAAAAATATGTACATATGAGTACGTTACAATGACCACTTGCTATGACCAGGTTTGGTGCATTGATCAAGAGCGTATCTATCCTCTTTAAGAGTATTCAAAACCATGCCTTTAGCATCCCAAATGTTATTTCGATAGACATTCTCAATCCTTTTAATGGCAATAGCAAAGAGTCTTGGCATTGGCGCGTGCACAACGTAAGGGTTGATGCACACTCAATCCATCATCTAATTTAGAGCCAGGCGATGAGATGCAGCATCTAGTTGCCCTTGAGCCTCAATTAAGTACGTTACATTGTCCCTAGGTAGAGCCAGGCGACTAGATGCAGCATCTAGTTGCCCTTGAGCCTCAATTAAGTACGTTACATTGTCCCTAGGTAGAAAAAAGAGCGCTATCCTTAGCGCATGAACTGAGGATAATGACCCCTCACATGATCCTCTGATAACCAAGTGGCATCTTCAACCGTATAAGTCTTCAACCGGATAAGTCTTCCATTTGATCAGAAGATCAAATGGAAGACACAGTTGATCAAAAGTCAACTATGTCTCTATGTCTAAGATTTCTCACTCTGCGATCCAAAATTGTTTGTGGTTCTATCTCAAACTTCCCACTTCCTCTACTCTTGAGCTGTCACCAAGTATGTGATTTGGATCAGCCATGTACTTCTTCAGTAAACTAATGTGAAATACATTATGTGCTTTAACTCCTTCTGGAAGCTGTAGGCGATAAGCTTGTATTCCAATCTTCTTAAGTATCTTGAAAGCTTTAGCACATCTAGGAGCCAATTTCTTAAATTTTCCAAGTCTTAAAGAACTCTTCTTTGGCTTCACCTTTAAGAATACCATTTCACCCTCATTGAATTCTCTTAGCTTTGTTTTCTTGTTGTCTGCATAACTCTTTTAACGACTTTGAGCAACTCTTATGCATTCCCTTATGTCTTTTGTTTGCATCTCCATTTCATCCAAGATCTATTTACTTTTCTCTACCTTCCCAACAGGATCATACCATAACATAGGTGACATACAATCTTGCCTATACAATTCTTTGAATGGTGACATTCCAATAGTAGACTGTGGACTACTATTGTATGCATATTCCATCATATGCAGGTATTCATCCCACTTTCCAGGCTTCTAGGTTAAACTTCATGTCCTCCAAGATCCAATTCACTCTTTCTTTTTGCCCGTCACTTTGAGGATGATATGCCATACTCATATCAAGTGAAGTCCTAATAGCATTCCTGCCAAAAATTTAAAGTGAATCGAGCATCTCGATCCAATAATATGCTTTTAGGCATACCATGTAACTTGAAGATATTCTTCACAAACATATTTGCCACATCCATAGCGGTAAATCTACTCCTGATATAGGCAAGAAATGAGAGGCTTTTGTACGCCTATCTACCACCATAAAAATGCTATCATAACCTCCTCTACTCTTTGGTAGGCCAGTAATAAAGTTCATTGATATACATTGCCACTTCATTTTTGACACATCTAATGGTAACATAGATCCTAGTTTATTCACATGCTCAGCCTTCACCTGTTGACACTTTAGGCATTTCACCAAATAATCCCTTACATAAGCTTTCATACTTGGCCAAAAGAAACTCTTTCTAGCCTTAGTGTATGTCGTCTGAAATCCTGGATGTCCTGCTATGGCAATATCATGAAGGTCATACATCAACTTGCTCTTGATCTCCACAACATCAGGTATGTATACCCTTTTCTCATATTATAATATTCCATCAATTATTTCATACTTTGCGAATGCATCTATTTCCTCTTCTGACTTGTATCTTTGTCAAACTCTCAAAAGCTATTTTGAAGAAAAAATTTCTACGCTTTACATGTTCTCCCAAACTATTATGAATGATAGTGATTGCACTCACACATGCAACTTCTAATTTTCTGCTTAATGCATCAGCCCACCACTTTGTTTTCTCTTCCTAGCCTATAAATGGCCTGCACTATATCTTGCAGCTCCTTAATAGCTCAATGTAATGAAAGATCAAACCCTATGTAGTAACTCTTGGTGTGGGCTTATGGAAACTTCACCAAGTTCTTCTTTTTGCTGCTCGCCAAAATTTCTTTCTCCTTTCCCTTCTTGTTGATCCTGTCTATCATCAAAATTTACATGATCTTGCATCTCTTTATCTTCTCGGTCACCCCCATCTTCTTCATTCAAATCCATGGAAGCTCGAGCGTGCATGGCTCTCATTCTTTTCTCCAATTCTTGATTCATGTCAATAAGTCTGATAACTTTCTCTGGAGTTACACACACACGCACTAATCCCTATAAAAGCTCCTCTTCTTGCCTTGGGTACACCTCCGCCTAATAGCATGCATGCCTGCCCACACCTCCGCCCAACAGCCCCATGCATGCATGTGCACACCTCATAGGGGCAGCACAATCCCTCTTCTTTACACCAACAAAAAAGCAAGAAAATAAAAAAATAGTTTTACACCAACCACAAGGAAAAAAAGTGATTGTAATTAATCCTTTAGTATGTTGGAAATTTAATCTCTAAATAAGTGCTTAAATAACAAAAGAGAATCATATCATTGACTTGTAGTTACCCACATGGAAGGTGTTCACTACGACATGAGTAGTGCACGGAAAAACGCGTAGGTGACTTGAAGTTTGATGTAGAAAGTGTGCAACTTTTCTCTTGAACATGCAAGTTGAGAATTACACAGAAATGGAGGGATTTTCCATTGCATCCACAAAAATTGTAAAAAAGTATATTCATTACCAAAGGATTTGGAAAGAAGAGCCTAGCTAAGTTTCGAGGTCTGTCAATTAAGATTGAAATCACAAATATTATAGCCCAACCAGTCTAGTGTAGCATGTAGCCTATTATTAGTGTACCAAATCTAATCCAAGCCACCTCTAGACCATCTACCCTCTTAGGCCACCTTGTCGCGTGACTACAAGGATATCGAGTGTGTGGAGGCTACTCAACCATGGCTATTCCTCATAATGGGGGTCATACAAACATGAGCTAGCAAGTGCCAGGGATAGTCACCGAGGAAGCTCGGTGGAGGGAGATTTTCTTGGCTACCCTCTCTCTCTACTTTGAAGACTCTCTCTCTAACTCTTCCCACCACCTCCCAGCCCAGCCCAGCTCCCTCCACCACCAACCTTGCTCCTCACTTTCTCTCTCTATCTACTACCGTTTCTCTCTGTCTCTCTGTCTCTCTCTCTCTCTCTCCTACCATATCTTTCCATCTCTCTTCCCTCTCTCTCTTCTAGAACACTCTTTTATAATGATATATACCCATTCGTTTAGTGATTTATTAATTATTAATTAAGTTAATTGCCACATTCCCCCTCCTGTAAAAGAACTAAGGTGACATAGGTATGACATAGTTTTAGAGCTAAGGACTTCAAGAAGTTTTAGAGCAATTATTATGGAGTGTGTTTGGGCATATTGTCGCTTCTAAGGAGTTGTTCACGCCTCAGGGAATTCTCCCACCAGCGGTCCACCAGTGGATGCCACTGGTGGGTTTTTGGTTCTCGCCTGATTAACCAACCCATTGAAGAAAAAGGCGGAAAAAAACAAATTTCAAATCATTTATTGTAACCAAGATATCCAAAACAGGAAAAATCCATTGGCTAACGGGCGCGAAAACCTGCAGATAGTAAAGATGATGGTGGGCCTTCATCAACTCCAGCTGGGTGGTATATCTGCCTGGCCCTTTTTGGTAGTGGTAAATATGCCATTGGAGGGCAACCAGAGTTCAGGTGTGAACTGCGTGGAGGGCAGGTGGTTGCCCTCCAGCCTTCCACTAACCCCCTGGCGTGAACAGCCCCCAAGAAAAGAAACCGTCTTGAGACTTCCATGGTGACCGACTTAACGGTTTAAACGATTCCTTTTATGGCGCGTCCGCCGCCATGCATTCCACGTTATTATTTCATGTTGTTATTATTTTAATTATATTTGGAATATTAAGCATTTTTCAAAACTTAAAAAAAAACATTATCTTTTCTCATCTATTTCGCCTCATTAATACACAAGATCTAATTTTCAACCACATTTATAAAGAATCGCGGTTTATTTAAAGCCCTGGGTTGTTGCATATATCCCTGCATGCATGCATGTTTGTTTTGTGTGCATAACTAATTATTTTAATCATCTAATTCAAAAATACACGTCCAAATAGTTTAGCTGCACACGCACACATAATTATAATACAAGAGCTCGGCTCAAGCAAAAATTAATCAAGTTTTAACTACCCAAATTCAAGAATTATACAATGGGGGCTTGGGTTTAATATGCAAGATCAATACCGAGTGAAAACTGTGTTGAGAATGCTTGCAGATCATCAGACAAACATTAATGTGTATTTTCTTGCCAATAGATTAAGGCTCATGTGTTGAAAATGGCTGCTGCACATGCTAATGAGAGAGTTTATGATCCTCTGCTGGCAACTCCACTGGCATCTGCTTGATACAGTCTGCCCAACATGAGTTGCTGCTTTCAATGGTTTTGAGAGCTTTCAAGACAGAGCTGCAACACTTGAACCCACTTCCAAGCCCAATCTGCCACACTTTGTTGCCACTTTTCACCCTTCCCTTGGCCTCCTCATAGGCCAGTTCATACCATACTGAGGAAGAAGACAAGTTGCCATACCTATATAAAGTCATGTGGGATGGCTCGCTGACCTCAAATGGGAGCTCTAAACTCCTCTCCATCGCCCTCACCACAGCTTTGCCACCTGCATGAATGCATATATTATCAAAAGCTAGCTTGAATTTGGGTATATATGGCTTCACCTGAGCTCCATTGCACACCCTCCTTGCCACTTCATTTGACACAAACAATATTATCTCCCATGTGGGCAGCACCTTTGGCCCTAGCATCTTCATATTGTGCTCTAGTGCAAGGGAAGCACACTGCATCAAATCCTTTGATAAGCTGACCCCAATTACCCCTTGATTATCCTCCTCTTGATAAACACACTTGTAGGCCTTGTCATCTGCACCAATTTGGCTCCTAGCTGTGTGCAGAATTCTGTACTTGGATTCCTTCCTATCTCCCCGCTTGTTTGATAACAAAACTGCAGAACCACCCGCTCTAAATATGCAATTAGTGACCAGCTTAGACCTCTCATTGCCATAATACCAGCTCCTAGTCAAGTTTTCGGTGCTTAATACGAGAGCATATTGATTAGAGTGTGCAAGAAGGACCCTTTTAGCCAAATCAAGTGCAAGAAGGCCTGCCGAACAGCCCATCCCAGCTAAATTAAAGCTTTTGATGTTGGTGGGCAGCTTGTATTTGTGCACTATAATGGAGGTCATGGAAGGGGTGGGGCTAAATACAGAGCAATTAGTGACTAACACACCTATTTGGTCTGGTTTCACATGCACATTAGAGAAAAGCTCATCCAGGGCACCAAACAGCACACTCTCACACTCACTCCTCTCACTCTCTATTGTGATTCTAGGGGGCAAGTAATGCAATGAGCTGGGCAATGCAGTGAGTTGGCTTAGGCCAGATCTCTCGAGGATTTTATGTTGAAAGTCTAAGCTTTTCTCTTCAAACTCTCCTGCGAGCTTAGAGTGCTCCATGAAGGAAGAGAATGGGGTTCTCCATGTGTTGGGCGGGTTAAAGCAGCCAAAATCCATCAGAAATACATGCATGCCCCTTCGTTTGATGATGAGGGCTATGTAGTAAGAGCAGGCAAGGGCAAAGAGGGAGAGGAAAGCAAGCTGAGAAGGTGGCGGGAGGGTGGGGAAGGAGAAGAAAGCATGCAGAAGCAAGAGGGAGAGCGTCATGGCGAGGCGAGGGGGAAGTGTATGCGGCGATGGCGATGGCGAGGCGAGAGGGGAGTGTATGCGGCGATGGAGGTGGAAAAACTGAGGGTTGAGGAGGAAACCTCTCACGTATAAATAGTTTGTCATGCAACATGTATATAGCATTCGGCGCGCCCTGACTTGGTGCTTGGCGCTTCCATCTCAAGGGAGGTATGTTCCAAATATTAAATGTTATGTTACAACTTTTCAAAGATTCCAACTCCTTTCACGTGCCTCCCTTGTGCCATGCCAAGTTACGTGGTGATGGTTTTACACCTATCCATATGTGTGTGCCCATCAATAGGAAACCCTCCATGGACATGCCCCTATCTCTTCTTCTTCTTCTCCGTGAAAAAAAAGTCCTCTCAATATTAGTTACAGGCACTCGTGTGGTGGGTGTACGCTCGCCAGATTCAAACCTCAGTTCCTACCCAACAAGCTGATCCCTACCACCACCATGCTACACACGAGTGGACAAATAAGAGCCATTGCCCTCATTTTTTTCCCGATTATATACATGTTGACTTCTAATATGACATTAAATTGGTTATAATACACTTCACTGCTATGGAACTAGTGCCACCCTTCCTTGTGATGGTACCCTTTAGCTTGGGGGCTTAAGTACATGTCTACATTGTGCATCGAGTTCTATAAATCTATCTTTTAATAAGGAATTAAAATTTAACTTATGTTGAGCCCAAATGATACATCATATGTAAATAAACTTCTATATATCTATCTTCTTAAAAAAGGAATAAAAAATTAACTTATGTTGAGCCCACATGATACACTTTTTTGGGTGACCTTCCTTAGTCCTTTAGCAACTTAGTGACGAACTTATCAAAAGATTATTCATTGAACGAACATGTCATGACAGAGAGAAATTGTAAGCTTCCTACACAATAATAAAATTTTCTACCTTGGGATCCAACTTACTTCTCACTACATTTGATATACGTACATAAGTAATGCACCCAAACACTTTCAAGTGTGCCAAATTTGGTTTTCTACCTATAACCTTTGTTCATACGTCATGCCATGAACTACCAGTTGGCTACTACAGCAGGCATCCTGTTCATGGTGTAAACTACAGTTGCTCTACTGATTTAGCATAAATAAATGAGGCACCCCTTTTATATTCATCAATGCATGGGTAATTTCTACAATATTGATGTTTTTTCAATCCCATTTTGGTGCAGGGTGTACTTGCATGTAAACTATGTCTTTATCGTATACTCTCTTAAATAATCACTAAACTCATTGGAGAAATATTATCCCCAATCATCTGACCTTAGGAATTATATGTGCATGCCTTTGTCTTTCTCTAACATAGTTTTAAAACTCTAAAGTCACATAGTAGTGGCACATAATAATGGCATCCTTTCATTTATACCGATTTAGTTGGTTCCCAAACATTTGAGAGTGTACCACATCTAAAGTTATTTGATTTACATTCTTATCATTTGGAATGTATGCTTGGCATGCTTCACATACTTTGTGTATTCCATCCACCTTGGACTTTGGCAAACTTAACAACACTTTGGGCTTGCATATTTTTCAACTGCGCTGAATATTGACATGTCCAATGCAACTAGGCCAAATATCAATGTCTATTATCACACATGTACCATGTGAAAACATTGTGGCCTTCACTTCTTGCTTACATCCAATGTAAACATTATAAGCTTCACTTCAGACATGCTTAAATCACACCATTTGTTTCCTTTTGCAACCAAGCAACACTAGTTATTGAAGTCTTCCACATAACATCCATGAGGGTTAAACCTCACTTAGAGACCCTGGTTAATTATTTGACCAATAGAAACCATGTTCTTAGTTATGATCGGCACATGAAGCACATTTGTTTTTCCAAATCTCTCATTTCTCTAAACCACTCACCATTGTTGGTCATGTGGTTAGAGGCACCAAAGTCAACATACCATACATCTCATAAATTTAGTGCTTTCCATAATTGTGGAACTAAGCATATGATGCTCACTTTTAATGTCATTCTGGTTTTTATAGAAGTCCTTTACTATATTTCTTTATTTTCCATAATAAAAGCATTATATGTGCTATTTCCACTTTGATTTATTTGTCCTCAACCTCTATGGATCCCCTTGGAGTGGCCACCTATTTTTCATTGAGATTCTCGTTATTTTTACCCATGGTCACATTTCCATACCAACCGGCACCTCAGCCTCTAGATGAGGATCTTCCTCTACCTCTACTTGTGTCCGAGTAGAAGTCCTTCTCTTGAATATTCCCAATAGATAACATTCATCTCCTTGCTGATTAGAAGGGTGACTACAAGATCTTGAAAAGCAAGGAAATTTTTTAAAGTCCAAATAGAAGTTTGAAATTCCTCATAATATTTTCCTAACGCAGTTAATGTGATAAACACCAAGTCATCATCATCATTAATTGGTTCTCCAATAAAGACGAGGGAATTAGCAAGCCCTTTTACCTTCAATGAAAAATCATTGATACATATATTTCCCTTTGTCACATTATGCAGCTCCTGCTTTCACATATTTCTAGCCTTTGGTTATATAGGTATCCCACGTATCTTTAGTGTCATTGCATCCTGTATATGATTTGTACATGACTAATCATAGAGAGTCCAACACACTAATAGAGATAGTACATGATCTTGTTAGCCCTCTCATGTCATGCTTTAAAAGCCTCTATCTATTATGAAGTGGGATTTTCTTTAGGAAGCTTGTCTCCTTCTCATCACCTGTAATGAATTCCTAATATCTTTTTCAAAACTTCCATGCTTGGAAGTTGTTCTTGTCCAACTTCTCATGCACAAAGTTAGATAGAATTTTAGCCTATAATAACTTTCACTTGTATATTCCGCTATCCAAATGATACATGTAGTAAATTTTGCACTCACAAAAATCTTAAAATCTCCAATAACTCCTATTAACATCAAAGAAGGGATTGAAAGGAATTGCATTCACTAGTTTTTGGTTCATAAATAAAGGGGCTCTAGCAAACAAATCAGAAACTACTTGACCTTTGATAATAGAACATTGAAAAATCCTTTTCCTAGATAGAATACCTACGACACAACCCTACCATGAAAAACCCCTTCTTGCAAACCATTTTCTAAAATCAGCTTTCAATGGAGGCTTACCAGAAAAGAATAGAATAGCGGAAAACAAGCCCACTTGATGTTCAATTAGTTCAGAGAAAACCTTAAGACATACCTTTCCTCCCCTCGTTTGAGGCCTTTGAGCATGACCAGAAACCCCTTTTGCTAGCCAATCCAGCACTACTCTCTTCTACTCTTTCTCCTCCTCCACTTGCTCACGCATCCACTTCATCTCCGCAGGGCATTTGCCTCCCCCCAATCCCCCCACCAATCCTACCTCTTGTTTTGGAGAACTTGACTCCCAGGTCCCTTCCATGCATGCAGTTCATCAACTCCCTGTTCCTGAGAAAGTACTTCGAGGGAAAGGTCTTCCTTCATTTCTGAAACTTCCTGACTCCAGATTTTGGTTGGGACCTTGGTGTCTCTTTGGAGGCGGAAAGTTGGAAGAACTTCCCGGCGTCTGAAACCTCTTGAAGGATGAAGGAGCTGGCTTTGGCAAGACTTTTACAATGAAAGCTTTGGCGAAGTCCTTCGCCATTCTGACAGCTTTAGCCATGGACACTAGCTTGGCATTCTTGACCAGTGTGTCTAAGGGTTTGTTCATTCCCCGAATATGAACCTGGCCATAAGTTACTCTTCATCTAGGGGTGGTGCATACTTGAGTAGAAGTGCAAATGCCTGGTGATATTCTTCCATGGTTTTGCTCCCTTGATTTAGGTCTAAGAATTCATTCATTTTGGTTTCTAAAAACCAAGGGGGACAAAATCTCTTTCTCAAATAGGTTTTAAGATCGTTCCAGGTCTGGGTATTCCTGTCCATATGGTTGGTGTCACAATGGTTCCTCCATGCCACCCTGGCTGTTTCCATAATTTTTTTCAGCCTAGCAAGAGCCATTTTGCTCCGCTCATTGTAGCCTCTAACATCAAAATACTCTTCCATAGCTTCCACCCATTTCTCCACCACAGCCTCGCCCAGGTTCTCCCCTTCTTCTTTGAAGTGTCGTGGTTGAGTTCTGTGAAGAGCCTTGCGAACGTCGGGGTCAAGCTCTTCTTCTTCAGAGAGAGGGTCTAGCTGACGGCCAGGGTTTCCTTGCCTCATGATTTTGCCAAAAATGATATATTATTAAATTTTTATTTTGATATCGTCCTCGAGATCCTAAGACTTAAGGGGTTCAAAAATAATTCCTTAAACAAGATAAATGATCTTATTGGAGATCTATGATATATGTCCGGTAACAGATTTTGCTTTATCAGTTCGTCCATAAACAATCACTTATACAACAGGAAATTTTTCCACAAAATTTTTTTAATTTATAGAAAGGTTGCAATATGTACATAGAGCAGCCGGGCTCCAGAAGTCAGAATTCTCGTGACATTTGGAATTCAATCATTTATATGGAAAAAGTGAAATTCTTAGCATATTGAATTAATGGGTAATTTTATTTAAATTCAAAGAGGAATTTTAGATATATTTCTTTGATGATAAAAGAGAAATTCCCATGACATTTAGAATTCAAGCAATTAAATGTAAAAAGAGGAATTCCCATGGTATTTGAGATCCAAGAAATTAAATGGGAAAAAGAGGAATTTTTAGTATAATTCAATTTGAATATTTATCAAAAGTGGAAATATGGGTAGAATTGATTTTTGTAAATCCCATGAATTCTTTTATTCAAAAGAGGAATATTGATATAATTCATTTGAGAAATTGAGAAAGAATATAGAAATATTCATCGAGAAAAAGAACCTTTATCTAAGCCAAACAATTGGCAAAAACTTAGAAAAAGTCCCATTATCGATATCAAAGTAGGAAAAGCTATTAAATGGGAATAAGATGTGAATGGGATGCGATAGGATGTGAATGGATGTGATAAGATGTAAATGGGATGTAATAAGATGTGAGTGGATGAGATAAGATGTGAATGGGATGTGATAGGATGTGAATAGATGTGATAAGATGTAAATGGGATGCGATAGGATGTGAATAGATGTAATAAGATGTAAATGGGATGCGATAGGATGTGGTGTGATGAAAATGAATGTGGATAAGATGTGAAGTAAATGGATGTGGATATGAATGATGAGATGAGAATGAGATGAGAGGGTATGTGAAAGAATGTGATGTAAATGAATGTGGATGTATATGTGAAAGAATGTAATGTAAAGGGATGTGGATGTGAATGTGATGTGGATGTGGATGTGGATGTGGATGTGGATGTGGATGTGGATGTGGATGTGGATGAGATGTGATGTGATGTAAGGGGATGTGGATGTGAATGTGATGTGGATGTGATGTAATGTAAAGAGATGTGGATGTGAATGTGATGTGGATGTGAATGTGGATGTGGATGAGATGTGATGTGATATAAAGAGATGTGGATGAAATGTGATGTGATGTGAATATATGTGGATGTGAAGTGATAGATGTGAATGTATGGATAGATGTGGATAGTCATGCATGTGAATGATTGGATGGATATGGATGAATGAGATGGGATGTGTATGAATGAGATATGATGTAGATGTGATGTGATGTGGATGGGATGAATGAGATATTATGTGGATAGATGTGGACGTGATGTAATGTGGTTAGAATGTATGTGATGGGATGGTGATGAGAATGAATGTGATGGGTGGATATGAATGGACACGATATGATGGATGTAAATGGATGTGATGTAAATGAATGTGATAGATGTGAATGGATGTGATGTGATGTGAAATAGATGTGATGAGATGTGATGTGAAATGGATGTGATGTGATATGATGTAAATTGGGATAGATGTGAATGGATGATATGTGATGTGAATGGATGAGATGTGATGTGAATGGATGAGATGTGACGGGATGTGAATTGAGATAGATGTGAATGAATGAGATGTGAGGTGAAATGGATGTGATGTGATGTGATGTGAATTGGGATATATGTGAATGAATGAGATGTGAGGTGAAATGGATGTGATGTGATGTGATGTGGATCGGGGTAGATATGAATGGATGAGATGTGAATGAATGTGATGTGATGAGATTTGAATGAATGAATGAATGAGATGTAAATGAATGTGATGTGATGAGATGTGGATATGGGTAGATGCGAGTGGATGAGATGTGATGAGCATAAATGTGGAAAGATGTGATGAGATGGAGAATGATGTGATTGGATGAGAATGGATAAAGGACGATGGGAATACATGACTTGGATCAAGTAATGTGGATTGATGTGGAACAATGTGGATTGATGTGGAACAATGTGGAAGGACGAGAGTTCGTTATAGAAACTGTATTTATGACCTGTTTTTAAATGATTGTTTTATGTCAAGAATGCTAGGGAAGCATTTTGACCGTCTTGTGAATGAGGTAGTGGAGACCTAAGTGATAAAGTTGCAACAGCTGACGGAGAGTCAACGGAGGACGTCTCGCGTAGCACGGTCGGTCCCGAGGTCTTGACCAGCCTCGGTTCGATTTAAATGGTGAGCTTCCGGTACGGTGGATGAGGGACCAAGGAAGTGGCCTATGAGTGAAGCGCTAGGTGACCTGCGAAGGATCCTAGAGGGTGCTGACCATACGGTGCTCGGACTTTGGGTCACCGAAGATATCCACAAGTGCATCGAGGAAGATATTGGAACAAGGAGTAAGAGTTGTTTTCTGAATTCGGGCATGGATCTAGTTGATTGACCTTGCTGGTCCTCAACGGATGAGTCGATGGCTCATTTATATGGATCTGTTGGTTGATCTTGCTTATCTTCAACGGGTAGTCCATCTGGATCTTTTATAAGTGAATATATTTCCGAGTACTATGAGCTAGGAACTATTGAAAAGGCCCCTGATGAGTGGACAGGTGGTGAGCATTCTGGTTGCCAATGATGTCATAGGTACACCGATGATAAAATGATTGGAAATTAGAATTCAACCGGATATTTTGGAGGATTATGATCAGTGATACTATGGTTTCATTAAAAGATTGTTTTAAAGTCAGCTAAATCTGTGAAACAAGCAATTTCATATTGGGTGTGTAAGCAATGTGACTATCTTGAAGTTTGCATGAAGCACTGGCTAGGGGGCCTGGGAACTCTTTTTCTTGGTACCCGGGACAAAACCTAACCAAATTCCTAATTGGATCCCATCACTACAGTGGTTGGGTAGCTGGCTAACCCATGGGACTGAGGCTGGACTGATGGATCCCTAAAATGAGACTCAATTCTGTTATGGTACGATAGATGAAGTAAATTCTGGATAGTCCTGTTCTATGGAAAAGAATCAACGGATGTGCCTCTTAATGAGGAAAAAAGCGTTGGTCTCTATGATCCAAGTGCAAGTCTTTTCTTTGATCTGACCATGTGACTTACGGGTTCGATTAGATCAGTTTGGTTAGTGATGACCTTGACTACGTTAGAATAAAAATATCCTGCAGGAATCGCCCATGCTTTCTGAGGGCGAGGGAAGATTTTTTGGGTTTGGTTTTGGAAGAACCGAGGGATTAGTCTCTTGTCCGGATATCCATGGGCAAGGCCCCAACAAGTGAGAGGCTCTGCCCTATGCAAGAAGTGCTACTTCCACTGCTAGCAACCCCCCGAATTCGTTGCGCGGAGGGGGCAGGGATCTTTCACCAAGGGCATCACTCTCATCCAGTCTCTGAGGGGGTTTCTAGAGTAGCTGAGGAATTTGTTGACTCTTTGGTGCAGGAGAAGACCATCCATGATCTTCAAGAAAAATATAAGAAAATTGAGACCTCCATGGCCCAAGATATAATTATGCACATGCTAGTTTGATGAGAATGAAGTTGATATGGAAGAGGGAGAGCTTATCGTCGAGAAACAATTAGAGAAGGTTACACCGCTAGTGCAAAAAAAGAGGTATTGTTGTTTTGACTGTTGGGGTGGACTTGGTGAACCAAATGAGACCAGGAGGCCCTCTTGAAAACCAATGGGTCCACTTTGATCATGTGCACCGCCGCTGGTGTGGCTGGACGACTATAAGTGCACATGTTTATCATCCATTTCTACGTGAACTGTTTACTATTGCAAATCGGAGAGTTTAAGGTTAAGAACATAAATGTGCAAGTGGAATTTTAGAAAACGATAAATGACACAATTCATCTATGTGGTTATGGGGTTACCCAGTTTAATGGCTTTATGGTGGCTGATGAAGCACATGCCAATTGGTTTGGCAATTCGGCAGTCTTTGATAGAGGTGAAAAAAATGTTATGCTACACAAAGAATATCATGCTCATTTCATTGGGAGAAGAGTATGTTGGATCATGCCAAGTGTATAAAGCCACAATATCAAGAGGAGCATCAACAACTATCTAGGAAATGGAGAGATGCACCAAGTGAGGTTGCTACAGAAATAGCAAAAGACAAACTTGTCTTTTTTTGGAGATTGGAGCATGCACTCGAGGAGGACATCCCAGCATTGGATACATGGCTTGCTTTGTAAGAAGTGCGTAGATTCCATTGGTCAAAATGGATGTTATGCCAAGAGAATGGTGGTCACTTTGTTCCCACTATCAATCCCTTGGATTCAAAGAATGCATCTATGAGGGCTGCCTTGGGGTATACACAACAAGTCAATCTATTCTCTTCTTGTCCTGCTGATCTTGCAATGGATGTGTTTTAAAGTGCTCATTACAAAGCATACTTGATAGGGAGACGTGAGGGCTTTGGACCGACTTTGAGGCAAGTGCAAAAAAGGTTCATGTATGGTGATGAGGGAGTTGGTGCAAAAAAAAGATTGGTTGATTTGATATCTGTGGTTTTGGAAAAGAATAAGATATATGTGCTCCTCATATGCAACATGCAGAGCAAAGAAGTGTGCTGAGGAAGAGAAGTAAAGTAGATGCTAACATAGTGCTAGATACGAATAGACATTGACCTGGGTAGAAACTATGACCATTCAAGTCAAAAATAAAAAGTCTAAGTGTGCTCATCCTATCGGCATTCCAAAGGAGCACAATGTAGATGTCACTGAGTGGGCTATCCGAAGGACCAAGCCCAATTGTCAATCCACTTGTTGGGGTGTGTTGGAAGGGAGAAGCGGGCATTGTGGCAGATCCATTCATGATGGGAGGCATGAAAGACAAAAGGGTATTCCTACACCTTGCTTTAAGGGTTTATGTCATTATAAGGATAGAGAGAGTTGGCAGATGTTTTGGTTTTATTTTTCCAGCGTGATTCACTCTACACGAGTGGATGAGTAGATTATTAGAAATTGTGGGAATGCACCTCTTGTATGGAAAGTTACTAAAGGAACATGCTTGGATGAAGAGGAGACTAGTTACTACTAAAGGAACATGCTTGGATTAAGAGGAGACTAGTAGACTATTAGCCTCAGGGTTTATTTTGGATGGTGTGACACATGTGGTAGTTATATGAGCAACACCATGCAATGTGCGAGCAACCAAGAGAGGGGATGGATGTGTTATGAGATGGAAGGAGAAGATAAGCAAGGAGTCCCATGCATCCATAAACAAGGCTAATCTTTTGGAAGGGGAAGATAAGCAAGGAGTCCCATGCATCCATAAACAAGGCTCATCTTTTGGAAGGGGAGGTGGTGCATGAGTCAATTGTGTGCCATTGGGAGTCTCATATTTTTTGGGTTGCCACCTCTGAGTCAAGGGAATCAAGAGTCTCTTATGCAGTTAATATATGTGAGTTTCCTAGGTGCTCTTGTCTAGCTTTCTCTCTTAGGGATGTGAAGAAGGAATCATATAAACCTTGCAAGCATATATACTTTGTCTTCATTAGGGTATTGGGGCTATAGCCTAGTATACACAAGTTTATGCACTAGGCAGCACTCACCAAGCTATAGTTAGCTCAAGCTTTATCAGGTTGTCCGTAAAAGATTCCATGTGTGGCTGTCTTGAGGGATTGCCATATGATGGCATAGTGTTTATGTTTTTGAGGTGATTTTTGGACTAATGCATATAATGCAAACGTAGTGCAAATTAATTATATGGTTCAATACTAGAATTTATGTATACTTCAATGATTTCTTGAAATTACTAACAAAAGAAATGTGGGGATGTTAGCTATTTTGTGGATTCTTTTGGAATAGCAACACATTTATTTGCTTTACTTATTGTCGGCTTGTGATACATAGGATTTGTGTGCATTGATAAGGGTTTCACTTTGGTTTAAAATTATGTTTTGGATGCCATTTAAGTGTCAAATTAGTGTGAGGAAGGAGGAGCCTAGATCGGTTTAGTGTTGCTTGGTCTATGCTTGCTCGGTTTTTGGCAATCCTCATGTGGAGGAAGAAGAAGTTCATATACTTGTTCTCCAATCCTTTGCGTAATAACATACTAATACTTTAGGAATAACTTCTTGTACTTAGAGAGGGAACTTTTCTTGGGTCGTATGTGACAAAAAACCATGTCACCCTACCCTTACATCCAATAATACCCCATTGGAAGGGAGACCAATGGAAGCTAGACATACTTCTCTCATGGTGGCAATAGGATACACTTACCCTCATGGTGGCAATAGGATACACTTACCCTCATCAACCACACCTTGGCCCTATATTTTCTTCAATTCAATATCTTTTTATCAGATTGTATTTCCACCCCCACCTTCCACACCATCATAGTCCACATCAACACTACACGGAAAGCCACCCTCTCCACCATATTCTTCTTTGACCAAGCCATCACCTTTAGGGATACTACACTACTATACCATGGAATCCCACCCACTTTTGTCCAACTTGGCCACCTAGATCCACTTGGTCGTGAAATCCACACTCTTTCTTCACTGAGGAAGATCATTTCCTCGACCTCACAGCACCAACCAGCCTCAACTACCCCATTCATGTAGACTCACTTCACTCAGCTATGATAACCTTGAAAACCCTTATTTGCTACTTTCTCTCCATATATATAGCATGCCCCCAATAATGAGTACAACCCACTAGGTATCCTCCCACTATATAAAGTAATCTACTCTTGCCTCAAATAAGCCCTCGCCCACATTGGCAAGCCACCGTCCATGTGACTTACCCACAGGACATCTCAGTGAACGAGGCACATAAGGTCTTTGCCCTTTTTCAAAGACATGAGACTAAATATGAGGAGGATGACCTCATGATGAGTTCTCATCACAAGGAACCCAAGATGGGCACATGAGTCTTCTCGAGAAGAAGCCATGCTAGCCAATTAAGCCCCCTTGTCACCCACCATGGATAGTTTAGGTGATAAGAAAATCCCCCAGAGCCAAACCCAACGACATCTCCAACTAACCCAACTCCAACTTAACCCATAACCCTCCCGTCAAGCTATCTGTAACAACTTCCATGGGAGTCTCTTCATCTTTCATCGCTCAACCTCCAACCCTCAACCTTCTAGACTAAGTAAAGCCTCCCATCAAGCTATCTACAACATCTTCCATGGGAGTCCCTTCATCTTCCACAACTTCATCTTCCACATCGCTAAACCCCCAAGGCTAAACCTTCTAAACCAACTAACCACATCCATGAGCCCCCCATCCTTGAATCATTCCATAAGGGACCAAATGTCAATGAGGAACCACTACATAGTACTCTGGAAGAAGCCTCTGAAGATGACGGCAAGGACCCATGGGTTTCCTTGCCTCTCCATGCACAACATCTCACATATCCACCCAGCATGCAGGATCTCACATTCCAAGGCAACTTCCATAGTCATTTGGGTACACCCTTTGACACCACTACATAGTACTCTGGAAGAAGCCACTGAAGATGACGGCAAGGACCCATGGGTTTCCTTGCCTCTCCATGCACAACATCTCACATATCCACCCAACGTGCAGGATCTCACATTCCAAGGCAACTTCCATAGTCATTTGGGTACACCCTTTGACACCACAAGTCATGTATTCCTTATTTCCTAATGGAAGATTGGCCACTCGTAACACACCAAAGGAGGTTGCCATTTTATTGGAAGATTGGCCACTCGTAACACACCAAAGGAGGTTGCCATTTTATTGACCCCAAGAACTACCTAGTTGTAGGTCCAACCCAAGTGGCGTATGCACTATCTCCTTTGGCAATCACCAAATGTGGCAGGAATACATGTCTACGCCCAAAGAAATCCACATTGACTGCAAGTTCATATGCCAATCGACAAAAGGAGGTGGTCTTGGTGCAAGTTCTTGTGCATGGAGGTAAAGGGCCTGCCTATAACTTCCCTACACTAATGACCCAACACCCCTCTCACTACCATAGAGATGGTGGCTCCAAATGAAGAACTTTAATAATCCCTACTATGCCAAGTTCCATGACCCTACTATCATCACCACTCTTCTAGTTTGTCATCCTCATCTTGGAGGAGGCGCCCAAAGAACTAATGGACAAGCAAAGAGTGACTAGCTCTTTGATCTCAAATGAAGGTCCCAACTTTCATCAGCAGCTCAACCTTTCTAGAATGGTCAAATACTTCCATGGCTAGATAGTGGTCATCTTTAAAGACATGTAAGGATATAGGGTTTTGGAAGCCCTTTAAGATAATGCATTGATCTGATGGGTTGATGGCTTTCCCACAAGCCCTTCATCACCAATGTAGGTTGGTAAGTCTCACCACCCCAAGTCGAACATGGCCTACTACATATCCAATCCTTTATGTGCCCACTTTCAGTACAAAACCCTTGTCCAGGGGTACCAAAAAAAAGAGAGTCAAAGAAAGTAGAATGTAGTGCCAAAGAAAGTAGAACGCAAACTGTCGAAGAAAGTAGACCTTTGGAGGTCACTATTTTTTCCACTTCCTCTCTAGTACTTTCCTATGGGTTAACCCAATTTTTCCAATTCCTTTGCCTGATTTTAGAACGCAAACTGTCGAAGAAAGTAGACCTTTGGAGGTCACTATTTTTTCCACTTCCTCTCTAGTACTTTCCTATGGGTTAACCCAATTTTTCCAATTCCTTTGCCTGATTTTAGAACCCTTTTCTCGTTGTCCATCAGCCCCATACTACAAACTCTTATCTTCCTTTTTAAGGGATTATCTATAGGGTGGTGGGTGTGGGTGCTTCTATGATGTCTTTCAATTTCTACAAGCGACAAGAATACATGAACACTAGAGTTCAACATTGCCTTAGGTGTAACGTACCCCTAATTCTATCCCATTTAATTAATCATAAATATTTATTTTCTCAAATATTCAAAAATCATAGCACTTGACCAAACCTGAAAGATTACATCATGCTTTATGAGAAAGAAGAGATTTATCCAATAACTACAATAGTTTCTTAGTCTAATCAATCCAAAAATAATAATAATTGCTAATACAATTATGCAAATCTATAGAGAGATTCACCAAAAAAAACTCCACCATATCTAGGGCTTTCTGTGATGCCCTTCCACCTAGCCTCCACACTAGACGTTGCGGCTATCCCGAGTATGCCTCCTTCTCATCTCATCCTCTCTGGATTCTACCACAAGGCTCCTAAAGTGCTTCAATCTCATTCACTATCTAGCGGCGAGTAAACAGTACCGGCCGGCCTGAATCTCAAAAGGGTCTCTGAGAAAAATCTCTCTCTTTCTCTCTCTCTCTCTCTTTACACAGAATCACATCAAGGCTCTGAAAAGATAGCCCACAAAAATTAGTTAGATACCATGCATAAAAAAGATAAATATAGCAATCTTTTCTAAAAACCCAAAATAGAGACGATATGTTTTTTTAACACTAAAAAGTGGTGTCAAATTCGTTTCGTGAATACCAACCAAACCGTGAGAAATCTCCAAATGGTCCGAGCACGGCCTTTGTTCCTCTTATTATGATCTTTCTTTAATTCATTTCTCTAACAAATAAAGCTATCTACTCCTTCATACAAAGCCGATACTAAAAATTCAGGGTCAATTTGGTGTTTGGGCCCTGTTTCAAGTGCTCTTACAGCTATGTTTACTATGTAAACCCCCTTACAAGTTTCCTTTAGTGTAAGCTACCCACTGTGACCCTCTTATACATTATCTAACATGGTTAGGTATGGTATAAAAATCACTTACAAATGACAGCACAAAACAGGCATAAAAACCCAAAAATTAACCAAAAATAAACATCTCCAAAATCACTAAATTTGTGACCAAAATTAATCTTTTATGTCCTCCAAGTATTTCCCACTTATAAACATTAAATACAGATGCCAAAAATTGGCAAGCCATGCAACGGCCGTCGAGAGAGCCCATAGGGAGCTTACAGTCATTGAAGTCCTACATCAGGAGGCCATGAGCTAGGCCCAAATAGTAGAGGATGTTCTAGCCCGCACCACCGTAGATTTTGCAAAGCATCGCGACTTAACAGAGGCTACCATCCATCGCCTACATAAGTACCTTGAAGAAGCTGAGGCTTGGGTAGCCTGACCCCCATCCACACCATCGGCTCCATCGTCCAGCTCACTCGACCACAAGGTGGATGCGCTCATGGAGACCGCCAAAAAGCTTCCCATTTTGGCATTCCCCCCTCAAACCCCTTATCAGCCTCTTGATCTATAGTTCCGAGCCATTCCCCAAACTTTTGCAACATGATATTTATCTACTCCACCACAAACATACACAACATCGCAACAACCAATTACTTCCTACCACACACATCTTATCCATTCATTTTCCACACAATAATGCACTACCAGAATGCAAGGGCAATCATGAATCTAATGCAATGGGAGAGCTGAAACTCCAAGAGTATGGAAGAAACAAAGGTGTTTCCCCAACAATGGTGCCAAAAATGTTATGGGCTACCACACCTCCAAGAGGGAACTCAACACATTCACCTAAAGGATGAGCAATAGATCACAACTGTCGTAGGGCACTTACCAATGCTTTGAACTTGAGTCCCTTGAGGCCTCCAAGCTTGCTTGTTAAGCTCCACCTCCACGCTGTCACCGTAGAGTCGCTCGCACCGTCGCATAAGGCAATCACTCTCTCACACAAGCATAAAAAAGGAACAATGCTAGAATGCTCTCTCTCTCCCTCAATCTCTCTCAAGACACAAGGAAGAGCTCTCTACAACACAAAAGGGATTGTGTCTTTTCATTATGAGAAAATGCCTTATATACATTCGGCCCTTATTCACACTTGGGTACCCTAAACTTACTTACTAGGCCTTGGGTGGCCAATATCTCATAATGTAAAACTTTTATAGTGCCGTTTCATGACACTTATTAATGTCCTCAATTGGAGGATCATGTTTGTTAATCCAAAATGGGATTACCAATGCATGGACTTCATTACTCGATTGCCTTTAGCTAATGCTTGGTATGAATCTATCTTAGTGGTGGTAGATTGATTAACAAAGGTCACTCATTTGATTCCAATATGTCAGCTCTCAATGTTGCTGAATTCTTCCTGAAATAAATATCCATACTCATGGATTTCCCAGAAGGATTGTAAGTGATTGATATGTGAAGTTTATATCCCATTTTTGGATTGTTTTCTTTAAAGTTGTGGGGATCTCTCTAGATCTCAATACTATCTATCATCTAGAGACCGATGGACAAACTGATGGACCGGACTAAGTAATGAAAGATATCCTTTGAGCATTTTGGATTGATTTCTTTGAAGCTATGGGAACCTCTCTAAATCTCAGCATCCAGAGACCAATGGACTGGACTAAGTAATGAAAGATATCCTTCGAGAATTTTGAATTACTTTCTTCGAAGCTATAGGAACTTACCTATCATCCAGAGACCGATGGACAGAGTGATGGAGTGGAGTAAGTAATGAAAGATATCCTTCAAACATTTTGGATTGCTTAATATGAAGATATGGGAACCAGCCTATCATCCAGAGAGATCGATAGACAAATCAATGGAGTGAACCAAGTAATGGAAGATATTCTTCGAGCATTTTGTGGACGAGAGCCCAAAAGATGGATGAACTATCTTCATTTGGTTGTGTTTTCTTATAATGCATTGCATCATTGGAGCATATGAATGAGTCCATTCAAAGCGCTTTATAGACAAGATTGTGTGATGCCTTTGAATTAGTTTGTCCTACTAATCAAAGTGCAAGTATTTAAGTAAATGTTAGATAAAATGGATTATTATATGCAATGAATAAAGAAAGATATCAAAGCTACTCAGATAGACAAAAGCAATATGCCAATTTGAAGCGTACTTCTAGAGCATTTGAAGAAGGTTATAAGATTGTGTGATGCCTTTGAATTGGTTTGACCTACTGATGAAAGTGGAAGTATTGAAGCAAATGCTAGATGAAATGGATTATCATATGCAATCAATAAAGAAAGATATCAAAGCTACTCAGGAAAGAAAAACGCAATATGCCAATCTGAAGAAGCATACTTCTAAAGATTTCAGAGAAGGTGATATGGTTTTTCTTCAAGTATGACCCAAGAGGAGTTCTCTTTCCTTGGGAAAGTATAAGAAGCTATCACCTAGATATTGTCAACCTCATGTGATTGCAAGCGAAATAGGAGATCAAGCTTATAACCTTTTGCTTCCTCCATACTTAAAGATCCACAATGTCTTTCATGTGAGCTTATTAAAGAAGTATATACCCAATTACATATTGGATGATGAGCAGGTTGCCTTTCCCACTCAAGGCCAATTGGAATTGGAATGTAAAGTAGTTTTGGATGTCAAGGAAACCCCTTTAGGAATAGACTCTTAAGGGAGAATTTGATTAAGTGGAAATTATTCCTGGTTAAAGATGCTACTTGGGAAAAGGAAGAAGATATAATAAGAGATTATCCTCAATTTGTGACATGAGGACATCTTGGACTTTCAAGTGGGGGAGAATATAAGATCCCTCTTCATTGTATTGTTGGAAAAGTAATGCTCCACCCACATGTTATTTCTATGGGTGATGGATGTGCTCTATTTTATAAGTCCCCCTTTATAATAAGGAGTAGCTATTCTGGTGGGGCACTTGGGCAGCTGCTGATAGTTCTCGACAGTTTAGACATCGGATGGTGGTAAGTATGGCAGATGGTTTGGAGATGGCTTATGTAAACTTGGCACTCTGCCAAGTAGGATTCATGCTAGCTATATGATCACATTAGTGCAGCAAACTAAGGACACACTATTCTCAGGTTTACGAGACCCGTTTGAGGGTTGATATGGTCTTAGATGGTCATGGGAGCTATTCTCGATCCCTATGAGACTTTGTTATAGTCTAATTATGGCCTAGTCAAATGATGTGGTCAGTTGGTCATTTTAGACCAACTGGGTTGGCCGAAGTGGCTGATCTACATCCATGCCAACCCTAGGTGTAGCCTTAGTTCATCACTGAGTTCATTGTGTTCAAGAAATCTTATAAGCAAGACATCCTCTGTCTAAAGTTTGTCTAGATCACCATCAAATCTTCTTACATGAAGCACATGGGTGGACAAATGCTATCAGTTTGTAATCAAGTTATTTTTTCAAGCATTAATATTGTTTTCTACAATTTAGTGCTTAATATTGTGTTGATCAAGCTTCTTCTATCATGTATTCTTACATGATTTTAGAGCATAGGCTCTAGGTAAAGATTGTTTTTGGCATTTTACTATTTGAAGGCAAATTTGGAGAGATGGCTAACCTATAAGTAACACAGCCACTCATGCCCGCCCTCCAACTTTTGGTGATTAGAAAGCTGGATGGGACAAAATAACTTCTCTAGAAGTTCAATATTAGGTCTATTCTTAATTTATATGAGTTGTGGAAAATCACAAGAGAGGTTGATGCAAAGTTGGATCCTACTCTGGATCCAACAAATTTTCTACAAACCAGATCGCCAGATTCTGCTCTCACTTTGGCATGGAGGCAAAGGAATGTAGATACACTATTTGCCATTATCACCAGCATCACTAATTTAGCATACTACCAAAGATTTTGAAGCATGGTAAGATCTAAAGAACCAATATGATATGGAGAATCGGATAAAGAATCTAAACCATGAGAATCAACTTATAATAGAAATGCATTCTGATGGAGAACCAACAAAGAAGTTCATATCATCCTCGATAAAGAATCTGTAAGATAAGATGGTAGCGGTGAGGATCACTAAGAAGCCAGTGAGAAGAGATGGCATGCATGTGCATCAGAGTTTTGCCCTCAAAGTATGAAAGTTTGGTGACCTCACTAAACACACAAGTACACAACCTGCCTCTTACCTTTGAGGAGTTCGGATAATGTTGGTGGAGGAGGAGATGTTTTTTAAAGCCAAATATGGTAGCGATGCAACATTCTCTGTAAATGTAAAGAAAGTTAAGGCTCCGATAATAACCACGATGTTTCTGAAAAGAAGAAATCTAAGGCAAAGTGTTTCAATTGCCGACAAGCCAGGTCATATGGTCAAAGCATGTAGACACTAAAGGAAGCATGTAGACACTGAAGGAAGCATATGAGAAGAATGCCACTTTGAAGGAAGCATATGAGAAGAATGCCACTGAAGGAAGCATATGAGAAGCCTTGGAAGAAGGATTCGGGAATAGTGTCAAAGTGAAATTGGAGCTATTTATGGTTGGTAATAGAAGAAATTTGTATAAAAGGAAAACATTCCTCACCACCCGATGGTTCATGGATATACAATGGAGCATCCTGACATATGACACCAGTCAAAAGGGTTGGTATACCTCCCTTAGGCCAGTGGGGGAGTCCATCTTAGTAGCAATTGGGAAAAACACCAAATGCCTAGCCATGGGTTTAGGTACCATTTCTTTTGTTTCTAGCAATGGTGATACTAAGAAGTTACCAATGTCCTTTGTGTGTCCGACATCATTGTTCAGGTGTGAGACATTGTATGGCTCCTCATCATCACTGTGGTCAAGGAGTGTTCAGGAACCCATTGGTGCATACTATCCTAGTCTAAGGATCACGGTCATGGTGCAAGGGGATTTATGTGGATTGAGGTAGCATTGATGTGTTACTTATGTGATGTGTATATATTATATATGCCTGGTTATTGAGAAGATAAATGTAGAGTATGTTTTCTTATGAAAAGGATTGTTTTTATAAAGGAGTGTGTGTGAACTCTATTTTCTGTAAGTGGTGGTGTGTGTGGTAAATAGAAAATTTTAATCATGGGTGTGTGAGTTCACATGGACTCCACGGGTCTCGTGGTGGGTTGCAAGCTAGAACCATGGGATGGATGGGCTAGGCTAAACCTATGGTGCCAATCATAGTAGAATAAGGATTAAACAGTGGAAAGTGTGTGGCTGGGTGGACTCAAGAAGTGGGTACTTTCCAAACTAAAATAAAATTATATCTTTTAGGATGAGAAAAACTTGGGATGAATGTTTTATGTGAGGATAGATGCATTGCCTTCATAATCGAGGAATCTCATTGAGCATGAAGAAGCTACTTGTGAGAATTATGAAGGGAATACACCTAGAGGAATCATTCACTTTTCTTACGTGAGGATTAAAGTGAGAGGATCTAATGTGTTAGGACATTGTGACATGAGGCCGTGAGAGTGAGTTTCTCTACCCTTAGTGTGATTTTGCTGCCATTATTAGACGAGTAGGGGTCTCACATTGAGGCCCCATCTGGATGATTCCTTCACCTTCACTAGTCAAGCACAATGGCACTTGTATCTTCTTCCTCCAAAGTAATGGAGACTCTTATGTCCTTTTGAAGTTCACCTTTGCTTTGTGAGGTCTGCTTTCTTCTTTTTGATGCCCCCTAATCTCTAGTGTTTTTATATTCTTATCTTTCACGTCTTATGGCTTTTTCTCTCTTAGGTATCCAGATTTGGGAGGCTCCCTTGTAGTACCCCTGTGCTATTAGAATGTGTTATCAGAATGTCCTTAGGTACCCAGTAGCTATGGCGGCTTCTCTTAGTGGGGGTTCCCTTTTCCATTTTTGTTGTTGATGTTGTAGACTATTCTAAACCTGAGCAGATTTCTTTACTCTGTGTTCAAGTATCCAAATCTGTTTATTTTCTTCATAATATTCTTATGTCTTCAAAAGATTCAAAGGAACCCATTGCTTTCTAGTTCTTTGGCTTAAATGATGACGATTCCTGGGAGCAAGTGGAGAGTTTACCATGGTCGGGCTTCTCTTAGTGTTGTCCTCATGATTTCCTTGATCATACTTTGAGCTCGAGCCACTAACTTGGAGACCAAAGTGGTATCATTGTTCTGTATCCCTTTTTTTACATTTGGATTGTTCTTTCTTTCCAATTGAATGAAGCAATCAGTTACACCAATCCATGGTCTTCCTAGCAATACCGCTTATTCCATAACTCTTGTAAGCATAACATATGCCTTTTCAGCCCCAAAGGGTTATTATTGACAATGATTTGAACTTTTAAACTCCCTTCAACTTCAACCACACTCCCTTCAACTTCAACCACACTTGCATGGAAACTACAAGCTCTAGCGTCTATTCTGGTTTACCTAGAGGTTCCTGGAGGACCCTTACACCACCAAAAAGGCACAGGGAACGACCAAATGTTGTGGGGCTTTACCCAATCACACTTGGAAGCATAAATAGATCAACCAAGAAGCCAATCTACCATGGCCTATGCACAAAATACAAACGGGGATGTGTCACTCACCTCGTTGAATGCTGGTTGCTGGGATTCTCGTGGATACCATCCGTGCTAGAGAACTTGAGAGCTCCACTCCACTACCACGGTCGCACTCCAATAGAAGCTCGACCCTCCTCTCACTCAATCTCTCTCTCTCACACATACACAATGAGCATATAGCAGCTCTAATTGGATTAGGCAAGAAGAAAGAGAATGGAGAAGAAGAGCACTCTATTAGTTCCATAAGAGAATGAATGGTGAGAATACAAATTGACCCTTATCTTGGCCCCAAGCATTCACACCTTGTCTAGCCATACTTAAAACATAGGTCCATGGCTATCCAAGGCTGCCTAAGCTTGTGCAAACAGTTAATCTAAGCATGCAGTCTCAATAATTAATCTCGTGGCGTGCCTTTCATAGACAAGCGGTGATCGCACACGTAAAATATACAATATTAACATTTCTAATGCCAATGGCCAAATGAAGTGGCGGTTTCCAATGGATGGCGTCGATGCTAGAGAGGTGTCCAATGAGGGTTCACATGCTCCCCTTCCTCATGTAGATTCTGTCTCCTCGGAATGTGTTGGTGAAGATGAGTCAATGCTGTTGATAGGAAGGTGATTGTTTTTTTTAACTTTTTGATTTTTGATTTTTTTACTATTTTGTTTTTTACTTTCACGGTTTTGATTTTTAGTTTTACCAAAAAGGGGTATTTTCAATATCTTTGACTTGTAGACTTGCTAAAAGCCTGCACACAATGAATGCGACCAATCCAATCCCGAATTATCCAAAATGTGTTAATATTAGGATTCGAATTTTTGTGACTAGTGGCCTAAAGGCTTTACCATTAAATGTAGCCAGCTAGTCAAGATGCCCCAAATTAGAAAGAGAATTAAGGTTAATTAACCTATGTAATTATACTAATCCCCTTTTCAAAATAATAAGAGATCTTGTTTCTACCTGTTTTGACCTAGAGAGAGAAAATATTCTAGAGAGAGATAATTCAATTTTTAGATATCTCTGGATGGAAAAATATCCCTTCTTATTAAAATAAATTCCCCTGAAACAGAAGTTTAAAAAGAAATATGCATAATGGAAATAGAAAGATGCATAATGGAAAATTTTTTTTATAAAAGTGTTATTCTGATTAAATTTGATTTTTATGCATAGAAAGATGCATAAAGGAATTTTTTTAATTATAAAAGTGTTATTCTTATTAAATTTATTTCTATGCATAGAAAGATGCATAATGGAATTTTTTTTTTATTATAAAAGTGTTATTCTTATTAAATTTAATTTCTATGCATAGAAAGATGCATAATGGAAATTTTTTTATTATAAAACTGTTATTCTTATTAAATTTGATTTTTATGCATAGAAAGATGCATAAAGGAAATTTTTATTATAAAAGTGTTATTCTTATTAAATTTAATTTCTATGCATAGAAAGATGCATAATGAATTTTTTTTATTATAAAAGTGTTATTCCCATTAAATTTGATTTTTATGCATAGAAAGATGCATAAAGGAATTTTTTTATTATAAAAGTGTTATTCTTATTAAATTTAATTTCTATGCATAGAAAGATGCATAATGAAAAAAAAATTATAAAAGTGTTATTCTCATTAAATTTGATTTTTATGCATAGAAAGATGCATAAAGAAATTCTCTTTATTTTAAAAAGTGTTATTCCTATTAAAATTGATTTTATGAATAAATAGATGCATAAAAGGATTTTTTTTTATAAAAGTGTTATTCCCATTGAAGTTGATTTTTATGCATAAATAGATGCATAAAGAATTTTTATATCAAAATTAGAATTCTCTTAAATTCTATGTTTAAATTCTATGAGTATTTAATAAATTAATAATTAAATACTCTAAGAGATAAATTTCTATCGTTTTATATTCACACGGATTGTAAAAAGAAAATTCAAAAAATTTATCGAGATCGAAATATTCAGATAAATGATTAATTTATTCCTCATTGGAATTTATAACTAATTTAGAAATCAATTCAGTGAATATTCAAAGAAAGAAATTCAGTAAAATAGTAATTGAATTATCAAACCTTTTTGAGAAAGATAGTTCAAGAAAAATCTTATCCGACTCGAACCTTGAATGACCAAGACCAAACTCTTTTGACAGTTTCGAGGAAAGGAGGTGTGACCAGTTTAGAAAAATACACTCAAAACTCTCGCTAAATCTGAAACTAAGTTTGAGACCCTTCAAATTGATCTGTGGATCAAAGTTATAGAATTCAAGGAATTCTAGTATAAAATTCAGAATTTCGATCATGAAGTTTTGGGGATACTGATTCAAGAAATACTCCTTGTGTTCAAAAGAAAATCAAACTGAAAACTTGCATAGAAACCCTGTTTTCAAGGACTGTCTTACACCAGAATGCTGGAGGGAGCATTTGGTATATGTTTTTCTAATGGAAGTTCGGCTGCAATAGCTGGCGGGGAGTGTTCAAAGGGCGGCTCACATGGCAAAGCCTACCGAGGTCTTGACCAGCCTTGGTATGGTTGAAAAATGGTGTGCTTTCGGTATGATGGGCAAGGGCCGACGAAGCGGTCTCTGAGTGAAGTGCAGGACACCTAAGGAGGATCCTGGAGGGTTCTGACTAGGCGATGCACGGGCTCGCGGTGCCTAGGACACCCATGCGTATGTCGTGGGTGGAAGATATGTATGATGGACGAAATGATTATTGTAAAATGTTACTGGATCTCAACGGAGAGTCCAAAGTGATACTGTTTTTTGAGAAATAAGGGACTAGATGGAAATTTTGAGTTATGATTAAACAATAATTGTTTGTCAATGGATTATTTTATATGTTAAAGTTTTAAAGAGGAGTGTGTGCATATCTGTATTCGAAAGCAAAAGTTTAAGAAAGGCATTCAATTATGGGTAGGTGAGTAATTGTCAGGTTCTACCGATTCCAGTGGTTGGGGGTGGTGGCTAACCCATGGGCCAAATGGCTTGAATCAGTGGAGTTTTAATAATTAAATTGAAATAATAGGAATATGCTTAGAATTTGAGTAGTTAAATAAAACCCTGAAGAATTTCTCAAATGAGTAGATCAAACGGCTGTGCCTGATTTCAGTTAGGAAAAAAGCGTTGATTTCTTCAAGTTAAGTCTGTGATAGTTTCCCTTCTATCTGGTTTAATCGGGTGAAGGATAGTTTAATCTCTTGAACCCGTTAGAAAATTCGTTAAGAAAATCAAAAAGGTGAAATCGTCCCCATTTTTTGGGCAAGGGAAATTTTCCCGGTTTCAGTTTTGGAATGACCACCAGATTAGTCTCGCGTCCGAACATGCGAGGGCGAGGCCCCGAGTGGGAAACCCTGCCCTGCGCAAGAGGAAGCTACTTTCGCTCTGCAAAGCAACCGAGAATCCGATGCACGGAGGGGGCAGAGGGGTCTCACAGAAGCTGGTATCAGAGCGCTGTTGTAAACTTACGAAACAGCAGCAGAAATTGCCTAAAATTTTAAAGTAAATCTAGGAAATAATGTTTTCACTTGTTAAGATTATGTTTCAAATGAGCTTCAAAAATTGAAAACTCGTAAATTTAACTGGATTTTTAGATGGATACCCCAAATCTGTCTAGCATTCCTGGACTCTCCCAGAGTCACGATATGACTGCATTTGCCTTCAAAAATCTCATCAACTCCGCTACAACCCGAGAAAGCAGAGTGAGACTCGCTCATCACTTTGAGGATCTATACTTTCCAGTAGAGCGACGTCAGCACATGTGGTTCTCTGGAGGGCAAAGTATTTGCATCAATACCAATCAACGACACAGACTCAGACAAAATATCTCGCTAACCATGATCTTGATAAGGCTAGGAGTTATTCATTATATACAACTCTATAATCACTCACCCTGAAATTTTAGAAATTCTTGTCGTATTTTTAGACTTCTTAGCCACTTTATTCCTAGGAGAAGAATTACAGCACCATTATCAGTGATGAATCATGTATATCATACCATGTCTCCATCGCAATATCGCCTTTTTATGCGTACGCGATTGAGGCGGTGACTTTTGGAGCTGAGACGCTCTATGTATATATCAAAAACGTTTGATAATAAATGATGTTTTGCAAAAGATTCCAATTTGTTTTCGTGGTTATGAATATTGGTTAATAAATTATCAGAGTGAATCTTGTTTTCAAGAATTATGATGGAATATTTATTTTTTAAAGAAATAAATCTCAAAAATTAAATAGTCATAAATTTGTTAACAAAGTTAAGTTGACAAAAATATTGTTTTGTCAGAATCATGAGGCGCGCGGCTCATGCTAGGCAGTCGGATCCTCTTACTGATGATGAAGAGTTAGATCCGGACGTTCGTAAAGCCCTGCACCGATCCCAACCTGGTCCCTTCAAGGGTGAAGAAGAACAGTTTTAGGAGAAGCAGTGGAAAAATGGATCGAGGCAATGGAAGAGTATTTTGATGTAACCGGTTATAAAACGAGAAGAGCAAGATGGCTCCTCTCGCCAGATTGAAAATTGTGAAAACGGCCAGGGTCGTGCTAGGAGGAACCATTGTGAGACAAACCATCTCGACCGAAATACCCAAACCTGGTCAGATCTTAAGGCTTACCTCAAGAAGAAGTTCTGTCCTCCGGGCTTCGTGGAAACAAAAATGAATGAGTTCTTGGAAGTGAAGCAGGATAGCCGAACGATTGAAGAATACCATCAAGCATTTGCCCTTCTCCTCAAATATTCTCCACTTTTGGAGGAAGAGCAGCTGATGGCAAGATTCATTCGAGGGATGAACGAGCCATTGGACACCTTAGTGAAAAATGCCAAACCAGTCTCAATGGCAGAAGCTGTCAGAATGGCAAAGGACTTTGCTACAGCATTTGTTGTTAAGGTCCTGCCGAAGCCTGCACCCTCAAACTTTAAAAGATTCCAAACCCTGGGAAGTGCTTCAAAATTTCCACCCCCAAAGAGGCAGCAAGGCCCTAATGAGAATCAAGATGCTAGGAAATTCAAAAGTGAAGGAAGACCCTTCCCTCATAACACTTTCTCTCAAGAGCCCCACCTCTTTCAAGGATTCAGAGAGATGAGCGTAGAAGTGAGAACAAGTGTTTTGGGTGTTAGGGTTTTGGTCACCAGCTTAAAGACTGCCCGACTCCTACCATGTCAAGAGGACACGGAAGTCAAGGACCCAGAGTGCAAAGACCAACCCCTTCGTATTAGTCAAATTACCATCTCACCAAAATCAGGGCAATCCCAGGAGGACTCCAGCTCATCAACCATCTGCCTCTGTTGAGAGTAGTCTCAGAACTCCCTCCCAAAACTGGGGTAACCAAAGAGAAAGAGTTCCGCCCAGCAGCCAGAGCAGTTACGGTAGCAGAAGTAGTGGAAGAGGAAAGAGGTCAGATTTATGCCACGATTGAAAACCAAGGGCCAAATCGTCAATTCTATGTCATCCATACTCTAGCTAAGTATAAGGGTAAGCCATTCAAGATTTTGATTGATTGATTGATTGAGACAGTACTCATTCATTTATTTCCCCAGGATGCTTGCGTAAGCTAGTCTTAGAACAGAAATCAGGGAAACCTATGCAAGTTAAATTGGGCAGTGGGAAGATTCTTTTCACTCACCATGAGACAGATCGTATTTAGTTTAATCTAGGACTACCAGTTTAGATTCTTACCTTTGGGAGTTTTCGACAAACAGAATCCTTAGAATGGATTGGCTCCACAAAAATCAAGCTGACATTCACTCTCACAATGGCACCATTTCCTTCCGTAACCTTCACCAGAACAAAGTTCAGGAACTGGAATTTCTGGATCCCAAATCTGCAATTAGTAAAAGCTTCTAGGTTACTGAAAGGACTTAGAAAGAAGCAGATCATTTATGTTGTCAAAATGAATCCGATAGACAAAGTTAAAGGCTAAAGAACCAGAATGGTTAAGTGAGTATGATGATTTATTACGCGTAAATCTAAGACCTTGAAATTATAAGCAAAAATGCTATCCAGATGATGAATTTGAATGCTAGTTGATATGATTTTAGAATTCTGGTTGAGAATTGATGAATTGATTTGGATTTTGATTGTGGATCGATACTTAGATTTAATGGGATCGATACTTAGATTTAAATCTAAGATCTTGTTTTACCCTATTTTGGTTTAGAGAGAGATAATTCAAAATTGAGATATCTTTGGATACAAAAATTCTCCTAACGTCTGAAATGGATTCCCCTGAATCAGAAGTTCAAGACGAACTTTCCAAAGTGCATTAGGAATTAATTGAAAATGGTATAAGGGACCTTAGCCTAAGGATCTACATTTTCATTATGGTCCAATTAAGGTTCCAATGGGCCAATTGGATTAATCCAAGTGTTGGGATGAGATAAATCCAAAGAATAAAAGAAAATGCCCAAAAAATGAGTAAATGCTCACATAAGATGAAGAGTTGACTGAGTACAAGGTTTATTAGTTAAAAATTAAGAGATGTTAGTAAAAAAATGAGATATTTTAGAGAAATGATGCATTTTTGACACCTTGGTAAGGAGAGGGAGACTCTTGAGGTAGGCGCCTTTTTCACATGTGTGGTTGGGTTTTTTAATTCAAAATAAAGTGATATTTTTATCTCTCTTGGATCAAACTAGATCAAAGAGGGAGCCAAACTAGTCCAAATCTTGTTCAAATTGAGTCAAACTGAAGCTGGAAAATTCTAGAACCCAGTTGGACTTGGTTGGTGGCCTCCCTCACCTATAAATAGACCCTCATCCCTTTGTATTTTTGTTGAAATTATAGCAATGTGATGAGCTATGGTGGTGGATCAAATACTAGAATCAACATCATTAATAAAGTGATTAGATAATTAAGATGTAATTAGTGAGCAATTAACTAATAGATTAATGTAGACATGGATAATCAAAAACCAGCAAATTCTCATTAGGCCAATGCTTCAATTTATAGTGTTTACATCCAAGCATCAAATCCCAGTGATTTCTCCTTGATTCACTCCACCTCTTTTGCTTGATTCTCTCCACTTCTCCCAGAATATCTCCACACCTCCCAGAATATCTCCACACTTCCTAAATCTTCTCATGCTACCCTTTATTCTCTCCCAGTAGATTCTTCTCACCTTTTCACAGGTTCTCACATTTACAGATTCTCTTTTACAGCCTCTAACTAAGGGCTTGTTCCCGTACACACCCTATTCACTTGCCTCCCCTCAAGTGAATACTCCTAGCACACCTCGACGCTGTACCAAGTTTCCCTCTTACTTGGATGACCAGTGTCTAGCACACCTCCCCTCAAGTTAACTTAGCACACCTGGACCACCCTGTACCAAGTTTCTCTCTTACTTGATAGCCGGCGACCAGTGCCTCAAGTCCCTAAACTCTTAGTCCTTGACACACTCTCTCTCTCTCTATGTGTCCAAGGCTTACTAGAAGTTCCCGCGACCTTGACTAAAGTGCTCACACATACATCTACCATGTGGCCTACATCATCGGTGGCTCAGAGTTGGTTTTACTTTGTTGGGGCAGGTTACATCGGGTTGTGGGGTCTCTCTCTCTCTCTCTCTCTCTCTCTCTCTCTCTCTCTCTCTCTCTCTCTCAGAGATTTTCACATGGCTCCTCACTCTTTGGAGCCTCAAATCTTCTCTTGTCTTCAGTCTTCTTGTCGTGGCAGCTTCTCTTCACGCGTCTGTGTCTTCCTCTTCTTTCAGTCTTCTTGTGGTAGCTTCTCTTCTCGTGTCCATGTCTTCCTTCAGTTTTTCTTCTAGATCTTCTTCTCGGTGTGGATCTTCCTCTTGGAAAGAGATGTTCTTCTTCTTTCATGGCTGGGGCCATGAGCTTGTTCGTCAGTTCTTGCTCCATGTGAGCAACATGTTTGATTGTTTTGTTGACAGTTACTTTGGGTTTTTGATGTTTATCTTGTGTCATTATGCAATGCAAACCCAAATTTATGTGGGAGGTCTTACCTCTTACCTTATTCTGGACAAGGGCAGTGTCTGATCCCATTTTTACACTGATGCAATGTGCCCAATACATAATGCATATAGTATTCATTCTTATGCACATTCCCAAATGCAACTCTGGCTATGAATAATCTTGAATTTGAGTGTGATTTACAAGCATTAACCAAGGGTTAAATGCAAAATGATGATTATCACAAATTTATTAGCATAATTTTACCAGAAATTACATTAAATCAAGGGTAACCAATTTGTACGGAATGGTTGGAGTATCAAACCAACTCTGAATTGTAATCTAAAGTTATAAGGATCTGTATCAAATACATAATGGTTAATTTGAACCCTCAATTGTACCAAAATACAATGATTAGCACTGATTAATCACTGATTAGCAAATTAATCCTCTATTTTGTGTGCAAAAAACAAAGTATGCGGGGAGCCCAGATCTGAGGCCTTAGAGTTCAAATGAGCTCAAATCCTTTCAAGGCCATCAATAGCAATGAGTCTAGTACAGGATTAAGCCAAGAAACACAAGATTTGACCAAACATTGAATGCTTAGTCTCTGTTTTACCAAAGTCACCTCTGCAGATTTGATGAAGAGCTTGGATCTCACTATAGACTTGATCAAATTGAATTCTGACTTCACCAGATTGTAGAGCATGCTTGAAAACCCCTGGAGCTATGAGGAATTAGAGCCATTGCAACTGAGCAGCAAGAAGAAATCTCAAATTCCCTTCTGAAAAATGGTGTCTGCAAAAAACGTGATTTCTCCTGCATCCGACGGCGGTTTGCTGCATTGATTCAACTGGCTGGAGCACAAGGGTGTTGGCTATCTATGGCTAGAAGC
Organism: Cibotium barometz; assembly: GCF_041138505.1. Classification (NCBI taxonomy): domain Eukaryota; kingdom Viridiplantae; phylum Streptophyta; class Polypodiopsida; order Cyatheales; family Cibotiaceae; genus Cibotium; species Cibotium barometz. Next base: position 19,113,264 of record NC_141073.1, read on the forward strand.
AATGGGCCTAATTTGATGTGTGCAAGGAGCTAGAGCTCCACCACCAGCTGGAGGTACAGAGGCTAGTTGAAAAATAACTAAAAATTTGATTATTTTCTAATTATCTACTAATCCTAATTAATTAGATAATGGACTCATAAACATGATGGATTCTAGGCTTGGCTCTGATACCATGTTGAAATTACAGCAATGTGATGAGCTATGGTGGATCAAATACTAGAATCAACATCATTAACAAAGTGATTAGATAATAATTAGACGTAATTAGTGAGCAATTAACTAATAGATTAATGTAGGCATGGATAATCAAAAACCAAAAAATTCTTATTAGGCCAATGCCTCAATTTATAGTGTTTACATCCAAGCATCAAATCCCACTGATTTCTCCTTGATTCACTCCACCTCTTTTACTTGATTCTCTCCACCTCTCCCAGAATATCTCCACACCTCCCAGAATATCTCCACACTTCCTAAATCTTCTCATGCTACCCTTTATTCTCTCCCAGTAGATTCTTCTCACCTTTTCACAGGTTCTCTCACATTTGCAGATTCTCTTTTACAGCCTCTGACCAAGGGCTTGTTCCCGCACACACCCTATTCACTTATATATTTCAACAATTTTCATATTGGAGCTATACCATGCTAGTATTATCTTAAAATAATCATATTTCTATTATCCCTTAATTTTTCTCTTTTCTTGGGAGTCTCCAACAACTCTTGAAATTTGCTCTTCTCCTCTTGGTGGACCAATTGATTGGTTGGGGTCTTCACTGCTAATTAAGAATCAAGCCAAACTTGGAGGTAAAACTAATTTTTATGACTTTTCAATTATCTCAATGACTTTCTTCTTCTCAACCCCTCTCAAGCTTGAGAAGATTTCAAAATGATGGTTTTTATTCAAATCAATCTTTCCCTAAGATTCTTAATGTCTAATTAGAATTAAGTTAATCTTTATGCTTATTTGTAATGCTTTTCTTAAGTAAATAGTGCTTCTTCCTCATGAACAAGAGAATTATGCGCTCCTGTTTCCTCTCTAACAGGAGATACATGTGAGGACACAGGTGTCCGTGATTGAGCTTCCTCGCTAAGAGTCAAACAAACACGCCCAGATCTAAGTGAGTATCCCCTGTTGTCTGTAAGACACACACACCAAGCCCAAGTAAGTATATCTAAAAACATTAAAACACAATCTCAGTAGAATCTTGGCTATTCACATCATATACCTTTCTTAGTCTTTGCCTATTGTTTTCCTGCTTTTCTTGGAGCCATCCCTCTCTCTTTTGCCTTGAATATGAGTAGCAAACAGTTTGAGCTGAATGACAGATAGGAGACGAAAGGTCATGAATCTTGCTCTACTACTATTGCACAAACGGTGACTCCTCCCATCCTACACATCTCCCCCCTTGCCCCCCGTTGCTCCGGCCAGTCCAGGCACCCGGCAGAGCTGGGGGATGGCTCTGTCGGGTGCCTGGACTGGCCAGTGCAACGGGGACCAAGCAGTGCAACGGGGGGCAAGGGGGGAGATCACACCTGCCTGGACCGCCTCCACCTCCACCTCCATCTCCATCACCTCCATCTCCATCTCCATCACCTCCATCTCCATCTCCATCACCTCGCCCTCCACCTCCATCTCTGCCTCCAATGCCGTCGCCTCCTCCCCCTCACACACAGAGTAGTGTAGAGTTGAATCGTACAAGCCTTTACTGGGGACTATTGCTGATTTTTGTACTTGCCGTTCCATTTTCTAATTATTTTTTCAATTAGAAACTGGAGGCACATCCCTGTATGATACTCAGAGCTCCATCTCCATCTCCATCTCCATCCTCCTGCACATCTCCCCCCTTGCCCCCTGTTGCTCCGGCCACTCCAGGCACCCGACAGAGCCGGGGGATGGTCTGCGCTCAGACCATCCCTCGGCTCTACCGGGTGCCTGGAGTGGCCGGAGCAACGGGGGGCAAGGGGGGAGATCATGACCGCTTGGACCGCCTCCACCTCCACCTCCATCTCCATCCACCTCGCCCTCCACCTCCATCTCCACCTCCAGCACCATCGCCTCCTCCGGCACCATCGCCTCCTCCGCCTCCAGCGCCATCGCCTCCTCTGCCTCCAGCGCTGTCGTCGGCCCTCAAATCGCCACCTCCATCGCTGTGAATGCCTCATATCCACTGCACATCTCCCCCCTTGCCCCCCGTTGCTCCGGCCACTCCAGGCACTCGGCAGAGCCGAGGGATGGTCTAGCAAAGACCATCCCCGGCTCTATCGGGTGCCTAGAGTGGCCGGAGCAACGGGGGGCAAGGGGAGAGATCATGACCGCCTCCACCTCCACCTCTATCTCCACCTCCACCTCCACCTCCACCTCCACCTCGCCCTCTCCCTCACCATCGCCGCTGCCCTCCACCTCCATCTCTATCCACATCGCCCTCTCCCTCACCATCGTCGCCGCCTGCCCCCATCTCTAAGCGCTCGGGCCATCTTCTCCACCACCGTTGCCCCCATCTCTAAGCGCCCAGGCCATCTTCTCCACCGTCGCCAGCCCTCAAATTTTCAGAAAGAGAACAGCAGAGAATAGCAAGAAATTTTCAGAAAAGAGAAGTACCTTACCTGTTCGAAGTTCACAGATGCCTTCGCCAGCTGAGTTGAGAGTATCCACACCACCTCTTTTCCTTCACAGTAATTTTGAGATTGTAACAAAAGATGTTTCTTTACCCATTTCATTCAAGATGGTTGGGTCTTTGACTTGGAAGGTATTGTTTCGTGTTTCTTCTTTATCAAGAGGCTTAGCACTAGTTCATGAGGCTTAGCACTAGTTCTATTTGTGGTCGAGATGGTTGGGTCTTTGACTTGGAAGGTTGTTTCCTTTGTGGGTTTCTTAATTCACATGCCTAAAGGTTTCAACTCTTTGCAAATTCACTTGCAAATTCACTAAGGCTTTAACTTAGTTTACTTTTCACTTGGCCCATCCTATTTCTTTAGTCTGGTTAGATGTAGATACATATAGGAGATAAATATAGGAACTCGAACTATAAACCTTGATGTCAATAATAATAATCGTCTACTATTTAAATAGGGCCTATAGACAATTACATATTATTTTCATTTTAAAGGTTACTTACATATAAAAAACTAATATAAAAAGATACATATAATACTTAGAACCAATAAATGTATATATTTGTATATTTTTTATATATTGGTAGATACATATATATTTGTATATTTTTTATTAAAAAAATTTATCGTGACCATTCTCAATCGTGATTGCTCCACCTTGTTTTATCATTTCAGCCGCCGCCTTCATTCTCAATCGTGATTGCTCCACCTTGTTTTATCATTTCAGCTGCCTTACCTGACAATGATTGATTCGGCCTAGATACCTGATCTTCTATTTTTGTTTTATAAAGTCCACCTATTCCTTCATTTTTATATTTTTATTTCACATTTTTGTCTCTCCTGTCCTTTCTGCATCTTCGTATTGCCTTCCCTATGGAGCACACTGTCACCTTGATGGCTGCAGCAAAAAATCTCGAACTTTAATACTTCTCCACCAGACCACGCTTGTCAGTCATCATGGATATCTACAAGGGTTTCTGCCTTCATCACACGCCCTTTCTGGAGTGAAAGCTACTAGGACCAATGGAAGCCTACAGGAAATCATCGCTCATTATGACATGGAGGGCAATAAAAACTACCTTGTAGATATTACTCTAAGTAAAACATATATGCTATAATGTAGTCCTCTCTGTGCTGCTGTGCTGCTGATAGTCTTGATTCTAGTGCTAATGACATTGCCCAAGATGTCTGACATTTGGAGACCTCAGTGGAGAAAGAATTAGGGACACAAAACACCCATGTTCATATCTCGAGCTCCTCCTCTGAGAGTGACTTGAATGGCTCAGCACAACTATTTTGCACCCAGGTGAAGGCACAAGCAATCCAAAAGGTTCGAAGCACAATATCTCTGAAGATGAATGTATTGCTTCAAAGAGTATACTTTCAGTTCTTCTCGTAAGAAGGAGCAACCTTCTCTTCTACATTCATTGTTGGAAAAAGTTACTCGAGTCATCCAAGTCCAGGAGGTGCCAAGACATTATGATGGTGATTCCATCCTAGAGTTTCCACCAACATATGGCAAAATAGGAAATATGGATGGAATGGAGCAAAAATATGATGGTCACCTATGGACACGTCCAGTAACATCAAACATGTCTGTAAGTTGTACCGTGCGTATTAGCTATTGTGTTGGTACTTTGGAGTGCCATAGGCTCAACTGTCCTTTTTACTTGAACAATAAAAGGTATAACAACACCTTCTTTCATGGACATCTAACAAAAAAGATTGCAGTTGGACTTCTGACAGAGGATGAGAAAACTAAAATATTTTGTCACTTTTGTCGCAAAACTGCACACTGTGTGCAAGTGTGTAGATGTGTTGTGTATTATGTAATGCCTCGTGACACAACTATTATAAGAATGATGCTCCACACTGGGCTGCATGAACATCCAGTTCAGCCAGGAACTTCAAGGTCAATGTTGGAGCACGTGAAAATGTTTGTTTCTCAAGTGTTGAAAGCCCAGAGAAGTGCATGTCCTCGAAAAATACAGATGGATATTGTGAAGGATATGTTGTTTTCCTCCATGATGAATCAAAATGATGAGCTACCTACTACAAGTATTGGGGATCATGAGCTCTGCAATTTTTTGGAGGAGTTGAGTCCTCTTGTGGAAAACCAGAGGTGAGTATTCATTCTGTAACTTAATTATATTTGGATGTATTTTTTTACATTCGGTCCTCTCTTTATTGTGAAATTATGTTTTTTAGGTTTAGACGCATTATATCCCAGGAGAAAAGAAAATTGATGCCTGCAGGAGAGGGCTTTGATAGCATCCTTCTTATACAGAGAAGATCTCACTATTCATTTATACAAGGTAGCTGTTTCCCAGGACAAGGTGGCCCTGATGACAAATGTTATGTCTTTAAGATGTCTTTGCGAGGACCAGCATCAGTGTCTTTAAGATGTCTTTGCGTGGACTTGGTGAATCGCATGCAGTGTGATAGTGGAGGTGACTTGGCAAAGTCTTGGGATTTGTTTGATCACACTCATCGAGTTTTTGGTTGGTCAACAGTGGCTTGTCATGTTTATGACCCAAGGTGAGACTACGTACTTCTATTTTTTCCTTTCTTTCATTTACCTTGAATGATAGCTGATTGAAAAAAATTCTCTCCAAAATCCTATAGTGTTTAAGAGCAGTTGACAATTGCCACATGCGAAATGAAGGAGGAGGATACAAAAGGCCAATTACTATTTTGGGAAATGCTGAATAGCACGATGGAGCAATGCAGTTATGCACCCGCACACTTCTATGGGTTTATGGTGGCTGATGAAGCAGGGTCAAATTGGTGTGTAGTTAGGACCGTTTTCAATGGGGGTCCGCACAACATTATGGAGGACAGGGAGCGAACGTGCTTATTCCATTGGAAAGAAAGTTTGATGAAGCATGCTAAACAATGCGTGAAGGCAGAAAGTCGACAACACCATATTGACTTGTGTGAAGAATGGAGATTGGCAACCAATAAGGAGTCAGCTTTCTTAAAAAGTAAAGAGATTCGTGAGTGGTGGAGAAATGGACATGTTCATGAGAGAAAACTATCAGTATGGATACGTGGATGAGTTGGTGGGAAGTATGAATAGCACATTGGGGCAACCTCATGTCAAGGGTGAGAAATTTTATGGAGAAATGATATGTTGTATGGATGTATTTGCATTGGAGTCAATTTTGTGAATTCGTGTATGAAACCTCTTGTGTGCAGGTGGTCTTAAGCTTGGTGGATTTAGCACAAACCCCTCGAACAAACTTATCTGAAAGTGTACATGGGAGTTGGCTTGCTGGTGAAGGATATAAGGAAAAGGTTAGCTTGTATGATGCGTGCATTTCAGATATGGCAAACTCTTTACTACAAAGTGCAAAGCAATATGCATATCAGATGGGGAAGCACAAAGGTGAGGGAACAAGCTTGAGCAAGTTGCTAGACAGGGTGGCAGCAAGGTCAAGACTGACACCACCACAAGTGGCTCGCATGGTCCATGAAACAGTAGCTAATACTCCTATGTATGAGGAATCAAGGCCTCTACATGGAGATAAGGAGACTATTCAATGGAAGAGGGTGAGGACAACGGAAGTAGACCAATGCTCACATTGTCCAGGTTATGTCATGCAGAGCAGACATCGTCAAAATCGGGGAACAAAAAGAAGAGTAAGTTTTGGAGATAGATCTAGAACAAATAGTGCAGCAAGTCACACTTCAAGGGGAGGTCCAAAAAGTCCAATGACTGGAGGAAACAAAGTTGTCGGACATGAAGAGCCTAAACAACATTATGGCACAATGAGCGGAGGACAAATGCATGTAAAGGAAGAGGCCATTGGACGCACAATGTTGGACGCACAATGTGGGCCATTAGACGAACCCCATTGAACTCAAAAGTCAAATGTTTGGGAGGTATTGATGGAAGACTTAAGTGCAACTCATACATACAGGGAAGCTCTATTGGAGTTGTTGCACCTAGCTTCTACTCAGAGCGACGACATCCTGGTCCAGGAGGGCCAAAGGCTCAAATGAAAGGTACATAGAAGGTATGTATTAGAAGAAAGGTACATAGAAGGTATGTTTGTGCCTATATTTAAGTTTCTTTGACATAAAATGTGTGTTTATATGTAGGAAGGTATGTAGGTAGGTATGTAGGTATGTAGGTATGTATGTATGCATGCATGTATATGTTTGGGAGTATGCATGCATGTATGTATGTATGTATTGTACAAATGTGTGTATATATGTATGTATGTATATATGTAGGAAGGTAGGTAGGTAGGTAGGTAGGTAGGTGTGTTTGAGAATATGCATGTATATATGTATGTATTCCTACAGACTCTACCTTCTATCAAAGAAAATTTTGCCAACCCATCTCTACTTTGACCATAATATATGCTCCTTAATTTTTACCCTACCTATGGTTGCTCTGCATCAACAAACGGTCACTCTCTCACTCGACGAGCAAGCAAGAGGTACATCATATAACCTTCTCTCTCTCTCTCTCTCTCTCTCTCTCTCTCTCTCTCTCTCTCTCTCTCTCTCTCTCTCTCTCTCTCACACACACACACACACACACACGTTAAGCTAAGAGTCTTTTCAATTAAATGCATAAGATACTTGACCACCATGTAAAAATAACCCAAAAGAAATAAGAGATCTGGCTCCTTCTATATGAATGTCAAAGCCTATGCCAATATATGTGTTATATCACTAGAGAGATGTCATATTCCTCCCAATAAGGCCTTAGAGTAGGGATCCTATGCATCTGTCGAGTGATGAGAAGCCTCGCATTCCGGACTGTAAAACAAAAAAAAGGAAGGCTTTTCAATGGTTTAGAGGAATCAATCCACTCCCATTCACCTAGATCCCACTGAAGATATCTGATAGGATTGCCACCATATAGCCACAAACACCAAGAGCCATGAGTCACTATCTGATGGCATGGATGTAGATCAGCCACTTCGGCCAACCCAGTTGGTCTAAAATGACCAACTGACCACATCATTTGACTAGGCCATTATTAGACTATAACAAAGTCTCATAGGGATTGAGAATAGCTCCCATGACCATCTAAGACCATATCAACCCTCAAACGGGTCTCATAAACCTGAGAATAGTGTGTCCTTAGTTTGCTGCACTAATGTGACCATATAGCTAGCATGAATCCTACTTGGTAGAGTGCCAAGTTTACATAAGCCATCTCCAAACCATCTGCCACACTTACCACCATCCGATGTCTAAACTGTCGAGAACTATCAGCAGCTGCCCAAGTGCCCCACCAGAATAGCTACTCCTTATAAAGGGGGCCTTATAAAATAGAGCACATCCATCACCCATAGAAATAACATGTGGGTGGAGCATTGCTTTTCCAACAATACAATGAAGAGGGATCTTATATTCTCCCCCACTTGAAAGTCCAAGATGTCCTCATGTCACAAATTGAGGATAATCTCTTATTATATCTTCTTCCTTTTCCCAAGTAGCATCTTCAACCAGGAATAATTTCCACCTAATCAGATTCTCCCTTAAGATTCTATTCCTAAAGGGGTTTCCTTGACATCCAAAACTACTTTACATTCCAATTCCAATTGGCCTTGAGTGGGAAAGGCAACCTGCTCATCATCCAATATGTAATTGGGTATATACTTCTTTAATAAGCTCACATGAAAGACATTGTGGATCTTTAAGTGTGGAGGAAGCAAAAGGTTATACGCTTGATCTCCAATTTCGCTTGCAATCACATGAGGTTGACAATATCTAGGTGATAGCTTCTTATACTTTCCCAAGGAAAGAGAACTCCTCTTGGGTCATACTTGTTGAAGAAAAACCATATCACCTTCTCTGAATTCTTTAGAAGTATGCTTCAGATTGGCATATTGCGTTTTTTTGTCCTGAGTAGCTTTGATATCTTTCTTTATTGATTGCATATGATAATCCATTTCATCTAGCATTTGCTTCAACACTTCCACTTTCATCAGTAGGTCAAACCAATTCAAAGGCATCACACAATCTTATAACCTTCTTCAAATGCTCTAGAAGTACGCTTCAAATTGGCATATTGCTTTTGTCTGTCTGAGTAGCTTTGATATCTTTCTTTATTCATTGCATATAATAATCCATTTTATCTAACATTTACTTAAATACTTGCACTTTGATTAGTAGGACAAACTAATTCAAAGGCATCACACAATCTTGTCTATAAAGCGCTTTGAATGGACTCATTCATATGCTCCAATGATGCAATGCATTATAAGAAAACACAACCAAATGAAGATAGTTCATCCATCTTTTGGGCTCTCGTCCACAAAATGCTCGAAGAATATCTTCCATTACTTGGTTCACTCCATTGATTTGTCTATCGGTCTCTCTGGATGATAGGCTGGTTCCCATATCTTCATATTAAGCAATCCAAAATGTTTGAAGGATATCTTTCATTACTTACTCCACTCCATCAGTCTGTCCATCGGTCTCTGGATGATAGGTAAGTTCCCATAGCTTCAAAGAAAGTAATTCAAAATTCTCGAACGATATCTTTCATTACTTAGTTCAGTCCATCGGTCTCTGGATGCTGAGATTTAGAGAGGTTCCCATAGCTTCAAAGAAATCAATCCAAAATGCTCAAAGGATATCTTTCATTACTTAGTCCGGTCCATCAGTTTGTCCATCAGTCTCTAGATGATAGATAGTATTGAGATCTAGAGAGATCCCCACAACTTTAAAGAAAACAATCCAAAAATGGGATATAAACTTCACATATCAATCACTTACAATCCTTCTGGGAAATCCATGGAGTATGGATATTTATTTCAGGAAGAATTCAGCAACATTGAGAGTTGACATACTGGAATCAAATGAGTGACCTTTGTCAATCAATCTACCACCACTAAGATAGATTCATACCAAGCATTAGCTGAAGGCAATCCAGTAATGAAGTTCATGCATTGTTAATCCCATTTTGGATTAACAAACATGATCCTCCAATTGAGGACATTAATAAGTGTCATGAAACAGCACTATAAAAGTTTTACATTATGAGATATTGGCCACCCAAGGCCTAGTAAGTAAGTTTAGGGCACCCAAGTGTGAATAAGGGCCAAATGTATATAAGGCATTTTCTCATAATGAAAAGACACAATCCCTTTTGTGCTGTAGAGAGCTCTTCCTTGTGTCTTGAGAGAGATTGAGGGAGAGAGAGAGCATTCTAGCATTGTTCCTTTTTTATGCTTGTGTGAGAGAGTGAGAGAGAGAGTGATTGCCTTATGCGACGGTGCGAGCGACTCTACGGTGACAGCATGGAGGTGGAGCTTAACAAGCAAGCTTGGAGGCCTCAAGGGACTCAAGTTCGAAGCATTGGTAAGTGCCCTACGACAGTTGTGATCTATTGCTCATCCTTTAGGTGAATGTGTTGAGTTCCCTCTTGGAGGTGTGGTAGCCCATAACATTTTTGGCACCATTGTTGGGGAAACACCTTTGTTTCTTCCATCCTCTTGGAGTTTCAGCTCTCCCATTGCATTCGATTCATGATTGCCCTTGCATTCTGGTAGTGCATTATTGTGTGGATAATGAATGGATAAGATGTGTGTGGTAGGAAGTAATCGTGAGAAATTGGTTGTGGCGATGTTGTGTATGTTTGTGTGGTGGAGTAGATAAATATCATGTTGCAAAAGTTTGGGGAATGGCTCAGAACTATAGATCAAGAGGCTAATAAGGGGTTTGAGGGGGGAATGCCAAAATGGGAAGCTTTTTGGCGGTCTCCATGAGCGCATCCACCTTGTGGTCGAGTGAGCTGGACGATGGAGCTGATGGTGTGGATGGGGGTCAGGCTACCCAAGCCTCAGCTTCTTCAAGGTACTTATGTAGGCGATGGATGGTAGCCTCTGTTAAGTCGTGATGCTTTGCAAAATCTGCGGTGGTGCGGGCTAGAAACTCCTCTGCTATTTGGGCCTAGATCATGGCCTCCTGATGTAGGACTTCAATGACTGTAAGCTCCCTATGGGCTCTCTTAACGGCAGTTGCATGGCTTGCCAATTTTTGGCATATGTATTTAATGTTTATAAGTGGGAAATACTTGGAGGACATAAAAGATTAATTTTGGTCACAAATTTAGTGATTTTGGAGATGTTGATTTTTGGTTAATTTTTGGGTTTTTATGCCTGTTTTGTGCTATCATTTGTAAGTGATTTTTATACCATACCTAACCATGTTAGATAATGTATATAAGAGGGTCACAGTGGGTAGCTTACACTAAAGGAAACTTGTAAGGGGGTTTACATAGTAAACATAGCTGCAAGAGCACTTGAAACAGGGCCCCAAACACCAAATTGACCCTGAATTTTTAGTATCGGCTTTGTATGAAGGAGTAGATAGCTTTATTTGTTAGAGAAATGAATTAAAGAAAGATCATAATAAGAGGAACAAAGGCCATGCTCGGACCATTTGGAGATTTCTCACGGTTTGGTTGGTATTCACGAAACGAATTTGACACCACTTTTTAGTGTTAAAAAAACATATCGTCTCTATTTTGGGTTTTTAGAAAAGATTGCTATATTTATCTTTTTTATGCATGGTAATCTAACTAATTTTTGTGGGCTATCTTTTCAGAGCCTTTCTGTGTAGGAAGAGAGAGAGAGAGAGAGAGAGAGAGAGAGAGAGAGAGAGAGAGAGAGAGAGAGAGAGAGAGATTTCTCAGAGACCCTTTTGAGATTCAGGCCGGCTGGTACTGTTTACCTGCTAGATAGTGAATGAGATTGAAGCACTTTAGGAGCCTTGTGGTAGAATCCAGAGAGGATGAGATGAGAAGGAGGCATACTCGGGATAATCGCAACGTCTAGTGTGGAGGCTAGGTGGACGGGCATCACAGAAAGCCCTAGATTGGGTGGAGTTTTTTTTGGTGAATCTCTCTATAGATTTGCATAATTGTATTAGCAATTATTATTATTTTTGGATTGATTAGACTAAGAAACTATTGTAGTTATTGGATAAATCTCTTCTTTCTCATAAATTATGATGTAATCTTTCAGGTTTGGTCAAGTGCTATGATTTTTGAATATTTGAGAAATATTGTGAATATTTATGATTAATTAAATGGGATAGAATTAGGGGTACGTTACACCTAAGGCAATATTGAACTCTAGTGTTCATGTATTCTTGTCGCTTGTAGAAATTGAAAGACATCATAGAAGCACCCACACCCACCACCCTATAGATAATTCCTTATTAAAAGGAAGATAAGAGTTTGTAGTATGGGGCTGATGGACAATGAGAAAAGGGTTCTAAAATCAGGCAAAGGAATTGGAAAATTGGGTTAACCATAGGAAAGTACTAGAGAGGAAGTGGAAAAAAATAGTGACCTCCAAAGGTCTACTTTCTTCGACAGTTTGCATTCTACTTTCTTTGGCACTACATTCTACTTTCTTTGACTCTCTTTTTTTTTGGTACCCCTGGACAAGGGTTTTGTACTGAAAGTGGGCACATAAAGGATTGGATATGTAGTAGGCCATGTCTGACTTGGGGTGGTGAGACTTACCAACCTACATTGGTACCAAATATACCACCAGTCTCAGAAATATGTGATGAAGGGCTTGTGGGAAATCCATCAACCCATCAGATCAATGCATTATCTTAAAGGGCTTCCAAAACCCTATATCCTTACATGTCTTTAAAGATGACCACTATCTAGCCATGGAAGTATTTGACCATTCTAGAAAGGTTGAGCTGCTGATGAAAGTTGGGACCTTCATTTGAGATCAAAGAGCTAGTCACTCTTTGCTTGTCCATTAGTTCTTTGGGCGCCTCCTCCAAGATGAGGATGACAAACTAGAAGAGTGGTGATGATAGTAGGGTCGTGGAACTTGGCATAGTAGGGATTATTAAAGTTCTTCATTTGGAGTCACCATCTCTATGGTAGTGAGAGGGGTGTTGGGTCATTAGTGTAGGGAAGTTATAAGCAGGCCCTTTACCTCCATGCACAAGAACTTGCACCAAGACCACCTCCTTTTGTCGATTGGCATATGAACTTGCGGTCAGTGTGGATTTCTTTGGGTGCAGACATGTATTCCTGCCACATTTGGTGATTTCCAAAGGAGATGGGGCATACGCCACTTGGGTTGGACCTACAACTAGGTAGTTCTTGGGTTCAATAAAATGGCAACCTCCTTTGGTGTGTTACGAGTGGCCAATCTTCCATTAGGAAAATAAGGAATACATGAGTTGTGGTGTCAAAGGGTGTACCCAAATGACTATGGAAGTTGCCTTGGAATGTGAGATCCTACACGCTGGGTGGATATGTGAGATGTTGTGCATGGAGAGGCAAGGAAACCCATGGGTCCTTGCCGTCATCTTCAGTGGCTTCTTCCAGAGTACTATGTAGTGGTGTCAAAGGGTGTACCCAAATGACTATGGAAGTTGCCTTGGAATGCACGTTGGGTGGATATGTGAGATGTTGTGCATGGAGAGGCAAGGAAACCCATGGGTCCTTGCCGTCATCTTCTCAGTGGCTTCTTCCAGAGTACTATGTAGTGGTTCCTCATTGAGATTTGGTCCCTTATGGAACGATTCAAGGATGGGGGGCTCATGGATGTGGTTAGTTGGTTTAGAAGGTTTAGCCTTGGGGGTTTAGCGATGTGGAAGATGAAGGGACTCCCATGGAAGATGAAAGGACTCCCATGGAAGATGTTGTAGATAGCTTGATGGGAGGCTTTACTTAGTCTAGAAGGTTGAGGGTTGGAGGTTGAGCGATGAAAGATGAAGAGACTCCCATGGAAGTTGTTACAGATAGCTTGACGGGAGGGTTATGGGTTAAGTTGGAGATGTAGTTGGGTTTGGCTCTGGGGGATTTTCTTATCACCCAAACTATCCATGGTGGGTGACAAGGGGGCTTAATTGGCTAGCATGGCTTCTTCTCGAGAAGACTCATGTGCCCATCTTGGGTTCCTTGTGATGAGAACTCATCGTGAGGTCATCGTCCTCATATTTAGTCTTATGTCTTTGAAAAAGGGCAAAGACCTTATGTGCCTCGTTCACTGAGATGTCCTGTGGGTAAGTCACATGGATGGTCTAAACGGTGGCTTGCCAAAGTGGGCGAGGGCTTATTTGAGGCAAGAGTAGAATACTTGATATAGTCGGAGGATACCTAGTGGGTTGTACTCATTATTGGGGGCATGCTATATATATGGAGAGAAAGTAGCAAAATAAGGGTCTTCAAGGTTATCATAGTTGAGTGAAGTGAGTCTACATGAATGGGGTAGTTGAGGCTGGTTGGTGCTGTGAGGTCGAGGAAATGATCTTCCTCAGTGAAGAGTGTGAATTTCACGACCAAGTGGATCTAGGTGGCCAAGTTGGACAAAAGTGGGTGGGATTCCATGGTATAGTAGTGTAGTATCCCTAAAGGTGATGGCTTGGTCAAAGAAGAATATGGTGGAGAGGGTGGCTTTCCGTGTAGTGCTGATGTGGACTATGATGGTGTGGAAGGTGGGGGTGGAAATACAATCTGATAAAAAGATTGAATTGAAGAAAATATAGGGCCAAGGTGTGGTTGATGAGGGTAAGTGTATCCTATTGCCACCATGAGGGTAAGTGTATCCTATTGCCACCATGAGAGAAGTATGTCTAGCTTCCATTGGTCTCTCCCTTCCAATGGGGTATTATTGGATGTAAGGGTAGGGTGATATGGTTTTTTGTCACATACAACCCAAGAAAAGTTCCCTCTCTAAGTACAAGAAGTTATTCCTAAATTATTAGTATGTTATTACGTAAAGGATTGGAGAACAAGTATATGAACTTCTTCTTCCTCCACATGAGGATTGCCAAAAACCGAGCAAGCATGGACCAAGCAACACTAAACCGATCTAGGCTCCTCCTTCCTCACACTAATTTGACACTTAAATGGCATCCAAAACATAATTTTAAACCAAAGTGAAACCCTTATCAATGCACACAAATCCTATGTATCACAAGCCGACAATAAGTAAAGCAAATAAATGTGTTGCTATTCCAAAAGAATCCACAAAATAGCTAACATCCCCACATTTCTTTTGTTAGTAATTTCAAGAAATCATTGAAGTATACATAAATTCTAGTATTGAACCATATAATTAATTCGCACTACGTTTGCATTATATGCATTAGTCCAAAAATCACCTCAAAAACATAAACACTATGCCATCATATGGCAATCCCTCAACTACATGACAGCCACACATGGAATCTTTTACGGATAGTGCTTGAGCTAACTATAGCTTGGTGAGTGCTGCCTAGTGCATAAACTTGTGTATACTAGGCTTAAGCCTCAATACCCTAATGAAGACAAAGTATATATGCTTGCAAGGTTTATATGATTCCTTCTTCACATCCCTAAGAGAGAAAGCTAGACAAGAGCACCTAGGAAACTCACATATATTAACTGCATAAGAGACTCTTGATTCCCTCGACTCAGAGGTGGCAACCCAAAAAATATGAGACTCCCAATGGCACACAATTGACTCATGCACCACCTCCCCTTCCAAAAGATTAGCCTTGTTTATGGATGCATGGGACTCCTTGCTTATCTTCTCCTTCCATCTCATAACACATCCATCCCCTCTCTTGGTTGCTCGCACATTGCATGGTGTTGCTCATATAACTACCACATGTGTCACACCATCCAAAATAAACCCTGAGGCTAATAGTCTACTAGTCTCCTCTTAATCCAAGCATGTTCCTTTAGTAGTAACTAGTCTCCTCTTCATCCAAGCATGTTCCTTTATTAACTTTCCATACAAGAGGTGCATTCCCACAATTTCTAATAATCTACTCATCCACTCGTGTAGAGTGAATCACGCTGGAAAAATAAAACCAAAACATCTGCCAACTCTCTATCCTTATAATGACATAAACACTTAAAGCAAGGTGTAGGAATACCCTTTTGTCTTTCATGCCTCCCATCATGAATGGATCTGCCACAATGCCCGCTTCTCCCTTCCAACACACCCCAACAAGTGGATTGACAATTGGGCTTGGTCCTTCGGATAGCCCACTCAGTGACATCTACATTGTGCTCCTTTGGAATACCGATAGGATGAGCACACTTAGACTTTTTATTTTTGACTTGAATGGTCATAGTTTCTACCCAGGTCAATGTCTATTCATATCTAGCACTATGTTAGCATCTACTTTACGTCTCTTCCTCAGCACACTTCTTTGCTCTGCATGTTGCATATGAGGAGCACATATATCTTATTCTTTTCCAAAACCACAGATATCAAATCAACCAATCTTTTTTTTGCACCAACTCCCTCATCACCATACATGAACCTTTTTTGCACTTGCCTCGGTCCAAAGCCCTCATGTCTCCCTATCAAGTATGCTTTGTAATGAGCACTTTAAAGCACATCCATTACAAGATCAGCAGGACAAGAAGAGAATAGATTGACTTGTTGTGTATACCCCAAGGCAGCCCTCATAGATGCATTCTTTGAATCCAAGGGATTGATAGTGGGAACAAAGTGACCACCATTCTCTTGGCATAACATCCATTTTGACCAATGGAATCTACGCACTTCCCACAAAGCAAGCCATGTATCCAATGCTGGGATGTCCTCCTCCAGTGCATGCTCCAATCTCCAAAAAAAGACAAGTTTGTCTTTTGCTATTTCTGTAGCAACCTCGCTTGGTGCATCTCTCCATTTCCTAGATAGTTGTTTGTGCTCCTCTTGATATTGTGGCTTTATACACTTGGCATGATCCAACATACTCTTCTCCCAATGAAATGAGCATGATATTCTTTGTGTAGCATAACATTTTTTTCACCTCTATTAAAGACTGCCGAATTGCCAACCAATTGGTCTGTGCTTCATCAGCCACCATAAAGCCATTAAACGGGGTAGCCCCATAACCACATAGATGAATTGTGTCATTTATCGTTTTCTAAAATACCACTTGCACATTTATGTTCTTAACCAACTCTTCGATTGCAATAGTAAATAGTTCACGTAGAAATGGATGATAAACATGTGCACTTATAGTCGTCCAGCCACACCAGCGGTGCACATGATCAAAGTGGACCCATTGGTTTTCAAGAGGGCCTCCTGGTCTCATTTGGTTCACCAAGTCCACCCCAACAGTCAAAACAACAATACCTCTTTTTTTGCACTAGCGGTGTAACCTTCTCTAATTGTTTCTCGATGATAAGCTCTCCCTCTTCCATATCTTCATTCTCATCAAACTAGCATGTGCATAATTATATCTTGGGCCACGGAGGTCTCAATTTTCTTATATTTTTCTTGAAGATCATGGATGGTCTTCTCCTGCACCAAAGAGTCAACAAATTCCTCAGCTACTCTAGAAACCCCCTCAGAGACTGGATGAGAGTGATGCCCTTGGTGAAAGATCCCTGCCCCCTCCGCGCAACGAATTCGGGGGGTTGCTAGCAGTGGAAGCTTCTTGCATAGGGCAGAGCCTCTCACTCGGGGCCTCGCCCACGGATATCCGGACAAGAGACTAATCCCTCGGTTCTTCCAAAACCAAACCCAGAAAAACTTCCCTCGCCCCCAGAAAGCATGGGCGATTCCTGCAAGATATTTTTATTCTAACGTAGTCAAGGTCATCACTAACCAAACTGATTTGACCGAACCCGTAAGTCACATGGTCAGATCAAGGAAAAGACTTGCACTTGGATCATAGAGACCAATGCTTTTTTCCTCATTGAGAGGCACAGCCGTTGATTCTTTTCCATAGAACAAGGACTGTCCGAAATTTACTTCATCTATCGTACCATAACAGAATTGAGTCTCATTTTAGGGATCCATCAGTCTAGCCTCAGTCCCATGGGTTAGCCAGCTACCCAACCACTGTAGTGATGGGATCCAATTAGGAATTTGGTTAGGTTTTGTCCCGGGTACCAAGGAAAAGAGTTCCCAGGCCCCCTAGCCGGCGCTTCATGCAAACTTCAAGATAGTCACACTGCTTACACACCCAATATGAAATTGCTTGTTTCACAGATTTAGCTGACTTTAAAACAATCTTTTAATGAAACCATAGTATCACTGATCATAATCCTCCAAAATATCCGGTTGAATTCTAATTTCCAATCATTTTATCATCGGTGTACCTATGACATCATTGGCAACCAGAATGCTCACCACCTGTCCACTCAGGGGCCTTTTCAATAGTTCCTAGCTCATAGTACCCGGAAATATATTCACTTATAAAAGATCCAGATGGACTACCCGTTTAAGCAAGATCAACCAACAGATCCATATAAATGAGCCATCGACTCATCCGTTGAGGACCAGCAAGGTCAATCAACTAGATCCATGCCCGAATTCAGAAAACAACTCTTACTCCTTGTTCCAATATCTTCCTCGATGTACTTGTGGATATCTTCGGTGACCCAGAGCCTGAGCACCGTATGGTCAGCACCTTCTAGGATCCTTCGCAGGTCACCTAGCGCTTCACTCATAGGCCACTTCCTTGGTCCCTCATCCACCGTACCGGAAGCTCACCATTTAAATCGAACCGAGGCTGGTCAAGACCTCGGGACCGACCGTGCTACGCGAGACGTCCTCCGTTGACTCTCCGTCAGCTGTTGCAACTTTATCACTTAGGTCTCCACGACCTCATTCACAAGACGGTCAAAATGCTTCCCTAGCATTCTTGACATAAAACAATCATTTAAAAACAGGTCATAAATACAGTTTTTATAACGAACTCTCGTCCTTCCACATTGTTCCACATCAATCCACATTACTTAATCTTTTATAAAGGAGTGTGCGTGAACTCTATTTTCTGTAAGTGGTGTGTGTGGTAAATAGAAAATTTTAATTATGGGTGTGTGAGTTCACATGGAATCCACAGGTCTAGTGGTGGGTTGCAGGCTAGAACCATGGGATGGATGGGCTAGGCTAAACCTACGGTGCCAATCATAGTAGAATAAGGATTAAACAGTGGAAAGTGTGTGGCTGGGTGGACTCAAGAAATGGCTACTTTCCAAACTAAAATAAAATTATATCTTTTAGGATGAGAAAAACTTGGGATGAATGTTTTATGTGAGGATAGATGCATTGCCTTCATAATCGTCGAGGAATCTCATTGAGCATGAAGAAGCTACTTGTGAGAATTATGAAGGGAATACACCTAGAGGAATCATTCACTTTTCTTACGTGAGGATTAAAGTGAGAGGATCTAATGTGTTAGGACATTGTGACATGAGGCCGTGAAAGTGAGTTTCTCTACCCTTAGTGTGATTTTTCTGCCATTATTAAACGGGTAGGGATCTCACATTGAGGCCCCATCTGGATGATTCGTTCACCTTCACTAGTGTGATTTTGCTGCCATTAAACGGGTAGGGATCTCACATTGAGGCCCCATCTGGATGATTCCTTCACCTTCACTAGTCAAGCACAATGGCACTTGTATCTTCTTCCTCCAAAGTAATGGAGACTCTTATGTCCTTTTGAAGTTCACCTTTGCTTTGTGAGGTCTGCTTTCTTCTTTTTGATGCCCCCTAATCTCTAGTGTTTTTATATTCTTATCTTTCACGTCTTATGGCTTTTTCTCTCTTAGGTATCCAGATCTGGGAGGCTCCCTTGTAGTACCCCTGTGCTATTAGAATGTGTTATCAGAATGTCCTTAGGTACCCAGTAGCTATGGCTTCTCTTAGTGGGGGTTCCTTTTTTTTTTTATAAAAGTGTTACTCTTATTAAATTTAATTTCTATGCATAGAAAGATGCATAATGGAAATTTTTTTTATTATAAAGGTGTTATTCTTATTAAATTTAATTTCTATGCATAGAAAGATGCATAATGAAATTTTTTTATTATAAAACTGTTATTCTTATTAAATTTGATTTTTATGCATAGAAAGATGCATAAAGGAATTTTTTTATTATAAAAGTGTTATTCTTATTAAATTTAATTTCTATGCATAGAAAGATGCATAATAAAATTTTTTTTTATTATAAAAGTGTTATTCTCATTAAATTTGATTTTTATGCATAGAAAGATGCATAAAGGAATTTTTTTATTTTGAAAGTGTTATTCTTATTAAATTTAATTTCTATGCATAGAAAGATGCATAATGAAAAAAAAATTATAAAAGTGTTATTCTCATTAAATTTGATTTTTATGCATAGAAAGATGCATAAAGAAATTCTCTTTATTTTAAAAAGTGTTATTCCTATTAAAATTGATTTTATGTATAAATAGATGCATAAAAGGGTTTTTTTTATAAAAGTGTTATTCCCATTGAAGTTGATTTTTATGCATAAATAGATGCATAAAGAATTTTTATATCAAAATTAGAATTCTCTTAAATTCTATGTTTAAATTCTATGAATATTTAATAAATTAATAATTAAATACTCTAAGAGAGAAATTTTTATCATTTTATATTCACACGGATTGTAAAAAGAAAATTCAAAAAATTTATCGAGATCAAAATATTCAGATAAATGATTAATTTATTCCTCATTAGAATTCGTAACTAATTTAAAAATCAGTTCAGTGAATATTCAAAGAAAGAAATTCAGTAAAATAGTAATTGAATTATCAAACCTTTTTGAGAAAGATAGTTCAAGAAAAATCTTATCCGACTCGAACCTTGAATCAGACTATGACCAAGACCAAACTCTTTTGACAGTTTCGAGGAAAGGAGATGTGACCAGTTTAGAAAAATACACTCAAAACTCTCGCCAAATCTGAAACTAAGTTTGAGACCCTTCGAATTGATCTGTGGATCAAAGTTATAGAATTCAAGGAATTCTAGTATAAAATTCAGAATTTCAATCATGAAGTTTTGGGGATACTGATTCAAGAAATACTCCTTGTGTTCAAAAGAAAATCAAACTAAAAACTTGCATAGAAACCCTGTTTTCAAGGACTGTCTTACACCAGAATGCTAGAGGGAGCATTTGGTATATGTTTTTCTAATGGAAGTTTGGCTGCAATAGCTGGCGGGGAGTGTTCAAAGGAAGGCTCACGTGTGGCAAAGCCTGTGCTGCCGAGGTCTTGACCAGCCTTGGTATGGTTGAAAAATGGTGTGCTTTCGGTACGATGGGTGAGGGCCGACACAGCGGTCCCTGAGTGAAGTGCCAGGACACCTAAGGAGGATCCTGGAGGGTTCTGACCAGGCAGGCTCGCGGTGCCTAGGACACCCATGCATATGTCGTGGGTGGAAGATATGTATGATGGACGAAATGATTATTGTAATCTGTTACTGCATCTCAACCGAGAGTCCAGAGTGATACTATTTTTTGAGAAATAAGGGACTGGATGGAAATTTTGAGTTATGATATCTGTAAACAATAACTGTTTATCAATGGATTATTTTATATGTTAAAGTTTTAAAGAGGAGTGTGTGCATATCTATATTCGAAAGCAAAAGTTTAAGAAAGGCATTCAATTATGGGTGGGTGAGTAATTGTCAGGTTCTACCGATTCCAGTGGTTAGGGGTGGTGGCTAACCCATGGGCCAAATGGCTTGAATCAGTGGAGTTTTAATAATTAAATTGAAATAATAAGAATACGCTTAGAATTTGAGTAGTTAAATAAAACCCTAAAGAATTTCTCAAATGAGTAGATCAAACGGCTGTGCCTGATTTCAGTTAGGAAAAAAGCGTTGATTTCTTCAAGTTAAGTCTGTGATAGTTTCCCTTCTATCTGGTTTAATCGGGTGAAGGATAGCTTAATCTCTTGAACCCGTTAGAAAATTCGTTAAGAAAATCAAAAAGGTGAAATCGTCCCCATTTTTCGGGCAAGGAAAATTTTCCCGGTTTCAGTTTCGGAATGACCACCAGATTAGTCTCGTGTCCAAACATGCGAGGGCGAGGCCCCGAGTGGGAAACCCTGCCCTGCGCAAGAGGAAGCTACTTTCGCTCTGCAAGCAACTGAGAATCCGAGAGGGGGCAGAGGGGTCTCACAGCTGGTATCAGAGCGCTGTTGTAAACTTACGAAACAGCAGCAAAAATTGCCTAAAATTTTAAAGTAAATCTGGGAAATAATGTTTTCACTTGTTAAGATTATGTTTCAAATGAGCTTCAAAATTTGAAAACTCGTAAATGAAACAAGGATTGGATGGAAATTTTGAGTTATGACATCTGTAATCAATAATTGTTTGTCAATGGATCATGGTGGCAAAAGCCAAAAAGGACAATGAGGACAAACCAGACTTGCTTTCAGTATACCCGACCATTTCAAGAACTATACGGTAGATGATCGGAGAGTGGTCTGGCTGACAGCTACAAGGGTAAAAGAGGAGGGGCTATTGGCATCATACGATGGCCCGGCAGAAGTCAAGGAGGTTGATATTGTGGGACCAAGGGAAGAAGCACGGCCCGTATACATTGCTAAAGATTTCACTTCTGCAGAGGAGGAAGAACTCATTGCTCTCCTGTCAAGGAATATAGGGATTATTTCGCCTGGAATAACAAGGAAATGAAAGGGGTACCACCGGAGGTGGTACAACATACGATTCCTATCATGGAAAGCTCAAGACCAGCCAGGCAAAAACCATACCAGATGAATCCAAAGTATGCAACAATTGTAAAGGAGGAAATTGATAAGCTCATTGTGCTGCAGACTTTATCTATGGATCGAGCATACGGATTGGTTGTCACCTATTGTGATAGTGCCTAAAAAGAATGGGAAACTGAGAGTCTGTGTCGATCTTAAAAAAGTAAATACAGCCACTCGGAAGGATCATTACCCATTACCTTATACTGAACATGTCTTGGAAAGAGTGGCTACTGGGGAGGGAAGCGTACAGCTTCTTAGATGGGTTTTCTGGGTACAATCAGGTGTTCATACTAGAAGACCAACATAAGACAACCTTTAACACCATGTGGGGGACATTTACTTACAAGGTTATGTCGTTCAGTCTCACAAATGCCCCGAAAATCTTTCAACGATTGATGTGCACAGCTTTTAAGGACTACTTGTTTGCAAAAGTGGTTGGAAGTGTTTATTGATGATCTATGTGCACATTCTTGATGGGAAGATCATTTGACCTGCTTAAGGAAGGTGTTTGAACGTTGCCGATTATATCGGATATCATTAAACCCCTTGAAATGCCAATTCTGGGTCAAGCATGGTGTGATATTCAGACACATAGTCTCAAAAAATGGTATATCCACTGATGATAACAAGGTCAAACTGATCTTGGAGCTACCACCGCCTACCAACTACAAAGGAGTGCAAAGGTTTATGGGTCATGTGGGGTATTATCGATGCTTCATCATATTTTATGCTGAGATAGCCAGACCCTTGTACAAACTTCTCATTGTCTTTGAGTGGACCGAGAAGTGTCAAGAGGCTTATGATCATCTGAAGCAAGCCTTGGCAAGCGCACCTATTTTGCAACCCCCCAATTGGGATCTCATATTTCACGTACACATCGATGCGTTCAAATTTTGCTATTGGTTATGTGCTAGCCCAACCTGGTGAGTTCAAATTGGACTATCCAATTTGCTTCGCTAGGCGTCAGTTGAATGATGCTGCAGAGGTGAACTACACCACTACAGAGAGAGAAGGATTGGCCATGGTCTGCACAGTCAAGAAATATCGACATTATCTCTTGGCCAACAAATTCATATTTTTTGTAGACCATCAAGCTTTGCTATATCTAGTCAATAAACCTTGCACTATGGGAAGAATCACCCGTTGGCTGCTATTGTTGTTGGAATTTGACTTTATTGTCAACAACGGTAAGGAAGGGAACACAGCATGTGTTGGCCGACCACCTGTCCAGAATTTTGAATGGAGAACCAGCCAACTGGTGTCGATGATGACCTTCCTGATGCTTGTTTATTCAAGTTGGATATGGTACTTGAGTGGAGCGAAGAGATCTCGAAGTATCTAGCTTATGGTTTTCCGTAGGACATACCCTTGAACAAGGATAAGATGCGGCGGCTTATCATGCTTACGACACCATATCAATTGATTGCCGGAGAACTATATAGGCTAGGCAAAGATAATGTGCTCAAACAATGTGTAAGAGAGGATGAATTCGTGACCGTACTGGAAGAATCTCATTCTCAGGGATAGCAGGGCGAGCATTTTGCTAGAGAAATTATAGCTCGAGAAGTGCTTCAAGCTGGACTCTGGTGACCTACGTTATTCGCGAACACCATAGAATTCATCAAAAGATGTAAGGAATACCAACGTTTCATTGTTCCACAACAAAGAAACAAGATGCCACTAACTCCCATCATCGTAAGGCAACCATGGAGAAATGGGGAATAGATTTTGTGGGGCCGATTAGTCCAGCGGCACATCCATCCCAAGCCCGCTACATAATCGTGGCCACACAGACTATTTCACGAAGTGGGCGGAAGCTAGAGCTTCAAAGAAAGCTGATGCGCAAACAACTGCAAATTTGTATATAAGCAAATCATATCAAGGTTTGGCTGCCCATTAGAATTAGTGAGTGATTGCGGCTCACATTTCATCAATGAGGTGATTAATCATTTGCTCTTGCAAGATTCTTAGTGATCCATCGAAAATCATCACCTTACTATCCACAAGCCAATGGTCAAGCCCATACCTACTCTGAATACAAAATGGAACAAGACAAGTGAAGGTAGAGGCAAAGGTGTTCCAAATGGAAGCCATACACAACCAGACAACAATAAAAATATTTAGTTGTGGGTGGAAGGAACAATAAGAAGCTCCCAAATAGAATTAAAAAGGCTACATCAACAAATGCCCAAAAGTCCCACGGTGAACCCTTGGTTTTCATGGTAAAATTAAAGGGACAAGGTAACCAATGCATCATCATATGCATGTGTGAGTGTTTGAGCACGAAAGATAAAAATTCGATCTTATAAACTCCACGTGAAAAATGGTTCATGCCATGAACCACCTTATAGTCGTTCACGTCGTGAACCATTGTTTGGTGTTTCACGCCATGAAAGAGTGTGAAGAGTTTCACGCCGTGAAACGATAAGAACTGCGCAACCAATTATAAAATGACACATGGTTCCTTCATTAAACGTAGCCGCCCTGTCCGACGGCTACGCTATAAAATCAAATTTTTATCTTTATTTCGTTACTTTGCACCGTGTGAATTCGTATCTTCTTTATCTTCGAGCGACTTTCGTGCATCACGCGCTTGCTTTCAACCTCCTTCAACTGCCAACCCAGGCCTGTCGAGGTGGGAGCTTAACCTTTTTGCTTTTTTTCTTTTTCTTTGCTTTTCTTTTTTCTATCTTTTGTCTATGATGATGTCAATTGATTGTGTAAAGTCTAAAATATTTATTTGCGTTAGAATCAATTGATTGAATGATTGAATGCCTGCCATTTTTGGGTTGCATATAAATCCATTGAATGCATTCAATACTTGACATGTTTTAAATAAAATGAAAAAACTCCATAAACCACGACTGCAGATTCACATCCCTGCAGTCTCACGTCTGCTCTTTCATGTCTTCATCATTCACGTCTTGGACTTTCACATCTGCTCTTTCATGTCTTCATCTTTCACGTCTGCTCTTTCATGTCTTCATCTTTCACGTCTTGGACTTTCACGTCTGCTCTTTCACATCTTCATCTTTCACGACTTGGACTTTCACGTCTGCTCTTTCACGTCTTCATCATTCACATCTTGGACTTTCACGTCTTCATCTTTCATGACTTGGACTTTCACGTCTTGGACTTTCACGTCTGCTCACTCACGTCTTGGACTTTCACGTCTGGTCTTTCACGTCTTGGTGTCTCACGTCTGCTCATTCATGTCATGATGGCTCACGTCCTGACAATTCACGTCTTGTAAATTCACGTCATTTTCATGCCTAGTAACTCATCACACTAACATACTATACACTCACAGATTAACATACTAACACTAAATTACTAACAAAACAAAAAACAAAAAAAAAGTAACTTCCCTGACTCTATATGATGGTACAGATGTCGGTTTCAAAATTCGAAGCACGTAAGAAACCATCAACAATACAAGCAAGCAGTGCTATGGGGTCCCCAACCAGTCACCGACTACAAAGTGCAAGCAAATTAAAGACCAACTTCTTGGGCCCTTATGCGCAGTCATTCCAGGGAACCCTCATCATAAAGGAAGTCACCACACACCATGGGAAGGTGACTCTCCAATGCCACAGCCCAAAGTGCCTCCGTATATTAGAGGATGCTGAAGTCCAAGGCTAAGCTCGACAAAGTCCGCTTCAGCAAAATGGCAGAGTTACTACCCCGTGTAGTTGACACCGACCTCTACGCCGAGTACCTAAAAACATATGACAAGCAGACAAAGAGAGCAAGGATTACAAAGGCGGATGTCACCACAGAAGAGCTACTCATCACAGAAGATTCAATTAGAGAATCTCTACAACTCCTAGCTGTAGTGAAAGCCCACAGGCACAACATTGATACAATGCCAATCAACGAAGTGCTAAAGAGAAATTCTTTCAACTCAAATGGAGCAGAATACGAAAACATCAGAGATGAATCCACTGAAAAAGCATGCAGAGCAATATCACTTATGATGCAAATAAAGCCGGTGGACAGGTACAATAGGGTGGGCTTGAATAGAATAGCTAAAACTTATAAGGAGAAGGAGGAGGACTGGGCCTTTTATTGCATAAGGAGATGGAAAATTATCTAAAAGCCCATCAATCAAAGATCAGCAATCCTTACCTCCTAACTCAAGTACTTAACCATGTGGCAAAGAAGCCTTTAAAAGAGCCTAAACCAAAGGAGAACATGCAGCTAGCTATCATCCCCGACCAGCTTAAAGAAGCTACTGGAAAAGGATAGAAGAGGGGTAGGTAGTGTTAATGCAAACACAAGAGCTCATCCAGACAATTAAAAAGGACCGACAAAAGAAGACAGAGAAAAAGATGAGAGGGATACTTGTAGATGTCACAACAATGTTCAGAATCACGACAACTAGAAGAGGCAATGGCAACTGAAATCCGAACATACCAAGAGGCCCTGCATGAAAAGTTACTTAGCCCCACTGTGCAAGAACAACAACAATAGCTCACCCCTCCAGCAAGCCCCGCACAACTCATCTTCAAAGACCTCTCTCCTCTCAAGGATTCACGCCTAACAGATACACCAATAGAGGCAGCTGAGGAACAAGCACAGAAGGACCAATTTGTGGAGGGACAAGTAGTCAAAAAAGTACCACTCATAACACAAGAAATGGAGGCTCCCCCAGAGTCTAGTAAGAGACAACAGTCGGCCAGGTCCTTTGAGTCCAAGCAAAAGGAGAAGGTTGGATGATACGGAGCAACTACCACTGCAGCTCGAATCCTTCAAAAACATGGATTCTCAGCGCTTCATCCAGGAAACTATGGAAGACCTAGAGGCACTCCTACATGATCCACTTACAGAAAAGGATGCTGAGACTCGTACACACTAGGAACATGAGCACAAGGTGTGGCATTGCCAACTATTAACAATGTGCATGTTATATGACAAGAACGCCAACCTCTGGAAGCAGCTGAAAGATGCCAATGCACAAGTACAAAGCGTAAAAACAACTCTTGCGGCTGCAGAGTCAACTCACAAAGAAGTGGTCTCATGAAGAGCTTAAAGGCTGTAGAACAACAAGAAAACAGATACAATGCCTTGGAAAGTAATAATCTTGTTTTAAGTTTGAGAATTGTGTAGAAGATCAACAAAAACGCTGACTTAAACGCAAGGCTGGAGTAGGCAAAAGAGCAACTTCAAAAAGAGATAGCCCACACACAGAGCCTCACAACTATGCATGCCAAGCAAATAAAAGAGTGCCAAGACACTGCAAAGACTAATGAAGATATGCTTCAACAACAAATAGAGCTACTAACAGCCCAACTCAAAGCAGAATAAGAAAGAGTGCAAGATATGCAACAAGAAAGAGAATAGGCAAATAAAGCACATGCAAAAAAGATCAAGGCCCTCAACGACACCATCATCACCAAACAAGCAGAGGTGCAAAGGAATCAAGAGACCATATCACAACTGACAATATAATTACAAGACACACAAAGATTGGCAGCACAAAGGTTCAATCAGATTACTGAAGCACAACAAAGGGAAGCCACTGCCAGGAGAGCAAAAGAAGATGCAACAAGAAGATTTGAGGAGACAACCATCTCCACCCAACTCAGTAATACCGACGCTCGCCATGCAGGATCTGGCTCACCACCTAGCGGCACAAGAAAGGAGTCTACGCCCGGAACCAATAGATGATTTGCGTATCCTCCTTGGGCATGCCTCATAGTTGGGATAGCTGCCAGTAACTCCTTGAGCCCCTCCTCACACTCTTACTTTGCTCTTATCTACACTAACACTCTCATTACTTCAATAGTATGATATCAACTTAGCTGAAGATATAGGCCTAGGTGAATTAACCCTAATTAAACAACATACTAAAAGGGATGCTAACCCAACAATCATCATGGGCATTTTGAGGGGGGACCTTGCATTAACTAACCCTCAAGACATCTTCTTCTATCCTTTGCATCCTATCGTGCTAAACCTCCATAGTTGGTGCCGCGTGCTCCAAAATTTTGATATCTTGGACAACAGTGTCGACAAACTCGATCTGTTTGTTCCAAATAGCATTCCAGAGACGCCAGCCAACTACGAGGTGGTTGCAAATACTTATCAATGGGTAATTAGTCATGGGTGGCTAGAAGTATACAATACTCACCAACATTTGAATCTTTGTGAGTCCACATTATATCACCCTGTCGGAATCCTTAAACTCTATACTAATATCCACAAGCATTTAGAGGCTATGCTCACCAATGTCAGATATAATTTTGATGCCACTCACATAAATTACCCAGATATTTTGACAATGAAGAAATTCCTAAAATTCAAAACTATTTTAAAGCTCATAAGCCTAGCCACCCACCCCCTAGTATTGGTCAAGGTGAAGAAGAAAGTCCCTCTTCAGTTTCCAAATACACTTACCCTATCTATTCTAATATCGCCAGTAAGCTTCTCAATCCTTATCCTAGCGTGCCACCTACTACATCTTCCCAAGCTAACTGTATCTACTCTTCCTTCTCTCCGCCAGAATTAGATTTTCCCACTAACACTCTCGCCCCTGGTATTGGCACCTAACCCATCTCCTCCACAGCAACCTCAAGAGGTACGTGATTTGACTCCACATGATAATATTATACCTTTCACTAAAAGAAATGTCTTGGATTCTTTGACAGCTGCAGAGTACGAGGAGTTTGTTCAAGTAGGCAATCCACTTTTAAAGTCGAAGCTCATGTTCCAAGTCCTGATGATGCAAATTACTTCATTCGATCCTACACGACAAATCATGCTTCTGACAAATCATGCCAGAAGCATACTCTGTAGTCACACCCACAAGGCAACATTATGTTCCATACCCTCTCCATGCCCCATGTCCCGACTTAAAGGAATTACTCCCTTTGGGGCAGGAGAAGGAACATTGTGGGCAAATGTTGCAAAACACGTGGGGCACGCAAAACACGACAAATCATGCCAGAAGCATACTCTGCAGTCACACCCACAAGGCAACATTATGTTCCATACCCTCTCCGTGCCCCACGTCCCGAATTACTCCCTTTGGCAGGAGAAGGAACATTGTGGGCAAATGTCGCAAAACACGCAAGGCTCGCCAACCCTCATTTAGCTGACTTGCTAGAAATTCGACTTGCGCGTTCAATCAGCTATTATTATAGAAGATGAAGAAAGCAACATCTTGTGCACACAAGAGGTAGATACACCATCATCCACACAAATGAGGAAGAGCCACAACTGACAGATTTTGGAATCCAACCTACATAGAGGCAGGAGTTTCTAACAGCTCCAGAATACAGCAGAGTATACATGAGCATGCCACCAACACTAAAGGTAGATCCATTGTACATGCCTATCAAGAGCAGATGGACGCCGCTGGAATTCCAAGAGGCCAAAAACAAGGACTCCTGGGTGGGTGGACTTGTTAGTTTTCATAAAGTCCTGAAGTTCAGGTATATCTTATGGGGCTATATCAAGATATTCAATATGTTGTTTATCAAAATTATAAACCAGAGTTGTCAGCATTGACTCCAAATGTTTATGGATATTTTGATAAAGTTAATAATACAAAAAGAATGATATAAAGTGGATTTTGAAAGATTTAGATATTGATGGGTATTATATACTTCTATCCAACCGTGTGGCTAATGACCCATTGATAACTTCTTGTAATAACAACCTCGTAGTTGGCCGGTGTTGTTGGGATATTATCTAGCATAAACAAGTCGAGTTTATCGACACTATTATCTAAGATGTTAGGTTGTTGTAGCACATGGCACCAACTATGAAGGTTGAGCACTATATGATGTAAAGGATAGAAAAACGTATTAGCTAGGTCGATTAGTACTATATCCCCCAAAAGGATTCCCATGATGATGGTGGGGTCGGCATCTCTTTCCATATTCAACAGATGAGTGTAAGGTCTCCTTGGTTGAGGTCTTCTATAAGGTTAATCTCATATTGAAGGAGAGAGAGTGTTAGTGTAGATAAAAACAATGTCAGTGTTTGAGGAGGGGCCCGAGGAGTTACCAGCAAAACGAACCTATCTCTGAGGCTCGTTCGATGAGGAGTCATAATTCATCACTTGTTTCCATCCTCTGAGTCCTTTGTTGCAAGGTGAGCTGGCATTCTAGTTCTTGTATCCTTGAGTCATTTATGGAAAGGAGGTTTAAAATGGCAGCTTCATGGACCTCTCTTACAGTGGCCAGCTCATCATATCTTCTCATGGTCTCCTCTTGTGCCCTTCTCGCAGTAGTGGCATGAGCATCTTCAATCTGCTTCAACTTTTTTGCTGCCAAATGTCAGGCTAAAATTTGAGAGGTATTTTGGGTCAATGTACATATGGAGTGCGTGGTTTGTGAATAATGCTTTGCCCTGAATGCCCTTGCAAATGTATAGGCTGAGTGGTTTGGCAGTGAGCTGGTATATGCACGTGTTTTTTTTGGGAGCAAATGCTGGGATTTGAAAGTTTTATGGCAACTGTGTGATGTGCGGGTGGTTGCTAAAAGTAGGGCACCGACTGGGCAATGGATGTGTTTGGAAATAATGATGCTAGTGAAACGAGACGGCGGGCAGCTCTGGTATTGGAAAGTTATGGGCGCGGCGTGATGAGTGATGATCCGAAGTGGAGAAGGAGGGGCTCTTTTAGCATTAGTGGGTGGCCATTATTTTGTGGCTTTGAGGCTTTCAAAAAAAAATAATAAAAATATATATATATAACATGGCCAATTAAAAATAGCTACGTGAAGGCGTGGTGGCCGCTGTGTGTATAGGATGGGTAACTGCCAGCGTAGCATCTAGAAGCTGGCGAGCGTGGATGGCCGCCTCGAAGGAATAATCTCCGAGCAGAAAAGAGAGTCGCCTTGTGATAGGGGCCTCGAAGAAGGGATAGCTTGCTGAGGCGACTGTGGTGACTGTGCAGAGGCTGGCGAGAGCTGGGTAAGAAGGGAGAGCGACGGCCTTACTAGCAGGCACGTAGGAAGGAGAGCGTGGATAGGTGGCTAGAGAGACCACTTGCAGAGGTGCTGCAGTAGCCAGAGGCAAGTGCAAAGGGAGGATTCACCTTGCAAGAGAGTCTGTAGCAGCAGCTAGCGAAGCACTGTGGAGACTGCAGCCGCCTTGTACGAGTGAGACGCCGGTGTGGTCAGCGACAGAGTTGGAAGCCGCCTAGTAGCAGGTTGGGCTGGTGATGGTACAATGTGGACAGAGCCGGGTGCAATGAAGAGCTCGCTCTGGCGCTGCAGTAGACCCGTGAAGAGTGCTGAGGCTGAGGCGGAGACAAAGTGGCTGGTGGATTCTACAGGCGACGGCGGCGGCTGGAAAGGAGCCCTCTTAGCACGCGAGCTGCAACGAGTGGAGACACAAAGAGTGGAAGCCGCTTTGGTTTTCGACAAGTAGAGAGGCGACGAGAGAGCTGTTGTGGTGCTGTTTTCAAAGGTAGAGAGAGAATAGCCATGCAGAGGGCGCTGGGAGAGGAGAGGTTGGCGAAGAAGCGCTGTATGGCCGCCTTGTGAAAGCTGTAGGTGGAGAAGCTTCTTGAAGGGCTGGAAGGCAGTTGGTACCACAAGTGAAGCTAAGGGATACAGGTAAAGAATCAGGCTGGTGTGGGCCTTGGGTGATCGTGACAGTATATGGGCTGATGATTGAAGCAGCAAGAGAGGGCTGCTGTTAGCAAGGGACTAAAATGATGTGGCTTTGGCTGGATGCAAGGGAAGGTGATGCTGCGTTGAGCAGAATCCTAGCCAGAGTCCTGGTCTTTGGTGTATTTGCTGAGTTTATACATGGTGTATGGTGCTGTGTATCTTTTTATTGAATGATCAGTTGTCTGTGTTGGTTTTGAGCTGTCCTTATGGTGTGGGTGGGTGGTGCATGGTGAGAGAGTGTTCCAGCCGGTGGCTGGTGGTGCCCCGTTCGTGGTAGTGTTTCCAAGTTTGCGAGGTGGAAGGGCTATAGAGGCAGGTTTTTCTTTCTTTTTTTCACCTCACATCCTTCTGGTGCCCCCACTGAGGAGTTGCTCTGGCATTGTCTTCAGTTTACTAGGGTGTAGGCCCTAGGAATTGAGAGTTTCAGGGAAGGTGCTTTCTTGGGGTTTCAAAGTTTGGGGGGTAAAATGATGTCTTACCCAGAGTTTTATGGTAGCCCTAATGAGGATGTGGCAGATTTCTTAGAAAGAACAGAGGTTGCATGTATAAGCAACCATATCAATGAGTCAGTACAGGTGTTGCGGCTTTTGAGCATTTGCTTGAAAGGGGATGCAATAATCTGGTATAGAGCTTATGAGGAGTCATTGAGGGTTGCTGTTCCGCATCTTGATATGATTGAAAATGGATTAAAGACAGCACTTAGCAACAGGTTCAAGAAGGTAGAAGACCCCGACAAGGTTTGGCATGAGGTGCAAGCTCTGACACAAGGTGAGTTTGAATCAATAGATGATTATATGAAGAAATTTTCTTTGCTATGGGAGACTCTATGCAGGGCTTTAGGCGAAGATCAGGTACCACCTGACATGATGAAGAAAAACAAGTTTGTAGCCGAGCTTAAGAGGAGTATTCGCTGGAAAGTGGAATTGAAGAAGCCCAGGTCTTATGAGGATGCGGTAGAAATTGCTAAATCAAAAGATTGGAAGTGGCAACAGATGAATCAGCTGGGGATGATTCCAGTTGCAGCACAGCCAGAGATTCGTAGAGTGGAGGCTACACCCATGAATGCAGTGATTGAGAGGATGAAGCCCACTAA
The DNA here is from genome assembly GCF_041138505.1 of Cibotium barometz. NCBI lineage: Eukaryota > Viridiplantae > Streptophyta > Polypodiopsida > Cyatheales > Cibotiaceae > Cibotium > Cibotium barometz. The sequence goes on from NC_141073.1 coordinate 19,146,057, forward strand.
AGCCCAGGCTATGCAGATGGTGCCACAAGCTAGTCAAGGAGTACCTATGGTTCCTGCAGGTTCTGATGAGGGATTGCGACAGGATATGAAACAGATGGTTGATCTTATGAAGAATTTGAGCTTAAATTTAATGGGAAGTACAGGTGGTGGACGTGGTAGAGGCCGGGGCAATAATCATGAAGGGGGAGATGGACAAGCAGGGTATGGACGTGGTCGCGGTAGGGGCCGTCGTTTCATTCCTACATGCTGGAACTGCGGTGAGCTTGGTCATCTGAGTACAAATTGTGATAAGCCTCAGCGAATGGATGGTGATATGTACCCACTACCTTCATAGTTACCTGACAGGTCAAATGATTATGGTATTGATATCAGGGATCAAGCAGGCCCCAGTGGAATCACAGCTGAGGAGAAGGGTAAAACTAAGGTGATAGATGTGGTCACCCTTGAGAAGACGAAAGAGGCAGAAGCTGATGTGATGCCTTTGGGGAAACGGATGCCACAGGAAAGGGAAAGCAAGGATGCTGCAGGGCCTAGCAAGAAGAAAGGAAAAGTGAAGGAAGGAGGGGATGTGAAGGTCAAGCATAAGCGGAAGTCTCGTAGGAAGTTTCAGGTAACTGATTTTCCACTAGGGGGTGGGCAGGATAGCTACAGTTTGCAGGAGGACATGGCTGGAAGGAAGGCTAACATTACTTTTGGGCAATTGATAGAGTTAGCTCCCAATTTGAAGCGTCAGTGGAAAAGACTTGTGAACCCGAGAGAGAAGGAGCCTGCCAAAGGGATAGTGACTGTTTTATCTGTTCAGGAGTTACCTGATATATGTCCTGTGGTGAATGTGTGGTATAAAGGGAAGAATCTGGGAGAGGCATACATAGATGGTGGTGCACAAATTTGTGTGATCACATTGGCAGCTGTGGAGAGGCTTGGTCTTAATTTTACTGAAGCGTCTGGATTCCGTATTCGATTGGCCAATCATCAGAAGGTCAAATGCTTAGGTATGATCAAGGAATTGGAATTGCAAGCTTTTCATGTAAAGGTGCTTGTGGATTATCATGTTATGCCTGCAGGAATGGGTGCATTCCCCATCATTTTGGGAAGACCATGGCTGAGAGCGGTGAAGGCTGTTCAGGATTGGAGGAAAGGGGTCATTACTCTGTATGATAGGAGAGGTGATAAGAAGCAGTTTAATATGGATAATCAGAAGCCTGTTCGTGATGAAGAGGAAAGTGAAGCTGGTTCAAGTGATGATGATACGACCAGTAGTACCACTACTAGTGAGGAAACAGAGGACACTTCATCCAGTGAAGAGGATGTAGAGATGGATGGTGTGGTGATTGATGAGGAAGTGCTTGGTGATGAGGTTGCTCAACAAGAAGAGGCCATACAGGAAGAATGCGAGGAGGTACAAGTGGATCATGAGCAAAGGTATACATGTGATGTGAAAGAGTCTACTTTAGAGTCTTTGGATAATGAACCTGTGTGGGATGAATGGGATATAGAAAGTCTGCAGGATGATGAACCTGAGTTGGAGCTGGATGATCAGATGTGCATTAATGTTAAGAAAGCCATGAACAGAATTGATGCTATGAAGGAGGAGCGACACCAGACGTCTTTGAATGGTGTTGATGCTATGGATGAGACTATGGATGCTGTGATAGATGAATTTCTTATTAGCCTTGATGAAGGTGAGGATACAGGAACTGAAGTGGATGCTTTGGCAATGGTGCCTTTTGAAGGGGAGTTTGTTTTGCATGTAGTGGTTGGCTTTGATGATGATGCTTCTTATGTGGATGGACAGGAAAGTGTAATGGCACAACAGGTTTTTCTTGATGAAGCTTTCATCAGTTTTTACCCTCAGCAGGAATTGGTTCACTGGTTCTCTGATATTGGTGTTGACCATATTAGGGATTTTGGGATTGAGATGAGGCAGGATGGTGTATATGTCAGAAGCTTTGTTTTCAGAAGTTTTGATGTACCGTGGTGGGAAGTGGGATGGCAAGACATGCCTTGGGAGGATGACAGTGTTTCTTTGATTATTTGGAATAGAGATGTGTTGGTTACACTGTATGATGCTCAGAGGATTGACGGAGGGAAACGTGGTCATATGCTTTCTGCTGATCATAATGATTCAGCAGGCTAGGGGTTGGGCAAAGTATGTTAGGCTAAAATTGGCATTGAGGCTTTCAAAAAAAATAAATATATATATATATAACATGGCCAATTAAAAATAGCTACGTGAAGGCGTGGTGGCCGCTGTGTGTACAGGATGGGTAACTGCCAGCGCAGCATCTAGAAGCTGGCGAGCGTGGATGGCCGCCTCGAAGGAATAATCTCCGAGCAGAAAAGAGAGTCGCCTTGTGATAGGGGCCTCGAAGAAGGGATAGCTTGCTGAGGCGGCTGTGGTGACTGTGCAGAGGCTAGCGAGAGCTAAGTAAGAAGGGAGAGCGACGGCCTTGCTGTGCAGGCGCTGAGGAAGGAGAGCGTGGATAGGTGGCTGGAGAGACCACTTGCAGAGGTGCTGCAGTAGCCAGAGGCAAGTGCGAAGGGAGGATTCACCTTGCAAGAGAGTCTGCAGCAGCAGCTAGCGAAGCACTGTGGAGACTGTAGCCGCCTTGTGCGAGTGAGACGCCGGTGTGGTCAGCGACAGAGTTGGAAGCCACCTAGTAGCAGGTTGGGCTGGTGATGGTACAGCGTGGACAGAGCCGGGTGCAGTGAAGAGCTCGCTCTGGCACTGCAGCAGACCCGTGAAGAGTGCTGAGGCTGAGGCGGAGACGAAGTGGCTCGTGGATTCTGCAGGCGACGGCGACGGCTGGAAAGGAGCCCTCTTAGCACGCGAGCTGCAGCGAATGGAGACACAAAGAGTGGAAGCCGCTTTGGTTTTCGACAAGTAGAGAGGCGACGAGAGAGCTGTTGTGGTGCCGTTTTCAAAGGTAGAGAGAGAATCGCCATGCAGAGGGCACTGGGAGAGGAGAGGTTGGCGAAGAAGCGCTGTATGGCCGCCTTGTGAAAGCTGTAGGTGGAGAAGCTTCTTGAAGGGCTGGAAGGCAGTTGGTACCACAAGTGAAGCTAAGGGATACAGGTAAAGAATCAGGCTGGTGTGGGCCTTGGGTGATCGTGACAGTATATGGGCTGATGATTGAAGCAGCAAGAGAGGGCTGCTGTTAGCAAGGGACTAAAATGATGTGGCTTTGGTTGGATGCAAGGGAAGGTGATGCTGCGTTGAGCAGTGGTTCGTGTTGCTGAGGATTGTGCAGAGGCTCAGAAGGTTAGCAAAGCTGCTGGTCTCGACACGCAGAGAGTGGGAGCTGCTGAGTTGAAGGTTAGCTGGTGTGGGCCGCGCATTCTGAAGAGGAGTAGCTAGTCTTGTGTGGGCGATGATTGCAGGCAGAGAGTGGATGCTGACCAGAGAGAGAGCCTTGGGTTTTTATGTGTGTTGGCTGCAGTAGTGGTGCTGATGTGTCGGCTCGAGACAGTGGGGCTCCCCTACGACACTTGGTTGGTAGCAGCTGGGGACAGAGAGTAGCCGGGCTACATAGGAAGTGAAGAAGGGTTGCTGCTGGGGCGCCCTATGAAGTGAAGCAGAGACCGGGAGACAGAGGCTTGGTGGTCAGACACAAGGGTGTATTCCCTTGGCAGTAAATCCTGGCCAAAGTCCTGGTCTTTGGTGTATTTGCTGAGTTTGTACATGGTGTATGGTGATGTGTATCTTTTTATTGAATGATCAGTTGTCTGTGTTGGTTTTGAGCTATCCTTATGGTGTGGGTGGGTGGTGCATGGTGAGAGAGTGTTCCAGCCCGGTGGCTGGTGGTGCCCCGTTCGTGGTAGTGTTTCCAAGTTTGCGAGGTGGAAGGGCTATAGAGGCAGGTCTTTCTTTCTTTTTTTCACCTCACACCAAACTATGGCTGCTACTTAGCTATTGATGTACGTTGTTCAAGCACTTGCTGGTGGGTGGCTGGCCAACATATGATCAATCTCCACAGTCATTGTGCAACTTCCTTTTAAATCTGGTCCTTTGCTCGGTCGACTTGTGCTTTGAGCTCCATGTTTTCTTTGATCCTCTGAACCATTGTCTTGCTTAGCACTTTGTTGTGCTCCTCTAATGTTTGAAACATGTTTTCCTGCTCGTGCTACTTTTAAGCTTTTAAGTATTACCTCTCTATGTGTTGCATGTTCTGCAACCATTTGCTCCTTAAGTGCTTGCACTTGACCATTTGCTCCTTAAGCTCTTGTACTTGACCATTCACTTCCTGTAATTGTCTCCATAGGGTGGCATTCTTGTCATGGAGCATGTGAGTAGTAAGTAATTGGCATCGCCATTCCCTTTGTTCTTGTTCCCACATAGAGCACTTGTGGAGGCTGAGCCCTCTATTTCATGAAATTGTAGTTGTAGCATGATGTCGAGGCCTTCCATGGTTTCCCATAGAAATTGATCAGCCTCTAAGTTGTGCAGGAAGGAACCTCCTCTAATTGTGCTCTTATCTTCTATTCTCCTCTTCTTGCTGGGGCTTGTAGGCTCTTCTACTCTCTTTCTCTTTTCAATGTCATGGCCTTCCTCTATGGCTTTTGGTTCTGTTGATGCAGCTTCTTCATATCTTGTACTCACATGTGTTTGGGGCACTTGTTGTTTTGGAGCATGTTATGCACCTTTCTCCACTGAAGGTGGCTAATCCGAAATGATAGGATCGCAGAGTGGTGAGAGGTTTGGAAATACCATCTAGGCATGGCTTGAGGGTGGTGTGGGAAGTGGCAACTCTAGAGCTGCGCGGGCTGGTATGCTTATCCTTTTAGTGCCCTATGCTTCTTTCTGCTCCAGCGCCTGCTTCAATGAAGCTATCTCCTATGACACTTCTACGTCCAAGCGTTGGGATTTAACTTCAACCTGCTAGAGGATCCCACTCATCTTTTTGTCTTTCTTGGTTCTCTTACCCTTCTTCAGCTCTTGTAATAACAGCTCCTTAGTTTCTTTTAAGATCGCTTGTCCTTGTTTTACAGCTCTTTGAAAATGATAGTAGATGGTTCCAAGGGTGCTGCAGCTTTGGGTACCTATGCTCCATATGCCTTCTGGAAGGTTCGTTGCATGGCTGAGAACTCTCATAAGGAGATAGGGGCTACACACCTTTGATTGGTGTGACGAGATAATTCTCCATTTCACGATGGATGTACCATGCCCAGTCTTCTTCTTTTTCTTCATAGACCTTGCCAAGGCGGTTTAGGGGGAACCTATTATACATGTCTATGGGTTTTACCTGCATGAACATGGCTCTGCATGCCTTTTCATCTACTTCATCCCTTATATTATCATATTTTGTCCCATTGGAGTTATAAGAAATCCTCTTCAGCATGTCTTCCATGGGCATTTTCTCAAAACTGTGTACATGTGTCGGGATTGGTGGCGGCAATTGCAGAGCATCACATATCAGCTCCTCTGTGATGTGAGGACCTGCTCAATTGTGCCATCTGACTTTGTTATTGTACATCTCTTGGTGGATTTGCCACCCATAAGTCTTTAAATACTCCGCACATAAGTTTGTTTTGATAGTGCGGGGGAGGATCTCTGCCACCTTCTCCAGCTTGTCTTTGTTTTGATAGTGCGGGGGAGGATCTCTGCCACCTTCTCCAGCTTGTCTTTGACCTCTGTTTCCTCCAATATCTATAAGCACTCTAGGTTGTGGTACTAGAGAAAAATCTTTCCGTGATCTGTTTGTATATGTGTGCTAATTACAAAGCCCTAAAACTTATGTGCATATGGCCCAAGATAGCTCAGTTTAGTGCCGCGTGATGCTCTCTTCCTTCTGTCCATTGATGACCCCATTGTACTGGCTTGAGTGACTATCGGAGTAGCCATCTGTAACATTGAAAAGAGAGTCATTCGTAATGACTGGTAGGAGAATGTGGTCCTTGTGTGTGTGTGTGTGTGTGTGTGTGTGTGTGTGTGTGTGTGTGTGTGTGTACTAATGTAAAGAGTGTTAGTGGGGTGAGCAATAAAGGGTGTGTGTGGGAATGAGTTTTAATTCGTGAAATAGCAGTGCATGAGGGTTAATCCATGAGATGCTTAAGCTGTGAGAGGCTTAAGACGTGAGAGGGTTAATCCATGAGATGCTTAACACGTGAGATGCTTAAGCCGTAAGAGGCTTAAGATGTGAGATGCTTAACACATGAGATAGCAGATTATTAATTCGTGAGACAACAGAGTTTGTATGTCATGATTATGAGTGGAGAAGAAGGATTAGTGATGTATGTGTGGTATGAACAACTAATTTCAAGGGCTTGGTGCAATTGGTGCAATGTTATTCCACCCGAGGGGTTGGTGAACCCCATGAAATAGCAGACTACTATTTCACGAGTTCAGAGCTCATGCCCTTGTGAGGCGATTTGGGGGGAGATGTAACATTATTACATGCTATGGTTTAATGATTTTGAAAAACAAAAAAAGGAGAAGTAACACATGTAATCGATGAATAGGATATGAATCAATTAGGAACATTAAAATGTATTCAATCATTACCCACAATGCTTTTATTCATACGATTGAAACAATCGAAGGTGGATAACATGCTCCTACCTGAGAGTGACGATCACAAGCAGGGAGAAAGAGACGCACACCCCGCAGATGCAACCCAACAGGCAATGAAGAGAGATGAAGATCGAAAGCAGCAAGATCACATGGAGGAGGTCAAAGAAAAATGCACAAAAAGGGAAAGAAGAAGTATTTATGCTTAAGTCGTCGGTCCCGGTGGCCAGCTTAAATAGGTATGCCATGTGTCTGCTTTTTGCAATAGGTGGAGGGCTTGTGACCGTTTTACGGCATGAAGTGCTAGAGTCAGTTTACGACGTGAGCCATTTTGAAGTGTCTCACGGGCGTGAAACAGTTCTGAGTGTTTCACGGTGTGAAGCAAACCGGACCATGGCGTGGCATGTAAATTTTGATACCCTATGGCTTCCTATATGCTCAAACACACTCAAGGTCACATATTATGCATTCAGAGGAGGAGAAGCATATACGTGAAACGAATGAACATGTTTCATGGCATGATAGGCATACTCCTTTACCTTGTACCCACTTGCTTGGGGATGGGTATCTCCTATAATCCTTCTTCGTTCATTGCCACGTAAACTAATGGGGTACCTTGGAACTTGTGGGTATTTGTTATTGCAACCGCTTCAGTTTAGAGTGAGAGCTTTGGATTTTTCCCTCCATTCAGTTAAGGAGTGCATCCACCAAATCTTGGTAAACTTGTTCTGTTTCTTGTGCATGTGAGTGCACGTCTGCTTTACCTTGGTCCATAATTTGGTTCAACTCTTTCTCCTTGGTGGATGACATTGGTGGTGTCAGACTCCCCTGTTTACTTGATTGAATAACTTTCTTTTGCTAGACCAGTGTTGGTTCTTCTGTATCACTTGATTTCGTAGTGGATTGGTTTTGGTTGTTCTTAGCCTCTTCTATTGTCCTGGAGGTGTACACAACATTGGATTTTGGATTGGTCTTTGGTACCCATACCATTGCACTCCCTTGGTAGTAGCCTTGTGCTGCTAGTAGGTCCTTTTGGACCCATACCACTTTTGAATGCTGAGTTGAGTGCGGGCTTGCTTGGAATACTGCTTCCTATCCTTGGGGTGCTTTCCTGGTCCCTTGCTTGTAGCATGGCTTTTTTGGCTGGATTCCCATGAGGTCTTGTCACAGTATCACAGTACCCTTGGGCTTGAAGCTGGGCTTTGGGAATCCACTGTTCACGTACTAGATACTTTTGCTGCTTTGATTGTGGTTTTCTTGTATAGAGATGATGTTGTGACGTGGACGCCTTCTCTGTTATAGCCTTTACTTTCTTTGGTACTGCCGGTTCCATGTCGCATGTCATTGCTTGTTTTCCTTTATTTAATGGACTCCATCCATAATGGCACAGTGATGGTGTCCTTGCCATCATTGAGTTATGCTACCCATTCCTTCCATTGGATGTGACAATTACAGGCGCAAATCTATGATCGTCCAAGAATCATTTTCTCCATGGATCCTGCAGGCATGACAAACACCTTTCCAACCAAGGCGTTATTTCTCATAGAAATATTAACATTCAAAAATCCCACGGTTTTCATAGTTGACAAATGCACACTATGAATTTGTGCATTAGAGGCCTTGAGATGAGGTTTGGCTAGAGCTACCCATGTTTCATAGGAGATCAAGTTATGACTTGATCTCGACGAATACTTTTAGTGTGACTCTCTTTTGTATAGAAACTTTTACATTGAGACGTGCAGGCTCAATGCCCAGGTCATCCTCATCAAGCAAGGTGAGTGAAGCCATGTTTACATGTAGCATTTTTCCATGGAGTCTCTGCTTTGCCTTAGCTTCTTCTCGAGCTTGTCTGATTTTTTCTTTAGCTAGCTCCTTCTTTTGTTTTAGAAGATGCTCTTGTGCAAGCATTTCCTAGGTCAGGGGTCCGTAATACTTTTTGAGTTTGCTCCCATTGAAGTATCCTTCCATTTCTACTCCCTCAATAGTTTCAATTTGGACCGACCCTTGTGGTTTGATTTCAGACACTTTGAAAGTTCCTAACCCTCTGTATTTGAGTTTCTTTTTCTTGGTGCTTCCAATTCCATATAGGAGGATGAGGTTTCCCATTTCCAGTTCCTTGTTTTTCAGGTTATGGTCAAACTAACATTTTCTTTGTAGTTTCTCAACCATAAGCCCATGCGATGTAATTAGCCGATGTAATTAGCCTGGTTTCATCAATTTTTTCCAAATCAACCAATCTCTTGGCTAATGCATTTTTAGTAAGTCTTTCCTGTATTGCAATTCATAAGCTTGGATTTAAAAAGTCCATTGGCATTACCATATCAATGCCATAAGCTAGATGGAAGGGAGTATATACCATCTCTATCTTATACAATGTACGATAAGCCCATAGAGCTGCAGTCAGCTGTTCCCAATCCGTGCGATAGGCTTCTAAGGTTTTCGTTAAGATAGCACATAAAATCTTGTTGGTGCTCTCTGCTTGACCATTTGCTTGTGAGTAATAAGGTGATGATTTGCGATGTACTATAAGGAATCCTGTAAGTAAGTGTTTAATCACCTCATTAATGAAATGTGAACCCTGGTTTGTGACTAATTCAAGTGAGCAACTAAATTTAGAAATAATTTGTTCATATAAGAACTTGGTTGTGGCTCGAGCATCGGCTCCTTTTTAGAGGCCCTCGCCTCTACTCACTTTGTGAAATAATCTGTGGCCCACGATCACATATCAGGCTTGGGATGCGCTGCTGGACTAATGGGTCCAACAAAATCAATCCCCCATTTCTCAAAGGGTTGTCTTACAATTAAAAGGGTGAGTGGCATCCTGTCTTTTTGTTGTGGAATAGCTTGCCATGAGGTCATTGTGAGGCCCTTCCTCAGACCCTTCTAGAATTGGAGTAGGCACATCGAATTGTCCTTTCCTTTATCAGCTTGTTTCTTGGATACACTATATCCCTAGCCCTGTTAGCCCTTAATTTGGTTTCGTGATTTCGTTGGCACTCCTCAACCAAGGCCTTAGTTTCTTCAAGCTTCCTTATTTCTTCGTCAGCACTTGGATATTCTCCAATCCCCTTAGGGGTTGCTGGTCTCTCCTTTGCAGTTTCTTGGCTGTGCCCATCCTGTTTTGGCACTTGGTTGGCTCCTTCCTTTGATTGGGTCGTTTTGGTGTCAATGGTATCTTCTTTGGATCCATCCTGAATTGTGACCATGGTATCACCTTTGCCCACTTTCTTTACTCTTCTCCTTTTCCAATGTTAGCGGTTGTAACACCCACTAGATTTTTCCCTTTGCCCACTTATTTTGCTTGCACTTGTGTCAAGACATTCAATTGCGTGATATTCCCATGCTGCACACTTATAGTCCTAATAGTGGCATGGTTAGAAGTGGAGGCAAAACCACTGGTGCGATATAGATAGTCTTTAATCAAATTATCAACCCCACACTGAACACAAGAAAGTGTTGGCATGACGTTGGTCGGTGCTACCAAGGCTGGGCTTGGCCCACATCAGCCATATTCTTATGAGGACACTCCGCTATTCGATGAGATCCATTACAACCAAAACACTGTATTGGCCCCCTTCTCATAGTTGAGTTTATGTCTTTACCTTTGCATTGCATCGTGGTTTGAAACACTAGCACTGGCGTGTTGTTGTGTAGGACATAAAACTCTGGCGTGATCTTCGCGGGCTCCTCATAGTAATAATTATTGATTTCTACCTCACGCATGACTTCCCCCTTGTCCAAGGGCTCCTCAATCAACACCTGATTGATTTTAGCCTATGGTGGTTGTGGTGGAAGAACAAGTGGCAGCAAAGGCGACATGTCCTGCACTCTGAACATCTGTCTTGGTAAGTAGGATGTGTTTGGTTGCCCTACAGTCGCAGTGGTTTGTACTGGTGGTGTTGGTAAGGCTAGCAACACTTTGGGTGCTAGCAGTTGTTCTAAGGGCTCGACCCTCGGATATCTACACATGGTAGTGTCATGGTTCCCCAATCTCACACACACAGTCAGCACAATAAAGTAGCTGCCTTAGTCTTAAGTGAGGGCATTCAGTTCTTGTGTGATTTTGTTTGCAGAGCACCAAATCAGCTCTCTTCGGGGGTAAAGATGAGCATTCCCTAATTCTTCTCTCCCATCCCTGACCTTTAATTTCTTCAGTATGGCATTACTTAGCTCATCCACTATCATGTTTCCAACTTGCTTGCTCTTAGTTCCTATGTCCTGGTGGTGACTTAAGACTCGCGATGTTGCTTCTACCGAAGCTGCCTTGGCATCTTCTAGTTGAGGCAACTCAAGCATATTGTCCTCATATTCGATTGCCAGCTTACAGCACATATCTAGAGTAGCCGGTCGCGCTAACACTAAATAATCATGCATTTTATGATCTTAGAATCCTCTTCGGAAAAGCAAGGCAATAGCTGATCATCAGTTAGCCTCTCCCTTAACTTGCATCTCGAATTCAAGTGCTTGTGCCGAGATACATAATCTCGCATCATAGACTCGTTTTCTTTCTACTTGATATTGTGGAGCTGAGCCACATGACTCCATCTATTACCACTTCAAGCAAAGATTGGTATGAACACATTCTTAAGCCTAGTGAAGTGGACTTTATCCTCTGGATTTAAGGTTCGATACCATTTGTGAGCCTTTCCTTCTAGGGTCAACGAAAAAGCATGGATCATGGTTATATCACTCATTGGCCCACATGTTTCACAGGTTGACTCAAAGACCTCTATATGTTGGATCGGGTCCCCATCACCCAAGAACTTTTGCACAAGCTTGGAAATGATATGTGGCTTCATTTGTGATGGTTTGGATTCTAGGGTGGTGCCTAGTTCCCTAAACATACCTCGGCCCATTTCCGCGGCCATATTTAGCAAATCCGCCCTTGTGACTACGTTCAGATCTGCGTTTGGATCCACAATTGGTCTTCGAGGAGCTAATCCCCCCCTACCTAGACCTCTTCCTCTTCCTACATTGATTCTTCTATTTAATCCAGGCCTATGGCTAGGTCTGACCAACTCCTACTCCTTGTCACTTAGCTCATTATTAGCGGCTTCAGCCCTCCTTTGTTGGATTAAGAGCTCCATGCCCTGTAAGAATGTGGGATCATTGATAATTTCTTGTATATCTTCTCTTGTATAGAGACGATCCTCACCTTTCTGCAGATACCCTAGGTAATTGTCCTCCTCTTCTTGCATCTCAAGGTCTTTGTCCACCCTTAATTCCTCATTGATGGGTTCTAGAGTTGGTATTGCTCCTTCTGTTATGCGCATCCACATGCTATCAATGGCATTTCTAGAGGTTTCTAGTTCTTTACCACGTGATTGAAAAAGATTTACATTCTCCACTTTCCTTTATTCCACCCTTGTTCTTCGAGTATCAAGGTCTTGTTTTCTTAAGCTCAATAACCGCAATTGTCACTCTGCCTCAACCCTCTTTAAGTCTGTTTCTATTTCCTCCGATGTGGGAAAGAAGACTTGACCTATCCTTCCTTATCCCTTCTAACCTTGGGGGTCGTCCCACTGATCCTTACTGTGTTAGTATGTATGGAGCTAGAAATAATTCTAGTCTTAGACTGTGTCTTACGCTGTGGTTGATGGGCCCGTGTTTGCAGAGATTGCGCTTCATCTTCCATGCCGTGTTGGAGACCAAAAAATCCCCTGGCCATACCAAATATTCCCCTGGCCATACCAAATATTCCACTGGATCTTGTAGGGAAAGATGGTTTTTCTTCCTCTTTAAGGCTAGAGAATCGTAGCCCTTCTTCCATGGACTCTTCGTCGCTACTTGCATCAAGGACGGCTAGACTCCTCCAAGCTGAAACACTCAATTGAGTGCTCATTGAGCGGCTTGAACCAACACTCCTTTGGTAGGAAGAACCTGGGTGGTTTGATGCACTGTTGTCGGGAGTAAGGTCGTCTCCCAATGAGTTTTTCGAACCTCAAGTGCATGAGAGTGTATTTTGAGAGGTGAAATCACCACTCCAATGTTTTCAATTGGTTTTCTACCAACAGTCTTTTCTGGCCGTGAACTAGCAGTTATCCGTGAAATTGCAGAAATTGGTTCACGCCATGAAGTAGCAGGGAGTAGTTCATGCCATGAAGTAATAGGAAATGGTTCACAACGTGAACTATTTCTCGCATTGCGGCAATTGGTGTTTCACGTTTCAATTTTTTTAAACTCAGAATTACTTCAATTTGAGTCGGATGGACCCAATGGGGCAATTAGAGTCGGATGGACCCAAAATGGGGCAATTAGAGTACCTCTTTTACCTCTGGTATAACAACCCTTAATTCGTGAACTAGCCGTCCGTGAGATCTTAACTCGTGAACTGATAACGCGTGAAGTGTTAAGGTGTGAAGTGTTAGGCCGTTGAGGCTTAACCTATGAAGTAGCAGCAGGCAATGGTTCACGCCGTGAAACAGGAAACGGTTCACATCGTGAAACACTTCACTGCTATTTCACGTGATAAGATTCTTCAGTTTTGTTGTGTCAGATGTGTTAAGATAAGGCGCCCTATTTTTAGTAAGGTAATCCCAAAATTTCCGATGTTCATTTGCGGAAGGTGCTTCACGTCGTGAAGTAGCAGGAAATGGTTCATGCCGTGAACCATTTTCTGCACTTTCATGTGTTTAACTACCGCATTGACAGAATGATGTTTTGGAGTGTTATTTCCTATCCAAATGATCCACAATGGTTGTGCTAAGGATTAGGAAGTTATTAACACAACCAATGGCTCTTTATTTTTGTAATTTTGTGAATTTTTAGAAAAAAGAGAAAAGCAAAGTGTCACCCTTGCTAGCTCATGATAGCAAGATTGGTGACAAAAACATCAAAATTAAAAGAAAAAACTAGTGTAGCTCTCCCAAGTACTCACCCCCACTTTCAACACATGATTTTTTGCAATTCCTTCTCTATCACTCAAACCTTATCTACACAATTTCTCGACATTACACATTCCAAATGCAAAGACAATGGTGAACCTTGCACAGTGGGAAGTGAAGCTCTAAGAGGGTGGAAGAAACAAAGGTGTTTCCCTGGCAGCAGTGCCAAAAATGTTATGTGGCTACCGCACCTCCCAAGACGGAACTCCACACAACCACAAACGGGAGAAGCAATAGACACAACAATTGTGGGTACTTACCAATGCTTTGAAGTGAAGCTCTAAGAGGGTGGAAGAAACAAAGGTGTTTCCCTGGCAGCAGTGCCAAAAATGTTATGTGGCTACCGCACCTCCCAAGACGGAACTCCACACAACCACAAACGGGAGAAGCAATAGACACAACAATTGTGGGTACTTACCAATGCTTTGAGCTCACGTCCCCCTTAAGGCTCCCCAAGCTCGCTTTGAAAGCTCCAGTCCTCCGAACTCCACCTTCACAAAATGTCACTGGTGGTGGCGGAGTCACTCGCACCATGAATGCAAGGTAATCAACCTCTCTTTCTCTCATACACATGCATGCATGAAAGAGGCACATGTACTAGAGCATCTCTCTCTCTCTCTCTCTCTCTCTCTCTCTCTCTCTCTCGATAAAGTATAAGAGTTCTCATACCACAAAGGGGGATTGTATCATTTCATTATGAGATTTGCCTTATATACAACTGGCCCTTATTCACACTTGGGTGCCCAAAACTTACTAACTAAGGCCTTGGGTGGCCAGTATCTCAATACAACTTTTATAGTGCCTTTTTATGACACTTATTAATGTCCTCAATTGGAGGAGAATCTTTGTTAATCTAAAATAAGATTAACATTCTACCACATGAATTTTGTATTCCTTCACAAATTCTAGACTTTCAGTAATCACGGCCAAGTTTAGATTTGAAGCATAAAAAACCAAAGATAATCTATGTTTGTTATTATAATAAACTTATATTCTTCTTCATCCCATTGATGATCCCAAAATAAAAATCTCAGCATCCGAGATAAAAAATCATAGCCATCACTCTATCATTAGTGGATAGATGCTTAAAAGCAACTCGAATCACTTGTCCTTCCAAGGAAGAAGATAAGTTCTAGGCTATTGTAATTTTTTAGCTTTTACACAACATTATTCAGAATAGAAGATAAGATTCAAATAGAAAACAAGATAACATACATTTTATTTCAATTAGTCTTATTTGAATACATTAAGGAAAGATCATCACAATGACCAAGCCTAGGTCTCATAGAGCAATAATATATCTGAATAGACATGCCACAATACGCTCGGTCAAAGGCTATTGAGATATGCGGAGGAATATAGCACCTAAGAGTCCTATATATAAGTCTATGGACCTAGAGATCTCTCCCAAAAGATCCATAAAGAACTATGCCTCTTACGTGCTTGCTATCCCGTTAGATTCTCTTAGTCTGATTAAAATAAACCTCACGTATGAAAAGTGAATGATTCCTCTAGGTGTATTCCCTTTATAATTCTCACATCTTTCAGGCTCAACAAGATGTTATGACTCCTCGATTATGAAGGCAATGTGTCTATCTTCATTTATGATTTGCCAGCTAAACTATTCGTCCCAGGTTTTTCTCATCCTATAAGATACAATTTTGTTTTGGTTTGGAAAGTACATGCTTCTCGGATACACCTAGCTGCCCACTTTTTAGTGTTTAATCCTTATTCTACCCATAGGTTCACCCTAGCCCCATTTAATCACTAAAACTTGAGGCACTCCAACCTCAACATATATGGCTTATCTAGGCCTTCCCTCTATAAAGGTGGATGAAGAGCAAACCCTAGGATTTTAAGGGGTTTCTAGTCCTCCTATTGCACGCGAATCCAAAAAAAGGCTCTTAGGGGATATGGCTCACGTTTTAGGTCTTGTAGAGCGACCTCTAAAATTACTTCCCCAAGCTTAGAAACATATAGGATGCATGTGTTGGGCTGAGTTGCGTTGCTCATGGCCTCAGCCTGAGTTGGAATAACAAAGCCCCTAGGAGAAGCGGAATTATGTACCCATCCTTAGAAAAAAATGAAAATGAAAAAAGCAGCTTTGAGACATGTAAAACTGGCTTTAACACTTTAATTAGAGCGTCCACAAAGGTACAAATCGCATCTCTTTATTGTGCATACTCGGGCTTGGCCCTTCGATGCAAAAGAAGAGCACGCATGCAGGCTAACTGGGTTCAAACGGGGTCCGGAACAAGCAGAGAACTGTGGAAGCAGGTGAGAGAGAGAGAGAGAGAGAGAGAGAGAAGGGGGGAAGCACTTCCATGCAGTTACTCAGGTAGACTGTTTTTTTTTTCTTTTCCTGATTTGGCGATCATTGTTTTTTCTTGAGTTTTTGGGGGGTTTTTTGCAGACAGTAACCCACATAAAAAATGTCTGTATCTTATATATATTTCTTATTGGGCACTTGCAGACAATATTTAATTTTTTTGTTAAAATTTTTGAGGATTTCGAATTGGTTTTTAAGCAGACATTAACCCTCATACAAGAATTGGATTTGGTGGCTGCAGGTAATATAAAAGATTGATCTATACAGTTCTGTCTTGCACAAAAAAAAAAATGACTTCGTTTGCCAATGCACGGATCCTTATGGAACGCCTCTACAAATGCATCAAAGGAAGCTCTAAAGCAGATTACAGAGAGTTTACCACTGCATGCATACAACTGGCCAGGTTTTTGTTCTCCGCACAATAAAGGGTTTAGTCAGTAATTTTATAGACTTAATAAATAGGATCAAAGGGTTACTTTGGCTAAAGTCTAAGGCTTAGCAAAAGAAAAAGCAGCAGCAGAAGAATACTAACCTTGTATAGTAGGGCTGCCCACATGCCGGAACTGCTTTGCATTAAGGATGTGGCAAAAGGGAGCCCGGCATTCGGACAGCTTACAGCTAGCATAGAAGCCGACCAGCATCTGCAGCCTCACATGCTGTATCCAGCTCCACTTCTTAGGCTTTGTATGCTCAGACCAACTTCTCCCAACTCTAAGCTGAACTGCAATGCTCCCTACGGACACCCTCTTGTCCACACTCCAAGAAGCACACTTGGTGTTACACAAAAGCAAATATTTCAACCAATGTCAATCGGAAGAAGAAAACTTATGAAGAAGACGCGACCATGGCTGTCCGGATGTTGAATACACTCCGCAAGATTCACTTGCACAAAAAATGCTACCCTGAACAGCAATAAAATCTGCTTGGCTCCGAATTCCAACACCAGTATGCAGTGAACTCCAAAAATAGAATGATGAGCTGCCGCGCTTATTATCCCCCAATAGTAAATTGTGACTACATCACGTCCCAAAAAACCCCAACACTAGACTGTGACCACATCATGTCCCAAAAAACCTCGAGCAATGAACTTGGAACTCATCCAGTCCATAATCTCTGCGACACCAAGCAATAGACGTGGAACACATCCAATCCATAGCTCCAAAAAATAAACTTGTCTCTCTAGATATTTTTCATGCTTGCAACTCGGACTCGCAGTTTCCATTCACAAGAAATGAGGAGCTGTTGACACCCCCCTTTCCCATTCCAAACCTCCTCTAGCTGGAAGCACATGGGGGAAAACTATCTATATAGCTATAAAAGCTGACCATCCAGGTCCTCCCTGGCTTTTGCAACCTTGGGGACACTAGAAGTATCAGAGTCGCCATCTTGCATGTGATCATTGCCCATCTTTGAAAACTTGGGAAAGCGAGCTTCCAAGAGTAGAAGTGGCCAAGTGCATTTGGGGGTACATAAAAGGAAAGCAATTGCAGGTTTGGTAACCAGCCCTAAATCATTATTGTGAGGCACTCCGACGCTTGCTTATTGTGTTTTTACAAGCATACCTTTTCTGTCCAAAGAGCCTATAATAGCTTTGGGTAACCACTTTAACCCTTGAAGGTCTATTATATTCTTAGATCTCGAAAAGTGGGCTATGGGTTTTTGCTTGCTTTTGTGTGTTTTTTAACGTGACCTAGGCTTTATTGTTGTTCTTGCAATCCTTGGCCAGATGAATCTGCTTTCCATAAGAGTAGTAGTGACACCGTCTTGTTTGTTGCACTGTAGCTAGTGCTTGATCCTGTTCAATGTCCACTAGAAGGGAACTTTAGATGCTCTTGAGAAACAAGGGTAGATGCCTCCTCCAAGAGGGAACCCATATCCACGGCAATAGCACACCTCTGCAAGCAAGCCTTTGTGCCACTGACGATCTCAATACTCCACCACCAATCTCGGAGCACTTCTCCAACGGAACAAGGTATGAGGATCATGTCACCAATTGGCCGACCATTTGGTCCATCTCTAGATTTTGAGTCTCGTTCACTTGAGGCCAGGCCGGTGTCTCATGTGAAGAGGCCAGTATTTTGCTGACATGGACGGAGCCAGACTGGTGCCACCCGTGTGTTAGCAGGATGGTGTCGTATGGACGGGAGCCAGACTGGTGCCACCCATGTATGACCTGGATTGTGTTCGACCCATGGGATTGTCACGCCATGGAAGAGCCAGTATTTGTGCCGTGTTTTGCCTATGGGACTGTCACTCCATAGGGAGGCTCGTGCTTGGAACTGTGTCTTACCTATGGGACTGTCACTCCATAGGAAGACCAGGTTTTATATTTTACGTCGTGCCATTTTTGTGCCGACAGATATTTTGTACTTGTTCCATGAACGGGAGATATGTCCATGATACTATTTGCACATGCACTCATGTTCTGCATGTTTGAAACTGTTTTCGCATGACTTGTATTTTTGTGTTTGCCTGCTTGACGTGTTACTTACTGAGCGGGGATGCCTGCCAGTGAGTCGTGAAGTCTGCTCTGTCTTCTGACGAGTTTTGGTGCATGTGAACAGGCGGTAAGTATATTGCACATGTTGTTTTAATATTTCATATTTTAACCTTTGTTTTATAAGGTGATTTGTTCACACTCACTTAAAAGTGGGCACCCCCTTTCGGCACCCACTTAGGGGCCAAGGTGGGGAGCCCCACTTAAGTGTGTGTGGAAGTGGGCATGGTCACCTACCACACCCCTTTGGAATTGGCCACCCCCATGCAAGCGTGGAGGGCCAGCCAAATCACTAGTCGTATAACTCCCTCTCCAATCTTATTAAAAAGAAGCCATCATCTCCATCGTATACACCACCGGCGTGCTCTCCCACCATCTTTCGTAAGAGAGAATCTGGCAACCATCTCCCGCACACGAAATCGCAGGCGGCTCTGCTGAACCTGTTGCGCTTCTGTACTCACTGCTGGCGGCTGTACATCTACAAGCGGCTGCATACTCCACGCCATCTTTTCCTGCAGGCTACTCTTCCTACACAGAGGCGGCTGCCATATCTTGCTGTACGGCTGCGCATACTTTACTAGGCGGCTGCTCCTAACTTCAGCGTGCTGCCTCTGTTTCCTCAGGCGGCTGCTCCTACAGGCGGCTGCAGACGGCGCTGCCTGTTTCTCTTGCAGGCTGTCGTGGGCCCTCTCCAGTGAGCTGCGCCTGTTTCTCCAGCAAGCTACCCACTACAGGCGGCTGCGCAGGCTGCAGCCAAGTGGCTATGCACAGCAGCCAGGTGCCTCCTCTATACTAGGCAGCTACTTTTCTCTCTCAGGCGGCTGTGCCTATAGCAGGAGGCTGTGCCTGTCTTCAGTTGGCAACTGCACAAGCTTCTCCTTCCGTTTGTGTTTTTCACCAGGCAGCTGCATCACTAGGCAGCTGTAGCAAGACAAACTCCTCCACAAGAAGGCAGGTTGTGTCCTGCACAACAGGTGGTTGCACTTCCTTTCCATAGGCGGTGTTTTCTTTCTTCAAGTGGCTACATCTCGGTATTCCATTCAAGTAGCTACACACACGAATACCTCGGGTATTGGTCTAGAATCTGCAACCTTCAAGTAAGTGAATTTTCAGATTTAAATAAAGTATTTTGTGATAAATCTGCTAAGGGACTCTCTCCACGGCAACACCCGTTCGGTGCCGGGTAGTCCAAGCTATTGGAGAACCTCGGTCCAAAGGTGCTGAGATCGGGAGAGCCAGGCATTAGTACGGGAGCGCCTGTTTGTGCGTGGTCTTGGAACACCAGTGAGGCGCTCTCCGTGGAGTCCAGTGAAAGCACAGGACCGTAGAGACTGGACCACGCTACTGGTCGCTCTACTTCGAACTTCTACTTCGAACTTCGACTTCGAGCCTATTTGTTTGGTACTGTATTCATATGTACATGGACATCATCTGGTTCTTGGAACCCATGGAGCATTGTATTTGTTAAATACTCCTAATAAATATATCATATATTGAGGGAGGGGTCGGCCCGTTCCGGCCCCAGTGCTGGTGTCCATCTTTTCATTTCATTTCTATTTCAAGTTGTATTAAGTTGTCCATTTTCAAATTGTGGTTTTAAAGTTGTGCTATTACGCGTGTGGGTGTCCAACGGAGTCTATTCCCACTTGACGGGATCGGTTTCAGATCAAGCAGCCCCTTCTTAGAACTGACAGAGAAAGGGGCTGGACAGTAGCAAACAGTCCACCAAAACTGTATGTAGAACCATCGAGGAAGAGGCAGGCTGAAGATGCCACAAGTCTGTAGCGCTCCACACGTGAAGAAGACCACCAACTGCTGAACAGGGCTGAAAACACAGCCCACACACCACGAGCAACCAATCACTGATAGAGAAGGAACCGGAGAAGAAAAAATAGGTACCAAGCAAAAATTCAGCCGCTTGCTGAAGTGTACCGCTGGTGTGGGCAGTATCCATGTCCTGCTGCTGCGGTCCATCTGGCGCAGTGATGGCTGGACTAAAGAAGTTTGTAATGTGCCTCTGAGTCTGGCTCTCTGTGCGCCTAAGCAGGCTATCTCTATATCTCCGCAGCTCAAGCAAGAACAATCCCAAACACCTCTGGTCCTGGTACCCCATGACTCTGGAAAGTGGTCCAAAACCCTCTTTGAATAAACAGTGGAAACTGGCCTCAGCTGGTATGCCTCTATATCGGCCAATCTCAATCTCAAGCTGGTGTGAGGATGTGCGAATCTGACCAATAGCACATCGTACTACATGAGACAAGTGTACATCCATGTAACTGGGCCTGATCCCAAAACCATCTGCTGTGAGCTGAAGAAAATGCTCTCTGTAGAAAGCCATCTTCGTGCCCAGCTCCTCCGTCGGCTGTATCCATGTCCTCCTAATGTCCAGCTGAACTAAATCTTGACGGATGAGTCTGGTAATCTCTGTCCGTGTGAGAGTGAGAGAGAGAGAGAGAGAGTGAATATCTTATTATGTAGCATGAGGCTTTATAATGGCAATACCAGCCAGCAGATGGTGTAGAACAAGTGCCTGTGAATGATTGAGTTGGATTGAATGTGATAAGGGAAAGTGGCCTTTATACAGGGAGGCATGTAGTTGGGCGATTGCCCTCAAGGAACTGGCCAACTGCAGCAAAAATACCCCCACGACTAGTAAATCCCCATGACTATGAGAAAGTACAAGACACAAATAGAAGGTCCAAATCCCAACACAATAGTGAGATGCACAAATTCTATGTACATGCTGATCCTAGGGCTGATCTTTGAAGGGCAACATATAAAGAACAAGATAAGGACTAGATTTTGGAGCTTATGCTACTAGTATGGGCAGGAAGACCTTGTGGAGGACATAGGTGGCTATTAGCCAGCTCATAAGTGCTCTATGCTTCTGTCGGCTCTGCAGCAGCAAGGATTTGGTATTTTGTCCAGGGCCTGGTTGATAGCAGGTCGGTCAGTCCATAAGGGATTCAAGGGCCTATATAAGGCATGACTTGCTCATTAGTTGATTCACTCAGCCCCCCATGGGCTGAGTCACTAGACTTATTGTGACAACCTTAGCAGTATATAGTTGGCAAGGAACCCGATTTTTCAAGTGCAGAGACCAAACACATAGAGGTGCGCTATCACCTCATCAGAGAGAGGGTTTTAGCAGGAGACATTGATCTCATGTATGTTAGCACATAGGAGCAAGTAGCTAACATTTTCACGAAAGCCCTAGGAGCAGAGAAGCTTCGTAGATTCCAAACTATGTTTGGAGTCCTAGAGATGGAGTTGAGCTTGAGGGGGAGTGTTGAGATGTCAAGCTCACGAGCTAACACTTATGATATGCCTGGGTGACCATTTCTGCCACTTACATCACTGGCATGTTTGGTAGGATGCTAACATGATAAATCTTTGCCAATGATTCTACAGCTGTACTACACTAGCTATTAGTCCACCACTGAGTTATGCTATACTTATCTTGCCAGCTCACTCACTTAGCGTGTTCACATTATGGACCGTATGTACATAGTACTTTAGTACTTATGTTGTATTTCCCTTATCTTTTGGTAGAACCCATATCTGTAACACTCAAGCCTGGTGCCCTAGCTGGGCAGCCTGGTGCACTCTGGTCCCATGGTTCTAGGTCTCTCTCGTCGTCGAAGCTCACCATAGCATAAAAATGCACTTCCTTTTCGGAACGCAATCTGACCATCCACTATCTGTGTGGGAGAGACGTCCGGAGGCTTTCGGAGGCTAAAAACCAACCTTCCTTCGAGGGACAGGAGTCACTCCGAAAAGGGTAGTCCACCGGCGTCTGAAAACCAACCACACGAGCGAGAAAAAATTCTGGTTTCTTTGCTGAATCCTTGCACTTGAAGTAGGCTCTGATACCACTGTAACATGTGGAAGCTTCGGGGGAGATCGGTAACTTCAATGCTCAGAAATCAGCACACTTTCCGCGACGGAATTAACGCACAAAACTGAATGAAGATGTGCAGAAAATAGAGAGAGAGAGAGGGAGAGAGGAGAGGACACAGTATTGGGTCCCAAATACCCTTTGTAGGGCCCCCACCACGAATGTGTTAGAAGTCGTCTCCTGTCTAGATTTATACACCAGGGCCTTTGTTGTGGGTGTACCCGCCCTTATGAGGTGTTTTATCATTTTTCCTCACTCCCCGCGTTTTTCCCCTATTTTTCCCATTTTTTCTATGGCTTGGGTGGCCTCCGTATGGTGACAGGAGGGCATTTATGCTGGCCGACTAAATCTGTTCTCGCCGACTCATTGTAGGTGGCCGACTGGCTGTTTTTAGTGGTTGTGGAGATTCAGGACCAGTCGGCTGCCTGTAGCACAGGCCGACTGGTCTATGGGGCCATATAAATAGGCCCCCAGTCCCCCATTCCATTGTGTATCATACCCGGGATCTTCTTGTGTATATAGAGCAGAGTTACACGCCTCTATCTCTCTCTCTCTTGTGCTGTGATTTTCTGCATGCGTTTTGCTCTTGTGTTCCCAGATCTGGTCATCATCTCCGCTGCGTATTCTGACATGGTATCAGAGCCTAGGCTCTAGATAGTTCTTGGGATTTGTGTGAGCAAGAGGGGGACTGTTTTGTGGCTGATTGGTGGACTATTTTGGGATTGTTCGGGAAGAGGAGAAGCAAGAGGACGGCGGGCTGATTTGCTGGACAGCCACTTGCAGGTTTTAGTTCTTCTTTGTTTCCACCCACCCACCCTTTTCAGAGTACATCCCCGCAATGGCAGATCTGTTTGAGATGGCCGAGAGGCATGTGAAGATCCCGACACTCTCTACGTTCCCGGTGGACCGTCAGTTGGACGGGAACAACTACGGCATATGGAAGGTTATGATGGAATCTGTTCTGGAGTCTTACGACCTCGCTGATTTCGTCGTTGTTGGGGTTCCACGGCCACATAGTTGCCAGGCGTTTCAGAAACGGCAGGTATGAAACGGGTTTCATACGTTTTGAAACGTTTCATAAAAGGTAAGAAACGGGTAAAAAAACGTTTCATACAAAACTGAAAAAACATGTATATTTTTTACTTGAAATATACAAAAGAAAAAAATATTGACAGAACTTTTAAGAGACCACATTGAATTCATTTCAATAAAAACAGAATACATGTAAGATATGATGATATCACAAATCACGTGGGTGATCACTGATGACTAAACAAAAATCAAAAAGCATCACCACGTGGGTGATGATTCATGACTCTAAATCCAAGATCAAAATAAATAACATGTCCAAAGTTCAAACTAAATAACATGTCCAAATAAAATGATACTGGCAGCTGCTAGCTACTATCTGCATCCTCATTTGCATCCTCATGCTCATCCTCATCTGCATCTTCTGCCTCTGCAGCCTCACTCTCAAGGTCACTACCGGTAGCCGAGTCCTCAAAGGCCTCATCCTCTAGAGGTGCAGGTGCACCACTAGTACTAGCCTCTCGAGAAGATCGTGTAGTGCGAGCCGGAGCCATGATCTCCTCATAGAGCATAGAATAGATCTCTCTCTCCTCCTGAGGAATGTCGGGAATCTCCTTGCACTTCATGATATCAATCTTGTCTGGATTCACTTGGCGAGGCTCAATGGGATGACCCTTTTGTTCTAGCAATCGGAGATTGCAATGACAAAAGACAAGCCTCTCCAATTGTGCTGAGGACAGTCTATTTCTCTTTTTCGTGTGAAAAAGAGCCCATGTACTCCAGTTTCTCTCACAAGGCCCTGAACTGCAATCCTGGGAGAGAACTCTCAGTGCAATCCGTCTCTACATTGCACAAAAAAGAATGTTAAGTTAGAGTCCAAAAGACAGTAGCATTTGAATGTGGATTTTGAAAGAATAGGACTCACGAGACAAAGATACAAGATTCAAGAATCAAGAAACCTTACCAAGTTGGGTGTCCCAATACCGTATTTCTCCCACCAAGACACTGGCTCCAACTGTGTCTCCCTGAGCAATGCAGTAGCTCGCCCAAACATATGGCTACCGTTGCGGTAAATGAGAAGCTCATCCTCGAGCTTTCTCATCAGCTGTATATCACCTCCCACTCCCACCAACTTGGTAATGTACTCGATCCATCCTGACTCTAGCTCCTCATTGAGGTATTGCTCCTCATTCCTCCAAAGGGGATGCAAAATGTGAGCAACAGCATGGATTGGCCTATGAAACCAATCCCAACGCCGATTCCAGATCTCCTTAATATCTTGGACTCTGCATGTAACATGTGACACACATAAGAGATCAAGATTTATAAAATAACTCAAAGACTAAAGTTAAAGCCCAAGGGTGAGCACCTGTCACGCGACAAGGTAGTGAAATCATTGAGAGCTTCACCAATTCTGTCCATGAACTCATAAAGCAACCCAATGGTACTTCCCTCCATGTCTGTGAGCCGAAGGACACTATACATGGGCTGAAGTGCCTTCACAAGTCCCTCTGCATCCTGCCACCAAGTATCTCTCATGACCATACGAGAGAATGCTATAGACTTGGGCTCATCCTTGCCCTCCCATGCTGTCCATTCACGACACACAACTGTGCGTAATAAGCCATGTCGCACTCTCACTAGTCTCTCCACCACAATAAACATATATGCAAACCGAGTTTTGGAGGGCTTTAGAAGCTCAAGATCACTATTGGCCCTGTACATGCTCAAAACCTTTGGCCTCTTTGTGACAAAGTTCACCATGGTAGATGCAGCTGAAAATACATGGCTCACCCAATCAAGCTTTCCCACATCCTCAATCATCAAGTCAAGGCTGTGTGCTGCACAAGGTGTCCACACAATCTTGGGGAACTCCTCCTCTAACATCCTGCCCATGGATACACAATTGGACCCATTGTCCGTGATCACCTGCACAATGTTATCAGGCCCAATTTCATTGATTGCCTGGCGCATGTGGGACATAATGAACTCCCCTGTAACCACTATCCCTGGCACCGATGCATCTATGGCACGAATGAACATTGTGCCTTTGCAGGAGGACACAAGAATGTTGTACACATTTCTCTTCCGCGCATCTGTCCATCCATCTCAAAGCAAAGTACAACCATACTTTGCCCAAGTGGCCTTGAGAGGCTCCATCTCCATCTCCACAGCCAGTTGCTCCTTGCGAAGCTCAGTAGTGCGCAATGTCTCATAGGAGGGGCCATCCCACTCACACCCAATGCGGGAGATAGCTCTCATTGCCTTCTTCCATCGAGGAGTCCTGACAATGTGGAAGGATAATCCACATTGAATAAACAACTTCATCAACTCCCTCGTTGCCTCTTTCATGGCAGCCTTTTGCATCCCTGCCTGTACATGTCCTTTCTTGAACACTGGAAGACTAGTTCTTTTGGCTCGAGGTGCCGAGCTAGAACCACCTGCAACACCACCTGCAACATCACCACTGGTATCTTCCTCTCTGATACTGCGAGTCCTCTTGGAGACACTTTGACGTGCTTCAGGCTCTCCCAGATTGGGGATATCCTCGACTGAGTTGCTGAGTACCTGTACAATACAGAAGTGGTAAGCATTACATATTTTGAATATTGGGCAGTCTTATTTTTCTCTGTGAAAAATATACAGGCACAACAAGCAGTTTTTTTCTATCAAGAAAAATATACAGGCACAAAAGGCAAATTTTCTAGCAAGAAAATATACAGATTTTTGCACAGTTTGGGTGCAGCAAATTTGGGCATTTTTGGGGCATTTTGGCATTGTGTACGCCATTTGCTGCTCTACTCAGTCATTGGTGCATTAAGCTGCACATTCAGAGGATTGAGAGTGCAGGCAGATTTGGGTAAACTGTATTCAGTGGAGTACAGTTGTTATCAGGGTTTTTGCTTTTGGGTTTTTTGGTAAACAGGTACAACATTGTGCGTAAAGCATAATATGGCAAATCAACAGCAAAGTGATGTATTCACATATTTGTCTAAGGAAGACAAATTGGATGGCACGAACTACTCCTTGTGGAGTTTTATGCTGAAAAATGTGCTTGTGGCAAAAGGTCTTTGGGATTTTGTTAGTGGTGATGAACCACGTCCAGGTCCATTGGCTCCAGAGACTCCTCCCCAAGGGGGTGCTCGTGGACGAGGACAACAGGTACAGGCTCCAGGACAGCCATTGCCTGTTCAGAGAACAAATGCTCAAAAGACATGGGATGCCAGGGATGCACAAGCATTGTCACTCATTGCATTGTCAGTTCAGAGGTCCATTATACCTCATATTCGTTCAGCTGGCACTTCACAGAATGCATGGGTGACTTTGGAGCAGATGTATGCTGCTCGTAATGAGGCTAGGATCTCATTTTTGAAAAGAGAGCTGGAAAATCAGAAAATGAATGAAGGAGATGATATGTCTAGCCACTTAAACAAGCTGCAGGATTTGAGAGAGCAACTCATCAATGTGGATGAGATTATTCCTGAGACACAGCTTGTGTCCACCATTTTGCACTCTTTGCCAAGATCTTACTTGGCTTTCCATACCTCTTTGAACCTCAGCATGAGGAATGCTGTTGAACCCCTCAAGTATCAGGAACTTGTTGCTCTCTTACTACAAGAGGAGCAAATGAGGAAGAATATGAATATGAACACAAATGCTGAACAAGCATTTACTACAGGTCAAAAGGGGAAAGGGAAATCTCAGCCAAAGAGTGCAAATCAAAATTCAGGTGATGGTGGTTCTTCACAGGATACCAAGAAAAGTGATGGACAGCCCAAGAAGAAGGGAAAATGTCATTACTGTAAGAAGCCAGGTCACTACATCACGGAATGTAGGAAGAGGATTGCCAAAGAGAAGGCAAAGGAAGCTGGGATGTCTGTTAATGATGCTCCTAAAGCTACTCCAGAAACTGCTTCTTTTGTTGAGGACAGAGATTACTGTTTTTTTACATGCAGCTATGATGCCTCTTGGTCTACACAGGCACTCAGTTTGACAGAGCATGCATGTACTTGGTATTTTGATAGTGGTGCCTCAAAGCATATCACATCTCGCAGGGATTTGTTTAGTCATGTTGGCCCTGCCCCTGTTGGCAAAACTGTTCAGTGTGCCAACAATGCTTCATATCCAGTGTGTGGCATTGGGGAGATTCAGCTTACAGCCATTGATGGCTCCATTCTCCGCCTTACAGATGCCTTATATGTACCAGGGATAAAGAAGAATTTGTTGTCCATTTCTTCTTTAGCACATTGTGGAATGCAAGTCCACTTTGATGATGATAAATGCATGGTCAGAGACAAAGCAAATGCCTTGACCTTGATGCTTACTGGTACATTATGTCATGGACTTTATGAGTTGGATGCATTTCAGCCAGTGGATCAGTCTGCTTATCATGCATTCACTCTTACTCCAGCTATGGTTGATGCGGAGTTATGGCATGCTCGCATGGGGCATGTAAATTTTGGTAGTCTTATGCTTATGCAGCGACATAATATGTTTACAGATCTACCACTCATGGAGAAGCCTCCAGATCACATTTGTGAAGGATGTATTTTGGGAAAAATGCACAGGTTTTCCTTCCCACGTGATCAGGCTCTAAGAGCAACTGCAAAGTTGCAACTTATACACAGTGATCTTTGTGGTCCCATGCAGACGAAGTCATTAGGTGGTTGCTTTTATTTTGCAACATTTATTGATGACTTCTCTCGTATATGCTGGGTCTATCCTTTGACACAGAAATCACAGGTATATGATGCATTTTTGGCCTTTGTAGCACTTGCTGAGACAGAGTCTGGATGCAAGGTGAAGACTCTCCGTTCTGACCGAGGGGGGGAATATATGTCACATGTGCTGAATTCTTTTCTTGGGAGTAGAGGTATAAAACATCAGTATACTACTCCTTACACTCCACAGCAGAATGGGGTTGCAGAAAGGAAAGATCGGTCACTCATGGAGATGGCCAGATGTATGCTAAAGGCAAAAAGACTACCACATATCTTTTGGGTGGAAGCAGTAATGTGTGCTTGTCATATTTTGAATCGATGTCCCACAAAGGCATTAGTTTCTATTACTCCTTTTGAGGCTTGGCATGGCCGCAAGCCTTCTGTATCGCATTTTCGTATCTTTGGGTGCCTTGCATATGCACACATACCCAAAGAGTTGAGGAGGAAGCTTGATGATAAAGCCACAAAATGCATTTTTGTTGGGTATAGCCGTGAGAGCAAGGGCTACAGGTTATATGACCCACTATCCAAGAAGATATTTATCAGCCGGGATGTGATTTTTGATGAAAAATCAGAATTATCCATGGCTGGTTATGAGGCAAATCAGGCTGAAAATGATGTATTTGAAGGTCTTCTACCCATGGAGTTTCATTCCACAGTTGGTGATCCAACTCATGAGGGTAATGGACAGCCAGCAAATGATGTAGGTGGTGCAGAATTTCAGCAGCCAAATGAGCCAGAAGCTGAACCAAATATGGGACAGCAGGCACCACAGGTCAGACATATACCTAGATGGTATTTGAGGACACTACAGGACAGCCATTTAGAGGGTCCTCTTGCTGGTCGTACTCGTAGGGAGACAAGGACCAATGAGCATGCACACATCATGGATTTGAATCTGGTTATGGCAGCCAGTTTACAGGATGATGATGAGCCTGATTCATTCGTGGATGCACGAGATAATGTGCATTGGAACAAAGCCATGCAGGATGAGATTGATTCTATTAAAAAGAATCAAACATGGGATTTGGTTGATCTGCCCAAAGGCAAGAAAGCCATTGGTACTAAATGGGTCTACAAGTTGAAAAGACATGCAGATGGATCCATTGACAGGTACAAAGCCCGTCTAGTTGCAAAGGGCTATGCACAGAAGAAGGGCATTGATTATGAGGAGACATTTGCTCCTACATCCCGTATGTCGACACTTAGGTGTGTCATTGCATTGGCTGCACATCGTGGTTGGGTTGTTCATCAGTTGGACATAAAGACTGCATTCTAA
Source organism: Cibotium barometz (assembly GCF_041138505.1). Taxonomy (NCBI): domain Eukaryota; kingdom Viridiplantae; phylum Streptophyta; class Polypodiopsida; order Cyatheales; family Cibotiaceae; genus Cibotium; species Cibotium barometz. The sequence continues at coordinate 19,175,202 of NC_141073.1, forward strand.
GTTTAAATTTCAGGATTGCAAGCCTATTAGTATTCCTATGGAGCCTGGGATGAAACTGTCACTACAAGATGACAGTGTTTCCTTTGATGCCACTACATATGCTCAGGCTGTTGGGTGCCTCATATACTTGTGTAATACAAGGCCAGATATTCAGTATGCAGTCTCTCAGTTGAGCAGATTCATGCACAGCCCACGGTTGTCACATTGGCAAGCTGTGAAGCGTGTATTCCGTTATTTGCAGGGTACCTTGTCTCTTGGGTTGCTTTATCCTGAGGGGGGTGACATGCAGTTACATGCTTACAGTGATTCAGATTGGGCTGGTGATTTTGATACCAGACATTCCACTAGTGGGAATTGTTTCTTCCTTGGCGCTTCATGCATTTCTTGGCTAAGCAAGAAACAGACCACGGTGGCCACTTCATCTTGTGAGGCAGAGTACAGAGCAGCCTACACTACTACTGTTGAGTGTGTTTGGCTGCGTCCTCTTATGACTGATATGGATATTTCAGTGGAGGAGCCTACACCTATCTATACTGATAGTCAGAGTGCCATTGATGTGGCCAGGAATCCTGTGTTTCATGCTCGCACGAAACACATTGAGATTCACTATCATTTTGTTCGGGAGAGACTCCAGGCAGGAGATATCAGTCTGATCTACTGTCCTACAGATCAGAATGTGGCAGACATCTTCACCAAGGCATTACCACGTCCGAAATTTGAAGCATTCCGCAATGCTTTGAATTTGTTTCCTTTTGGTGGATGATGTACAGTGATCACATATCACTCCAGGGGGGTTTGTTGGGTTTTATGCTGTGTATGCACCCAGAGGAGTGCTAGTGATCATCAGTAGGTTACTGGGGCACTTTTTACTTCAGTTAGTGGAGGTTTTTTCCCCCAGTTTAGTTCATTTTCACTTATATGCAGTTTATAAGTGTTTTGGTCCACCCGGCACATTTATGGCCGGTCATGTGAACACTTATCCTTTAGGGGTCACTATCATGTGGCTTGTACTTTACATTCTATCATTGAGATATCTACAGCAGTCGTGTTCACTCCCTGCTTGTTTTCCATGCATGTTTTCTTTCTGTAAACCCTAACCCTAACTCTGTTTAGTCTTCAAGAGGACATGGCCATAACGTTGCTGTCGCACTTGCCCTCTTCGTACTCAGCATTTTACTCGTCTTTGATTACCAGTGGCAGGCTCAGCACCATCACGTGGGAGGAGCTTGTGCCCATGGTCCTGGACCAGGAGGAACGATTCACGAACCCTCCTCAGGGTGGAGGTTCGGAGGCCTTAACTGGCCAACGGTCGAAAGGCCGTAACATGGGCAAAGGGAAGGCTTCGTCGGGGAAGTCTTCTGAGAAGAAGTCCGTTACTGACCGCGAGAAACTAAAGGCAGAGAGGACCTATAATGATTGTGGCGAGAAAGGCCACCACTGGAGGCAGTGTCCCAAGCGGAAGACCGAGGTCCGAGAAGGATGAAGATTCCTCAGCAGCAATCATGAAGACTCTGGCTTTTGTGCACCTGGAGGTGGTGGACACCGATGTTTCATTTTCTTCAGGCAGGGAGGAGATTGGAGGGCTCTCCGCAACGGATACTCGGGAGTGGATTCTAGATAGTGGTGCTTCCAGGCACATGACTCCTTCCCGTTCCGGTTTACAGGATCTCTGCAGGCTTTCTGGTCACATTCTTACTGGAGATACATCCACTATCCCAGTTCACAGTGAGGGCAGGAAGTTCCCAATGGCAGAGGGAGGAAGCATTCCTCCCAGGTGTTGTATGTTCCGTCACTTGGTTTTCATCTGTTGTCAGTGCATCAGGTTTGCAAGACTGGCGTACGGGTGGAGTTTGATGAGCATTTTGTTGCTCTCCGGGACAAAGCAACAGGCCAGGTAGTTTGGGAAGGCGGAGTGGAGAATGGAGTTTACAAGCTTTCAGCACTCTCTCTCCCAGGTCCTCAGGTTTGTGATGAGTGGCAGTCTGGTAATGGCCACTTTAAGTGTGGATACGCTGCAGGTGCAGGCTTTCCGGGACCAGATGGTGGATAGCTTGCCAGTAGATGGCAGCAGTTGGTAGGAACTTTCCAGTACTGATGTTGGTAGTACTTGTGTTCGTCAGTCAGAGGAAACTGAAGAGGTAACTTTTGCTCTGATGTCTCGTAGTATTCGGGACAGAGAACGATGAACCTCCAGTAGATGAGGATGTTCTTTCCACGGGGACCTTTCGGAAAGCCAGGAAGGTGGCAGGTGATTACTTGCAGAAGGAGGTGGTTTCTCCAGGCTTTGTGGTTCCGGATTCAGAGGGGGTGGTTGACAGGTTTTAGAAGGCCTTGCGTGGTCTTCATCAGGTTTCCAGGACTTGTTTGTGCACCGTAACAGGTGTTGATTCTTGTGAGCAGTGTGATGCCTCTTTGACTCAGAAGTAGACTTGTTCATTGATTTGGTTGATGGACACCAGATTGGACGGGAGCTTCCTGATGAGGCTGTTGAGCTCATGGTTGCGGATGACTCTTTGGGAGGCAGGATTGCGTTTCCTGTGGTTTCTGCGGCATGCGAAGGATCATGGACTCTTGTACACAGGAGGGGGATTGTTGGATGGAGTCCGACTCCACGGTTGGAGTGACTCAGTTTGGGGAGGAAATCCGGACACGAGGAGATCTACTTCAGGCCCGGGAGCAGTTTTACGGAGCAGTAGGAGACAATCATCTTTTGCCTTGTTGAGGACAGAGGCAGAGTACTGGGCTGTTTGTGATGCTGCTTGTGAGGTGGCGAGGATGCAGAGGTTGCATTGCAGGTTTGGGCTTCCACTGGAGGAACCCTTGGTCATCCAGAGGCACTTTGTTCGTGAACAGATCGTTGCTGATGACATCTTGCTAGAGTTCTGTTCGACGGAGGGCAGTACGGTGGACCTCTTCACGAAGTCGCTATCTCAGGATTTGCTCAGGCGGCACCCCAGCTCCCTGTGGTTGGTTTCACAGCCAGGAGCTGAGAGGGGGTGTTAGAAGTCATCTCCTGTCTAGATTTATACACCAAGCCCTTTGTTGTGGGTGTGCCCGCCCTTATGAGGTGTTTTATCATTTTTCCTCACTCCCCGCATTTTTTCCCTATTTTTCCCACAGGAGGGCATTTATGCTGGCCGACTGAATCTGTTCTGGCCGACTCATTGTAGCTGGCCGACTGGCTGTTTTTACTGGTCGTGGAGATTCAGGACCAGTCGGCTGCCTGTAGCACAGGCCGACTGGTCTATGGGGCCATATAAATAGGCCCCCAGCCCCCCATTCCATTGTGTATCATACCCGGGATCTTCTTGTGTATATAGAGCAGAGTTACACGCCTCTATCTCTCTCTCTCTTGTGCTGTGATTTTCTGCATGCATTTTGCTCTTGTGTTCCCAGATCTGGTCATCATCTCCGCTGCGTATTCTGACAGAATGGTGTATTTCCTTTATTAGAATGATGTAAATCTGAAAAGAAAATACAGAAATGTTGACCTTTCTTGGCTGAGAAATCTCTGCCCTTGACGTGCAGTCCTTCACCCCTTTGCGTTAGCAACTTCTTGGCTGTCTTGGCCCTTGTTTGCTTGAGCTCTTGGTGAAATCTGAGATGAACTAATGGGATTGTGGGCTCACCTATTTATACTTCTTCTAATGAGCAGTCAGCCAGTTCTAAACCAGGCGGCCAGCATTACTTCTGTCCCACGACTGGATAATAGCATTAAATGCTAGGAAAATCCCATAAAATGCTGCGCAGTGTTCTCTATATGGCTGGGCATCATGCGCCTGATTGAGGATGGACTGGGCACTGTTTTTGCAAGTACCCTGAGGCTGGGCAGCCTGTATGGACTGCCCCATACGTGCCCTACAACCCAATCAGTCATTGAGAGGGCTTTGCAGGACTGATAGTTATTTTGGTCCATATTGGCAGAAGATCCAGGACGGAAGCTCATTGATTGACCAAGACTCAATGACTGAGCAGCCTACCATTTAGGTTGTGGGAGGCCAGTGGATGATTCGGAATGGTTTACTATTTCGTAATGACAAAATTTGTGTACCATAGATCCCGGACATTAGGTCCAAGATTCTTAAGGAGTGTCACGACGCCCCTTCTGCGGGACACCTTGGGATACATAGGACATTAGCTTTAGTGAAACACACTTTTTATTGGCCAAAGATGAAAGGGTATGTAGAAGATTATGTCCTCAAGTGTAAAGTTTGTCAAGCAAATGAAGCTGAACGCTTTAGACAGGCTGGGTTGTTGCATCCTTTGTAAATCCCGGGTAATAAAAGGGAAAGTATTTCCATGGATTTTATTACTGGATTTCCAAGAACATGTCAAGGCCACGATTCTATTTGGGTTGTGGTTGATCTTGAAACCGGCCTTCAGCAACTTAACGAGCGGTGAACACACTCAATCACACTTTAATCACTTTACGAACTAGAATAATAAATTTGGAAGAAGAGGAAAATAATTAAGTGGAGCTAGAGTGCTCCTGCACAAAAGACCAATTGGCCCCAAAGCGTGGCGCCCCCGCAGGTATTTATTTATAACTCAAAGTCGGCGTAGCCCTTGTACAATTTCCGAGAAGATGCCTCCTTGATCCATGGGGAGGAGATCTTCTTCAAGCTTTCACCCAAGATGTGTTGTGGGATACAAGGGCCTTGGCCCCTTATTTATACAAGTTTGTGGGAAAAAGCTATGCTTTTTTCCCTTAGAAAATCTATTACAAAGCCTTTTTCCCAAAAATCATCGAATAGCTTCTCTTTCTTTTTCTCTTAAAAAAAAAAACATGGCGCTTAGCTTTTAAAAAAAATTCCATGCTGCGTTTGGGCTGCTTGGCGCTTTTCTCATGTGCTCTTTTTTTTTTTCTTGCGTGATTTGTTGCCTGGTGCCCACGCTTCGCTTGCTGCCCACCTTGCGCTTGGATGCTGCCTGCACTTGGTTGCACTTGGTTGCTGCCCCCGTGGCTGCACTGCAGCGCCTAGCGCCTGCTACGTGGCAGTCGGTTGTCTGCCCACGTGCAGTCCAGCTTGCCACGTCAGCCAACCGTCGTTTTCTGCTATAGCCGGTTGTCATCCCATGCAGCTCCACGTCACCTGCCACATGGTAGTGCCAAATAAGCTGTTGACTGGGCTGACCGTTGACCCACAGGATGTCTCGGTTGCTGATCCTGCATCAAGGTAAGAGAAACACACATATACATGTACATAAACAAACATATGAGCATGCACACATGCACACACACACACACACACCAAAACATGTATTTGAATCCACACACATGTACAGACTTACACATGCATTTACTGGATTGAACATGATTAGTGAATGCTTAAACATGCTTAGATCATACTTACAATTCTTAAGACAAAGAGGTAAAATACTCAGTCCTGTAACATACCCCCCTCTTAAAACAAAGCAATCGTCCTTGATTGTTCATTCAAAGGATCTGCCAACTGAAACAGAACCTAAGAGAGCAACGAGAAAGCTATGTCCTGCCAACTGAAACAGAACATCGTAATACATAAATCGAGAGCATCCACTTTGTGAATAATCATGTCCCCCTGGATGCTTTACCTGCTCTGCTCATGGCCATCCCACAGGACCCACGAGCAACAATACATCATGAACAAGAATAAACACTGATGCATATCAAACGAAAGTCTAGAATAGGCATCCCCATTCTCTGAAGATATTCGTATATCCATGAATCAAACCATGTGACTAGTACACATATATCATAGAAATCCCATAGGCAGATATACTGGCAGGTCAGTATCTCGGGTGTGCTGATAAGAACACCAAGCGACTTCCAGATCTCATCCGAGTGAACTCTGTGACAAAGGAGCGGAGTCACCCCCCTCTTGAGTAATAGGTAGTACTCTAGAATCCACAGCTCAACCTATTGAAGCACTTTCTAAGGTAGGCTCCAAACCAAAAGCCTGGAGGTAAAGTTGTTGTATCCTCGGTGAATTTGCCAAGTCACCCTCCTTCATCCACTTCGAATCCATAGGTGAATAGTTCACAAACTTCACCAGATATTGACGTAAAACTTTCCCTTTGACTTTTCTTTCTTTATGTGCCAAAATCTGTTCCGGTTGAAGAATCTCATCAAGTTCTTTCACCTCTGGTTGCGGCTCATCAACCTGCTCTGTAGGCACCGCACCTCTGAAGGTCTAAGAAGACTCACATGGAATGCATTATGAATCTTCCAAAGATCCGGTAACTGAAGACGATAGGAAACATCACTCATCTTCTCAATCACCCGAAAAGGCCCATAGTACCGCATACTCAATTTAGGATATAAGCTCTGTTTACCCTTCATTTTCCTGAGTCTAGCCTTCTCAAATCTCAAAAGCACCTGATCACCCAAATCAAAAACCAATGATCGACGATGAAGGTTTGCTGCTTTCCTCTGTTTCTCTTGAGTCCTTTGAAGAGCCAACTTGACCTTCTTGTAAGCCTCATCCATATTCTCCACAAAACGATCTGCCTCGAAGATCTTATCTTTTGTATGCAGGATCGGAGGTACTTTCTTCCCACCTTCCACAATCTCGAAAGGTGCCTTTCCTGTCGAAGTGTGAATGGTGTTGTTGTAAGCAAACTCCACCAAAGGAAGATACTTTTTCCACTGTTCCTTATGATCCGAAACATAACACTTTAGAAGATCCAATACAACTGAGTTGGCAATTTCTGATTGCCCATCTGTTTGTGGATGAAAAGATGATGAGAACTTCAACGTAGTCTTTATGTTCTCGAACAATGCTCTCCAAAATAAACTCATCATTCGAGGATCTCGGTCATTGACAATAGATGTGGGCATCCCATGGTATTTGAAGATATTCGTCAAAAATATCCTCACCATTTACTCTGCATTAATTTTCTTCCTGACTGGAATGAAATGAGCCTGCTTGTTGAAACGATCTATGATAGTCCAGATGCCATCATTCCCACTCTTTGTCCTAGGAAGATCAAAGATAAAATCCATAGCAATACTCTCCCACGGTCTATCTGGAATAGGCAAAGGATGAAGTAACCCAAGTGTCTTTTGACGGTCATACTTCACCTTTTGACAAATGATACAATCACGAACAAAAGCATCAGCATCCCTGCGCATAGTAGGCCAATAAAAGAATGCCTCCAAAGCCTTCACTATAGCCTCAATACCACGATGGCCTGCATAAGGCGGAGCATGGCATTCTATCAAAACCTTCTGCCTCAACTGAGATGTGACAGCGGCCACATGTGGTTTACTAGACAAGGCATCCACAACCACATTCTTTTTGCCATCCACATGAACAATCTGAAAGTGAAACATGGACAAAAAGTTTGCCCATCTCATATGCTTCTTTGAGAGCTTCGTTTGAGTAAGGAAGTATCAAAGAGTCTGATGATCACTCTGAACAATGAAATCAGCCCCAAGAAGGTAATTCTTCCGAGTAGAAAGAGCATGAATAATCGCAAGAAGCTCCTTCTCATACACTTGTAGATTCCTTTCTGCTGGTGACAGAGTTCTACTCTCATAAGCAATAACATGTCCTTCCTGCATAAGAACATCTCCAATGCTATTCCCGCATGCATCACACTGTACCACAAAAGGTTTATGAAGATCCGATAAAACCAAAACTGGACCAGTGGTTAGCTTTTTCTTAAGCTTGTTGAAAACTTTCACTTCCTTTACTGTCCATCGGAATTTTACATCCTTCTTGGTCAGGTGATGTAAAGGTGAAGCAATTTTTGCAAAGAATCGGATAAACCTCCTGTAATATGAACAAAGTCCTAAGAAACTTCTCACATCATGAATAGTCTGCAAATCCGGCCAATTCTTTATCGCTTCAACTTTTGTTGGATCCATCCTGACACCATCCTTAGACACTATGTGCCCAAGAAAGTGAATCTCCTGCATGAAAAATTCACTCTTCTTTCCATTGACAACCAACCTATGCTTTTTGAGTTCCTCAAAGACTTTGGTCAAATGCTCTCGATGCTCCTTCTCTGAGTGAGAAAACACAATCATATCATCAAAGAAAGTGCCCACAAAAGCACGGTGGGGTTGAAAAATCTGATCCATCATCCTGCTAAAAGTCGCTGGAGTATTCGTAAGACCAAAAGGCATGACCAAAAACTCATAAAGTCCAAAAGTTGTCCTGAAAGCTGTCTTGTGCACATCTTCTGGCTTGATGCGAATTTGATGATATCCACTCTTCAGATCAATGCGACTGAAGTAAGCTGCTCCCTGTAAACCGATCCAAAATATCATCGATTCGAGGTATAGGGAATTTGTTCTTGATAGTAATCTTATTCAGTGCCCTGTAAATGCACATCCGCTAAGAACCATCTTTCTTTTGTACCAAAAGCACTGGTGAACAATAGGGCGAAGAGCTCGGTTGAATCAACGCTTTGTCCAACAGATCACGCACTTGGCTCATAATCTCTTCTTGTTGGGTTGCACTCACCCTATAGGGTGGCTTATTCGGTGGTGAACTTCCAGGAATCAAATCAATCCCATGATCCTCGGGCCTAGCAGGCAGCAATTTCTTTGGCAAAGCCTCTGAAAAACAATCTTGAAAACTTTTGAGAAAATCCAATCTTTCTTTATCCAACTCAGATAGGTTAGAATTTGTGGCATCTTGATTCTCTTTAACAAACAGTAAGTAAATAGAAAGATGTTTCTTTATCAGAAGAGAAATGGCCGAGGCCAATACAACAGGAATAGATTCCCTTTAAGCTTTACATCAAGAGTGTGTTCCTTATTCTTATTAGTGAGGGAGATTTTTCTGTTGAAAGTATCTACTATTGCTTTAACCTTATGGCACCAAGGCATACCCAACAAAACATCACAACCCTCCAAAGGCATTATGAAGAAATTATCCTCTCTGTCCGTGTAAGTCTGCACACTGAGACGTAGTTTTCCAATGATTGGTGTAACCTCAACTGAATGTCCAGGACAAGCCAAAGTAGCCTCATGCAACACACCCATCTCCTCTGGTTTGATGCCCAACTTTGCTGCAGGCTCGGGGGTGATGAAGTTTGCACGAGCCCCAGGATCGAAAAAGATCAAAACCTCCTGATCTTGAAGTCTTCCCCATGCTTTGCATAACTCTGAAGATGCATCCCCTTGCTTCAATCCTATCAAGTCAGGTACTAGTCTAGCAGACGGTTTCTGTTTCTTTGCTTTAGGCTCTTCCTGTGAATCATCTGCATTTTTAGGTGCTCTCTTCGGACACCTATAGTATCGATGCCCCGCTTCTCCACAAGAGAAACATTTGTTGCCAGCTATAAGCTCTTTCCTTTCTTCATCTATCCTTTGAGGTAAGGGCTGAAATTTTCTCTTCTTGGATTGCCCCTTCTCTCGTGGTTCAGTGTTTTTGGTCTCTTTCGACTCCTTTGATGCTTTCTTGGAGAAGAGACGTTGATTCTTGAATCCTGACATCATGGCATATCCGGTTTGAGCATTTTCTATCATCTGAGTCATATTAATGACCTCTGTTTTGATGCAATAATCTCGAAGCTCCTTGGGTAACCCGCAACAATAAGTCTCTATCTGCTCAACTAGTGACACGGGCCTAAAGGGTGTGACCGGTAGCAGAGCATCCCAAAATTTCTGTTCTTCTAGATTGTTACAATCTGTGGAATCTAATCGATGCCAAGCTGTCATAACATCCACCTCAAAAGTCGGTGTCAACCATAAGGAAGAGAAGATTTGCTTGAACTCCACCCAAGTGCTAGGTGCTATTCCCTGATGAAGAAGTGTCGACCACCATTGAAGAGCATTACCCTTTAGGAAAGAAGCTGCCTTTCGTACCTTAGATGCCTATGTGAAGTTACCACCAAAAACTGCCGCATCAAACTGTTGAATGAAGGTGAGAGCCTTCAAACGATCCTTTGCTCCATTGAAAGCATTAGATCCCATGCCCATCATACCACCTCCCATACCAGGCATACCAAAAGCACTTCCACCACCACCACCACCACCACCACCATAAGTTCCATACATACCTCCTCCTGGCATACCTCCATACATACCTCCATGCATTCCTGGTTGCATACCATAGCTCCCAGTCATGTCCATGTTGGGTACACTCGTCGTGGAATGAAAGACAGAGCCTCTGCCAAAGTAACCAGGATGAGAAGTATTAAAAGGGTTTCCATGGATAGGTGGGGGAAAAGAAGAAGAAGAATCGGGGTATGGCTGAAAATTTGGGTGGATGGGAGCTGAATGTTGAGGCTTAGCTTTCTTCTCAGACCCCTGCCTCCGTGGTTTAGAATCAGCTTTGAAGTTTGTGGAAAATGTGAGTCCTTCGCGAGTTCCATTAATCCCTCCATCAAACTCTACATCTTTGCTTCATAGGTGGCATCGTCATCTTCAAGTTTTGGGCCCTGGCATATCGGAAGGTATTTCTTGCTCACTTTCCTCATCTTCATCGAAGTAGTAGTCGTCCTCTTCCGAAGATAAATCCTTCATCTCCACACTAGTTCCAGCCATAGAATTAAATGTGTCGACCACTGGCTCGCCTGCTTGAAAATGTTGACGATGGATCTTGGCAATGGAACCTTGAAACCGGCCTTCAGCAACTTGACGGACGGTGAACACACTTAATCACACTTTAATCACTTTACGAACTAGAATAATAAATTTGGAAGAAGAAGAAAATAATTAAGTGGAGCTAGAGTGCTCCTATACAAAAGATCAATTGGCCCCAAAGTGTGGCGCCCCCACAGGTATTTATTTATAACTCAAAGTTGGCGTAGCCCTTGTACAATTCCCGAGAAGATACCTCCTTGATCCACGGGGAGGAGATCTTCTTCAAGCTTTCACCCAAGATGTGTTGTGGGATACAAGGGCCTTGGCCCCTTATTTATACAAGTTTGGGGGAAAAACCTATGCTTTCCCCCCTTAGAAAAATCTATTACAAAGCCTTTTTTCCAAAAACCATCGAATAGCTTTTCTCTTTTTTTTTTCTCTTTTTTTTAAAAAAAATAAAAAAAACACATAGCGCTTAGCTTTTTAAAAAAATTCCATGCTGCGTTTGGCTGCCCGGCGCTTTTCTCATGTGCTTTTTTTTTTCCCCTACGCGATTTGCTGCCCGGCGCCCACGCTTCGCTTGCTGCCCACCTTGCGCTTGCTACATGGCGCTTGGCTGCTGCCCACGTGGCTGCACTGCAGCTCTTGGCGCTTGCTACGTGGCAGCTGGCTGTCTGCTCTCACGTGCAGTCCAGCCTGCCACGTCAGCCAGCCGTCATCCTCTGCTATAGCCAGTTGTCATCCCCTGCAGCTCCACGTTACCTGCCACGTGGTAGTGCCACATCAGTTGTTGACTGGGCTGACCGTTGACCCACAGGATGTCTCAGCTACTGATCTTTCATCAAGGTAAGAGAAACACATATATACATGCACATAAACAAACATATGAGCATGCACACATGCACACACACACACCAAAACATGTATCTGAATCCACACACATGTATAGACTTACACATGCATTTATTGGATTGAATATGATTAGTAAATACTTAAACATGCTTAGATCATACTTACAATGCTTAACACAAAGAGGTAAAATACTCAGTCCTGTAACAGATTGCTCGACAAAAATGGCTAGATTTTTACCGACACGGAAGACCATTACAGCTACGCAATTAGCAAGGCAGTTTATTGAGCAATTGTTTAGACTGTATGGGTTACTGGAGGACACAGTCAGTGATAGGGACTCTAAGTTTACAAGTGACTTTTGGAGGCTTGTTTTTGAGAAGTTGGAAACAACTTTGAATTTGAGTTTCTCAGATCATCCTCAATCTGATGGCCAGACTGAAAGAGTTAATCAGATTTTGGAGGATATGCTTCGAGCATATGTCTCCAAAAGACAGAGTACAGGTTTTAGTCCTTTTATGCTTATGTATGGTTTTCAACCTAGATCACCTGTTATAGTGTGATTTTCAAGACTTCAACATGATGCAGCACGTAATTTTTTGCAAGATATGCAAGAAATGCTACAAGTTGCGAAGGAATCTATTAGAAGTGCTCAAGACAAAGACATATTTTATTCTAATAGACATCGTTCACCCAGAGAGTTCTCTGGAGGAACGATGGTATATTTGCGAGTTCCCAAAGATTTCAAGACTTTACGGACAGGTCGATCTCCAAAATTATTCCCTAGATATTGTGGACCTTTTCGGATTACACACCGGATTGGTTCAATTGCATATGAACTGGATTTGCCTTCTCATGTGAAAGTTCATCCCGTATTTCATGTCGGTAGACTTAAGGAAGTACTGGGTGGAACAGACCAATTAGTTACTCCTCAAGAAATCATAGATGTCGAAGACATGACATTTGTTTCACACGAACCGAAAAAGATCCTTGGATTTCGTGAAAGACGATTGCGAAATACACTTCTTACGGAATACAAGATCAAGTGGAAGGATCGTATTGAGGAGGACGCTACATGGGAGACATTGACTACTCTTCAGAGGGATTACCTTGGGTTTTTACTGAGCTCAGGAGTGAGCTCTTAGAGGAAGGGGAGTATGTCATGTGCACAGTGTGTATCTACCGTGTGCTACACGCACACAAGACTAGCTTTGAGGCTTGGGAAAGCTTGGAGCTAGGCAGGCTGATTGGCGAGCTGGGCTAGGGATAGACTATCGGGCAGGCACCCAAGTATGGACGGGCGGGCGTCCAAGTGTGGATGCCCGGTGAGACCGGCCAAGAGCCTATAAAAGAGTGGCCAAGGTTAGTCAATAGTTCATAGAGTCTCGCGTGTCTTTGTGAGAGCTCTATGGTCAGGAGCCTGGATCTAGTGCAGATATGCACTTGCTTTATGTAGCCAAGGCCGGTAGCAGTCTCAAGGTCCGCGAGGGTAGCTTCGTGGCGGTATGAGACGTCACGAGGTAGAGATTGGTCGGTACGTACAGCTAGTCAGCTCAGCTCGTGGCTCAGTGGGGACAGCCAAGACTTGTGAGTTTTGCCCACGGCTATCAAGGTTGGGAGGTGAGTTAGGCCTGCACCCCCTTGATGTTGCTTGGCTTTGTTTTGCAAGTTTCGAGTCTTGTATCAGGAATGTTCTATGAGGCGATCCTTTGGAGATTTGACAGAAGGCAACAAAAGATGCAGATGTAAGAAGTGCTCATGCTACACCATATGTAGAGCAGCAATCACAGGTGCTTAGTGGATCTGGAGAGTTCTCTAGCAATGGATCCAATGTTAGTCCATGGTCAGGTAGGTTGAGGACAGATGGTGGTACACATGTATTACACCTTTTGTGCCTGATCTGTCAGCAAGTCACTTGCATGTGGATGGTGACTCTAGTGGCTTTGAGCAGAGCCTTCATGAGGAGCTTGGCATTCCATTTGTGGTTACTCTCGGTGTAAGGAGAACGAGGGCTGTTTTGAGGATACTTGGCAATGATCCAGGTGTAGAGATGGATGTAAAGAATGCCTTCTTGCATGGTGATTTGCAAGAAGAAGTTTACATGATGCAACCACTAGGTCATGAGAGTGATGCACATCCACTTACCGCTCGTGGAATTTGTATATAACAACACGGTGCATGCATCTACGGGAAAGGCCCCGTTTGAGATTGTTTATAGTAAGGTGGTTTTGCCACCCATCCTTCGCACAAAGGATGAGATATTTGCATCTGATAAGTATGTAAGAGACTTGGATATTGCTTTTGCTCAGGTGCGCACAACCATTGCAAGGTCACAAGACAAGCATAAAAAGGCTGCCGACAAGCATAGAAGGCAATTGAATGTTAAAGAGAATGATTGGATATTGCTGAAATTTGAGAAAGCAAGACTTGCAAAGAGGCCAAGCAAAGAGGGTGTATATCCTAAGCTTGCAACCAGGTACTACGGGCCTTTTCGAGTGATCGAGAAGTCGCTTTCAGATTGGCATTGCCTAGTCAATGGCACATACACAATGCTTTTCATGTGAGTCTCCTTCGCAAGTATGTAGGGCCAGAGCCCTATGAAACAGTCATTGAGGATCCACCCAGAAGTGGATCAACTTGAGAAGATCTTGCAGCGAGAGCAAATTGTCTATCACAAGGAACGCAAGCTTGCTGCAAGCAAAGTTGTCAGGCGTTACCTTGTGAAATTTAAGAACTATCTTCCCATTGATGCTAAATCAGTAGATGAAGAGTTCTTCAAAAATTGCCCACATGTGCTTCAGACATATTTCAATGCTTTTCAATTGCAGACAACTGTTTAGAAGCTAGGGGGGATGTCACCATTTGGCCACCCAATTGGTCCACCGGTGCTTTCTCATTATGTATGTACATTGGACTAGTGTCCATGACAGTTGTATATGTCGGGGATTGATGCTACTCATGTGATACTGTGGATATGTAAAGACCAACCCTTTGCTGCAGCCATAACAATGACAGCTCTCACAGTTGCCATTCTTGCAACTGGGCTGAATGTCTCTTCATAGTCAATGCCATAAGTCTGCACATAACTTTTGGCCACCAATCTTGCCTTATATCTGCTCACTGAACCATCACCGTTATGCTTGACTTTATACGCCCACTTATATCCAATTGCCTTCTTTTCCTTAGGCAAAGCCACTAACTCCAATGTTGCATTTGTATTTGCCATCTCCTCATTCATGGCATCTTTCCATTTCTTATTTCCAAGTGTTTGCTCAAAACAAGTGGGCTTCAATTCTTGTATTGCTTTAACCATGTAAGCATAATGATGGACTTTATATCCATCATATCTCAACCTGTCAACAGGGTACCTAACCCTCGTAGACCCTATCACCAGTGATAATCAAGTCATCCACATAGATAACTAATAGCATAATCCCTCTATCTGTCTTTTTCACATAAAGTGAAAAATCTACATTGGATATCTAAAATCCAATGGTAACAAGATACTCCCCGATTTTATTTGACCATGCTCTAGGTACCTACTTCAAGCCATACAAGGCTTTGCGTAACCTGCACATAAAATCTACTTCTCCCAAGAAGACTTTTGATTTGCCACAACATTTCAAGAGATCCAACACGGCTGAATTTGCAGCCTCACTTTGACCATCCGTTTGAGGGTGATAAGTTGATGAGGAGTCCAATTTGGTGCCCATGTTATTAAATAAGGCCCGCCAAAAGAGACTTGTAGTCTTGGGATATCTATCCCCCACAATGGACTTTGGCATTCCATGATGCTTGAACACTTGTGAAAGATATATTTTAACCATATGCTTAGCTTTGATGGTTTTTTTGACCGGCAAGAAGTGAGCGAGCTTGCTAAACCTGTCCACAATTGTCCAAATAGCATCATTACCTTGTTGGGTCCTTGGCAAATCCATAATGAAATCCATTGTAATACTTTCCCATGGCTGCGTGGGAATAGGCAATGGCTGAAGCAAACCTGGTGCCTTTTGCCTATCAAATTTTTATCTTTTGACAGGTCATACATACACGTATATGTGTCTCTATGTCCTTCCGTATACCTGGTTAAAAGAAATACGGCTCAATCATGTGCGTAGTAGGCATTATGCCTCTATGACCAGCATATGGAGGAGCATGGCACTCATCTAAAACCTTTTGCCTCATGTTAGCCACCACACATAGGCAATTATCTTTCATAAGATAACCCTCTTTGATCATATATGAGGCATGTGCATGACCAGCCATCAAATCAGCCCAAATAGTGGAAAAATCATGCATGGCAGACAAGTCTCCATGAGAGGCAACCGAAATAGCTGCTACATATGGCTTCCATGACAATGCATCTGCCACTACATTCTTCTTTCCTGGGGTGTGTAAGATCTGAAAATGAAACATAGAGAGGAAATTGGCCATCCTCGTATGCTTCTCTGACAATTTAGTTTGGGTAAGAAAATACCTCAAACTCTGGTGATCTATTTTCAGTGTTCACAGTAAAATCAGTCCCAAGAAGGTAATGTTTCCATATAGGAAGTGTATGAATTACAGCCAAGATCTCTTTCTCATAAATGCCAAGAGATAGCTCTACATCATGCAATCTATGGCTCTCATAAGCCACGGCATGTTCTTCTTGATTTAGGACAGCTCCTATGCAATTTCGAGATGCATCACATTCCACACTAAAAGGCTTTTGCAAATCCGGAATGATCAACATTGGACCATGAGTAGCTGTATCTTTCAATGTGAGGAATGCATCCCTCTCTACATTAGTCCATTTGAATGTGGCCTTCTTTGTCAAATCATGCAAAGGAGAAGCAATCCATGCAAAGTGCCGAACGAACATGTGGTAATAAGAGCATAATCCAAGAAAACTACGGAATCTCATGCACCGAACTCAATTCGGGCCAATTCCGAATTGCATCAATCTTTGCAAGATCCATCTGCACTCCATCTTTAGACACAATATGCCCAAGATAATGTATCTCTTACAAGAAGAACTCACTCTTCTTTGCATTTATGAAGAGTTTATGCTTACGGAGTTCTTCAAAAACAATAGTCAAATGAGCTCTATGCTCTTCTTTGGTCTTCGAGAAGACTAGGATGTCATCAAAGAAGATACCTGTAAATTTCCTGTACCCACGGAATATGCGATCCATCATTCTATTGAATGTAACTGGGACATTTGTAAGACCAAAAGGCATAACAAGATACTCATAAAGCTCAAATGCTGTCCTAAAAGCAGTTTTATGTACATCCTGAGGCACTACACGCACTTGATGATACCCACTCTTGAGATCAATTCGGCTAAAGCATGCCGATCCATCCAACTTGTCAAGGATGTCGTCTATGCGTGGAGTCGGAAACCGATTCTTGATGGTGAGCTTATTTAAAGCTCTATAATCCACACACCTACGAAAGGATTCATCCTTCTTTTGAACCAAGAGGACGGGGGAACAATATGGGGAAGAGCTTGGTTGAACCAAACCTTTCTCAAGAAGCTCATTTACTTGCTTCATGATCTCCTCTTTATGCAATTACACGACAGGTTGGCCTATTAGGTGGTGAGCTATCCGGCACAAGATCAATGCAATGATCTTTCGGTTGTACGGGTGGCAACTCATTTGGTAACTCATCAGCAAAACAATCATTGTACTCTTGCAAGAATTTCAGCCTATCATTACTAAGAGTGTTTACATGTACATTATTTTCCTCAACACGATCCCGTACAAAAATCAAGTACGCAAAAACACTCTTTTTCATTACTTTCTTAATTTGTACATGAGATACAAGGGGAATGGTATCACCCTCTTCACCAGCATCAATTACATGCTCTCGGTCTTTATGCATGAAGGTGATCCTGTTGGTCTTGTAAGCCTTGCACGGATCAATGCGTGTATGCCAAGGCTTTCCAAGCAATACATCACAGCCATTCAAAGGCGCCACAAGAAAATCCTCATGATCCACATAGCCTTGAATGTGCATGCGCAACTTGCCAATAATAGGCATGACCTGCACTTCTCTACCAACAAAGGCAGCCCTTGCTTTAATTTGAGGATCCATGTTCTCCACTTCAATACCCAAAGAAGCTGCCATCTGTGTAGATATGAAGTTCTCAGTTGCACAATCATCAAACATGAACAAAGCGGGCTGATCCTTAAGCTGTCCCCAAGTGTTACATGCAACCCTGTCTTTGCTACCATGTGAAGTGTTGCCCTGCACATCCGGGACCATATGTACATTGGGCTTTGATGCATTTGCATTATCACGCTTCTTCTTGTTTGGACATGCATTTGTAATATGCTCGGTGCTACCACAAGTAAAGCATTCCCCCTCGCTCATATATTGCTTTTTTTGCTCCGGAATGAGACCAATGACCAGGCAGCAATGCCTTTCATGAACATGCTTACATGCCGAATCATGGATTTCTGAGTGAAATCCTCATCTCACTGAAAGCAATATCAAACTGGGCGATAAAAGCTTTGATGCATCATATTCCCCGTGAGATGCGTCAAACTTCACAGATTTGTCTCCGGCTTTGAAGTCACAAGACTTTGATGCTTGTGCCTACATCTCAACATGTTTTCTTGCATGTTTGTCCATTGGGACAACCTCTGTGATTGGCATCATTTTAGGAGCAAAAGGTGATCTATAAGGCATAGATACATGTGCCCTGTAAGCATGAGGCATGGCTGGCCCCTCAACATGCATTGGTGCATTTTCAGCCATAGCTTCTCCCTCACGAGCACACTCAAAGGTATGAGTGGCATGAGAGATACGCGGAATACCTACATCAACAGAAAATTGCAGCCCATGTTGCATGTGTTGTGCATGCATAATTTTTAACCGGCAATGGCATTTGACATACATTTTGACCACTGCCATAAACATTGTATCCTTCACGGGCTAGTTCCTCTCCCATAGCATGGAGATTCATCCTCTTAGACATAAGTTCTTGTTTGGGCACCTGTGGAGATTCCAAAACATGTGGGATGGTTGCCTTTTCTGCATAGGCATCCTCGGTACAAGCCAAGTATGCACGTGCTGCATCTCTCGGTTGCATGTGGGACTCTTGAGCAATCATTGCCATTGCACAGCTTTCTTGGCTTTCAAACGGTCATGTACCAATGGATCTCGCGGCAATAGAGCTTCAATTCTTCTTGTTGTGCATGAAGAAGAGCCTGCATACGAGTAAGTTCAACCCTTGAGACTATGGACTCTTTTTCCTACATTTTCTCTTTGCCACGGGATGGCTGTCCCACATATTCATGTTCCCTAGTGTGCACCACATAAGTCTGCTCATACTGTAAAGCATTGGAGGCATGCCCCTGCCTCTTGTGTTAGCATCTCCAACATTCACTGTATGGCTGTTCATAGTGTTCTAAGTGTAGAGATAGCTAGTGTTCACGATGATCGTCTTTCACGATATAAGTGAAAGAGAACCGTATGCTCTGATACCAATGTAACTTGGTTGAACACAATGCTAATCAATACACTTAAATATACCAAGATTTCATGGATAACATGCTCAATACAAGAAGTAATTTGCTGAATTGACAAGAGATGCACAATGAGCCGGAACGGTTGGCCTCTCCCTCAAATAAAGTATATTGATCTTGGGAGAATCAAGTACATAGTGTCATGGGCATTTCTGACCAGAATCCAGATTTCCATACCAATGTATATGAGTACAGTATTGCAAACAAAGTGGTTGTCGGTGTAGTCTTTACAACTCACACTACCCTCTCAAGTACCCATGTTCCCTATCATCTGCTCTCTATTGTTCCACCAACACATGGTAGTAACAATCTGCAAGAGAGCACGTAGGACAAGAGAACACTACACAGGGTGTGTGATCTTGTAATCCGGTTCTTTCCTCTTGCTACTTTTTTTTTTCCGAGAAAAGATCCTTTCATTAGTTATATATAAAAAACGCCCATTGGGCTACAAAAAACCCCTCTCTTGCTCATAAGAAAGCAGAGCAGAGATCCAATCAAGGCAGCTAGGGAGACTCTCCCTAGGAGCAAAAAAGTACAAATATCAGTACAAAGAATTGAGAGGCTATATCATACAATAGGAGGGGGGAAAAGCCAAACAGGTGGCCTGTAGTGCTAGCAGGGGGTACCCGCGTGTAGGGTATAGAAGGGGCCGCTGCGCCAAGTGGTGTGAAAGGCCTGGCGCCGCAAGATCGCCTCATCCGAGTCGCCCCGGATGCGGTCATACTGTCCTCGCAGGGTGTGGATCAACTCCTGCCAAATCCCCCGAACAGTCTCTGCTGGTGGCTCCAGTCTCCCCTGGAAGGCCCTGAAACACCGGGCTCTCTAGGTGAACCAGATGGTGAGACTGCTGAGGAGCTCCCATCGTAAATCCCTCTCCTGTGTCCAGTCGGCGGACGAGAAATCCGGAGAAGGAACAAGGCGAGGCTGGCCCCTAATGAATCTGATGGCCTGGCTGTCCTGCTCTGTCTCATATCCCAGAGCAGGCCTTGACGAAGTCGACCAAGCAGTGGCACCCCACGTATACATGCCCTCTGGAGAGAGGGGGGCCAGAATGCGCCTGTGGACAGTCCCATAGCTTTGTGTCTCCAAAGGGTGGCCGCATCGGACGCAGGCCGCTGGAAGACCACTGTAGACAAGCCAGGTGCCAACTGCAGAACCCCTGTGGGCGACCAGCCACTGGAAAGTCGAGATCCTGCGTGCCTGTCGACTAGCCCAGAGCCTGGTCCAAAAATCCTCCAGGAACTCCTGTGAGAGTCCCTGTAGCCGCCAATGCTCCGATGCAGCTGGAGAGACCATCCTCCTCGCAGTCAAAATATGTCTCCCCAACCGAACAATGTACTGAAAAAAGGTGATCTCTGTGGCCTCGGGGGATGCATAAGGATCATGCCACTCGTACTCGCCAGGGTCCACTGGAGCCGGGCCAAGGGGTGCGCTGCATATGCCCATATGCACCAATCTGAGTCCACATCTGCAGGGTCTGGATCAATATGCCACTTCCGGGAAGCGGCGGCCACTACCTGTATCCACTGAAAGATGCACTCTGCAACCAAAGGCGACTCCGCCTCCACTCTCTGAAGTTTGCCCTCATCCTGGATCTCATAGTAGAGGCATCTACCATCCTCAGTGCAAGCTCTGACAGCAATCAGGATCTCCAACTGTGTAAAGGCTCCCATCCACCGTGGGGCCGTTGGCTCGAGAGGCGTGAACCACTCCTCTGTGAGTGCCTCCTGAATGTCATCCCTCATAATCAGCCCCCCTCTGAAGTGACTCAGCCTCTCCACCTGGATCTCCTTTGGGAGACTGCAGAAGGCCTGCCAGTCTCCAAAACTACGTGCTGGGCCTGCCGCCAATGGTCCCCAAGCTAGATGAGGCCGAGAACCCAGCATATGACCCTGCTCTGTGCGTATCGCTGGGCTCCAGATGAGCGGCTGTCTGGCCCGCTCCTCATCACAAGTAGGAGGTCTCTGAGAAAGCCCCGGTCCCAGCAACTCCCAAGCTCGCAGGATACTCAAGGCAAATCTGTCCTCCCATCCTCTGAGGCCTGTCCTCCTCATCTGTATGAAGATCCATCGTATCTCTGGTGCCCAAGTGCCCCCTGCTGGGGGAGCCCTAGCTTGAAGTCGCTGAAAAAGAAACTCCTTCCAAGGCTCAGCGCCTGGAAGCAGCCCCCGAACAATAAGCTTCCTCAATAAGGCTCTACTTTGATCAACTGGATCTATAATGCCCAAGCCCCCCTGGGCCAGCGGAAGAGTAATAACTACCCAAGCAACCTTAGCCCGGGCTGGCTGACCATCCCGCCGAGACCAAAGAAAGTTCCTGATCAGCCTCTGTACCTGGCTGATGCAAGAGTTGGAGAAGATCCAGTAAGACGTGATGTACAACGTGGTCGCTAAGAGCACCTGATTTGTCACCACCAACCTCCCAGCCAAGGATAGCCGAGCTGTACTCCAATACAAAAGCTTCTTCCGAATGCTCAGAAGAAGCGGGGCGATCTGCTGCTCAGGTGACAAATCTAGTCCGATCTGGCATCCCAAACACCGTACTGCTGTGCCAGGAGGAATCCATCTAAAACCCGGGTCTGGGCTCCATGCCGGAGTGGGAGCGCTACTGATCCAAAAGGCCACTGTCTTGCGCCAATTGATCAATGCTCCCGAAGCTGCACTAAAAACCTGTAGCGACTGCTCTGCCGTCTGAAGATTGGCCTCCTGGCCATGCAAAAACAATCCCGTGTCATCAGCAAACTTAGCATCGAGCAGGTCCTCACCCCGGGCTGGGAGCTGAAGTCCTCTCAAACCAACCTCCTCTGCCGTCAGATACATGCTCATAGCCTCAGCAAAGAAGAGAAAGAGAAACGGGGCGAGAGGACACCCCTGACGGACTGATCTGGTCAACTCAAAACTCGGCCCCCGTCCTCCTGCCATCAGCACACCTGGCTACGAGTTGTGGAATATAGAGCCGCCACTCCTCGAATCCAAACTGGCTCAAAGCCCAGGCGAAGCATAGTGCCCTCTAAGAAACCCCAATTGACTCTATCGTATGCTTTCTCAAAATCGAGAAGCATCACGACCAGGTCCTCACCGAGAAATCTAGCTCGGGCCGTCGCCTCCCAGAAGGTGAAAATGTTGTCAAGGATACCGCGCTCCTTGACGAATCCTGTCTGGGTAGCATGAATCAACTCCCCAAGGAAGGGCTGGATCCTCAAACTCAAGGCCTTTGCTAAGACCTTGTAGACAGTATTGAGGATCGTAATAGGTCTCCAATGCCGAATATCATCTGACACTCCCTCCCCCTTGAAGATAAGAAAGATCAAGCCCTCTGAAAAGCTCTGAGGCATCACCCTAGTGTCCAAAACATACTGGAAGCCCCTTCGGAGGCCTGGCCCCAAAAGGTCCCAATAGCGCATAAAAAAGGCAAGCGTTGATGGCACGGAAGCGGTAAAGCTGTCTACGCCTTTATAGAATGCCACACTTCCACACACGCATGCAAACACACCAGAACACCAGACCAAAGAGCATGAACAAGACTTATATTTC
This sequence comes from Cibotium barometz, assembly GCF_041138505.1. Lineage (NCBI taxonomy): Eukaryota > Viridiplantae > Streptophyta > Polypodiopsida > Cyatheales > Cibotiaceae > Cibotium > Cibotium barometz. The sequence goes on from NC_141073.1 coordinate 19,197,620, forward strand.
AGAAAAGACCTTCACTTTTACAGAGTTTGATATCCTAGATATCCCCAGAACCAGCTTTATCAAGCACCCGCTCGTAATCAGCCCTCTCCAGCTCCTGGTCGCTCCCAATCCGTTCACTCTTGCTTCTCTGCAGCCGACCTTTTTCCTTCTCTGCACTGCACCTCAGCTGAAGTCCACTCTCTCCTACACCACCAGCACACTGCTAGTGCCCAAAGCAAAGAACCAGTCACCCTTCTGACTTTGTCACAAACCCAACAACCAGCCCAAGCCACACAATACCAAGGGGCTCCTTGCTGTGTGTGCCACCACAAGGCGGCCTTTGCTCTCCACTATCACCAGCCCATCACCCTTGATCAAGGCAGCTACCATGAAACCCAGGCGGACCCCTTGCTCACTTACAGCAGCGCCTTCATCCCTTCATCCGAGAAACACCCAGCTCCTAAGGCGACCACCCTCTCAGGTCTCTCTCTTCAGCTGCGCTCCTCTGGTCCCCAGTGTATCACCAGCCCATAATCAGCCCGCTTAGTGCTTCTGGAAGCTGGTCTCCGCTTATCACCAACCAGCGATCATTGTTCACCTCTACGTCCAGCCACTTGCGCCAGTCACCAGCCCGTTGCCTCTTCTCTAGCCACAGCTGCGTCCAAGTCACTGCTTCCACTAAACCCAGGCTATTGACCTTCTCAGTCGACGCCAGCAACTCCACGCTTCTTGCCCTTCTGCGCCTATGGCTGCACACGCCCCAGCGCCTCTTCCCAGCGCTATGTGCTGCTAGCCACGCTCCCCAGTCGTCTTGTACTCTTCTCTTTCTGACGACTGACCTTTCGCACACGGCAGCTACCTGCTGGCCTGTATGCTGTCTGCTGCAGCGCCTTCCAGGCGATTCACCCCTTCTGGACTTTCGCTCACTTACCAGGCGACCCTATTCTTTTCAAGGCGCCCACACCTTCTCCGTTTTTTCAGCTACATCGCTTACCAGTCGACAGCTGCAGCAACGCCCAACACCCCTCGTGCGCATCCAGCAGCCCGGTCTACCAACTGCTCCTCTCCCTGTTGCAGTCCTGCAGCTGCGCTCCAGTACCTCCCCCTTGGCTTCGTCTTGCCGCTGCACCAGGGAGTCCCCCTTCTACAAGGCCGCCCTCCCCTCTTGTATTCAGCGCGCCCCGCAGAATCACCAGCACGGCAGTCTTTCTCCAAGTCGTCACCTTCACGTGCTTGCCAGCTTCTAGATTTCGTTTCCTTCTGGAATATGCGCTGGCAGCCACTCACGCCTCCATGTGGCTCGCCACATTATTCTCATTTTATTTTATTAAAGCCACCAATTATTCCTTTTCACACCAAATGCCCAAGGCAACTTTGGCCCCTCATTACCTTTTTCTGCCCATGCCCTCCACCAACTTCAAATGCAGCTTAGTGCCCTTTGTATTTTGACGTGCCCACACATATCAAACGGTCGCGCACACATACGAGCCATCGAACAGCTGACATCTTCTCCAGCCGACCACGCTCCGGACAAGCTTGCTTCCAAGATCTCATCACTTTTTCTTGCACATACACTTCCATCAAGCCCCATGCTTGATTGCCGCATCCACAACGCCCACACTGAGTCAATGGGTGCTCCCATGACTTCACCACAACACGAACAACACTCATGTACACATGTACAGGTTGAGTTTGAGGTTCCCAAAAAACTACAGACATATTTAGCAACCCCCTTTTTTCTGCTGAGACATTTATGTCCAGCAGCTGCACAAACTGAGACCATTTATCCCCCTGGATCAAACGCACCTGCGAAATCTATCACACCATCATCCAAAGTAGCATCCAGCTCACCATCAGTCACACCATCACTCTCTTCCTGCTGCACAACTGGCATGCAAGTAATCTTCTCCAAGGAAGCCAACTCCAACAAATCATCTAGTGCATTATCAAGAACACTGTCCAGCTCATCATCCACACTCTCACAGGCTGCAATATTCAACTCATCACCTGGATCATCCACTTGCACTTCATCCACAGCATCTTCATTAGTAACACCTTGATCATCACTCTCCACCTTGACTGGCTGAAGTACTGGCACCTGCAAGTCGTTACTCTTTTCTGAATCAAAGAGATCATCCAAGCCATATCCATACTCAAACACATCAGGCTTCTCAGCATTAGCATCACTTTCACAATCCACAGCATCATCAATTATCTCATCCTCCTCCTTCTCACCTTCTGAAAGCTCTTCAGGGCTGATTCCAGAAACCTCATTCTTCTCCATTTTCAACAGGTTAATCTGTCCCATATCCTGCTCTGCAAATGTGACCTCATGGGCTTCACAAACATTGGGCTGAATTGCATCCTTCACCTGCATATTAGGGCCAATCACCTTATCACTCATTCCCAAAGACAATTGATATATTCCACCATTAGCTTTGGCTGGTCTCTCACATTGCGGACTAATATGACCCCACTCACCACAATTCCGGCATTGCACATCACACGGATACCCTCTCCCTCTTCCAATATCTGCTGAATATCCTCTAGAATCAGATGATGCATCAGTCTTCCTTCCCATAGCACCTATGCCTCGTCCTCTTCCTGTGGACTCTATCCAATTCACGCTTAAAGACTTCATGAGCTCCACTGCTTCATGAACCTCCCTCTTCAAAGAATCCTCCTGTTTAGGAACAACAGCAGCTTTTCTTCCAGGATGCATACTCTCAATCTCTGGCATCTTCACAAACCTCTTCGGCTCTTCCTGCATTCCCAACTGCCTCAGACGCTTCACCTTCCACTCCTTCTCACGAGCAACTCTGACAGCCTCCTCAAAGCTATTCAGGTTCTTCAGCTCCACCTTCAGACGGAGGGTTGGCTCCAGACCAGCCACAAACCGCTCCCTCTTTATCATCTGTGGGGGTACTTCAGGAATCAGAGCCTCACACCATAGACTCCACAGTCTACCAAACTCTATCAGATACTGATCCACATCCTGACCGTCCTTCTGCTGAATGTTACACAACTCCTTCCACACTTCATTCGGACTCTTCACATGGACAAACTGTGCCAAAAATGCAGCTCTGACTACACGGTACTCAGGATCCTGTCGATGAACATTCCTGTGTGTAGTCACAAACATCTGTAACCATGTTTTTGCATCACCCTGCAAGCAATAAGCCAAAATCCGAGAAAGGATCTCCGGGGTTGCCCTGTCTTTCATCAAAGCTGTAAACTCCATCTTCTCCAGAAACCTGGTTGCATTCTCCTGTGGCAATCCCCAATACTCCGAAAAATCTTGAGCCATTCTTCCAAATCTTGCTTCACACAGCCCCTGTTCTCTTTCACAAACCAGAGGAAATCTGCTCCTCTGTGGAGGCACCAAAAAGTGATGGCACGGAAGCGGTAAAGCTGTCTACGCCTTTATAGAATGCCACACTTTCACACACGCATGCAAACACACCAGAACACCAGACCAAAGAGCATGAACAAGACTTATATTTCAGAAAAGACCTTCACTTTTACAGAGTTGGATATCCTGGATATCCCCCAGAACCAGCTTTATCAAGCACCCGCTCGTAATCAGCCCGCTCCAGCTCCTGGTCGCTCCCAATCCGTTCACTCTTGCTTCTCTGCAGCCGACCCTTCCTTCTCTGCACTGCACCTCAGCTGAAGTCCACTCTCTCCTACACCACCAGCACACTGCCAGTGCCCAAAGCAAAGAACCAGTCACCCTTCTGACTTTGTCACAAACCCAACAACCAGCCCAAGCCACACAATACCAAGGGGCTCCTTGCTGTGTGTGCCACCACAAGGCGGCCTTTGCTCTCCACTATCACCAGCCCATCACCCTTGATCAAGGCAGCTACCATGAAACCCAGGCGGACCCCTTGCTCACTTACAGCAGCGCCTTCATCCCTTCATCCGAGAAACACCCAGCTCCTAAGGCGACCACCCTCTCAGGTCTCTCTCTTCAGCTGCGCTCCTCTGGTCCCCAGTGTATCACCAGCCCGTAATCAGCCCGCTTAGTGCTTCTGGAAGATGGTCTCCGCTTATCACCAACCAGCGATCATTGTTCACCTCTACGTCCAGCCACTTGCGCCAGTCACCAGCCCGTTGCCTCTTCTCTAGCCACAGCTGCGCCCAAGTCACTGCTTCCACTAAACCCAGGCTATTGACCTTCTCAGTCGACGCCAGCAACTCCACGCTTCTTGCCCTTCTGCGCCTATGGCTGCACACGCCCCAGCGCCTCTTCCCAGCGCTATGTGCTGCTAGCCACGCTCCCCAGTCGTCTTGTACTCTTCTCTTTCTGACGTCTGACCTTTCGCACACGGCAGCTACCTGCTGGCCTGTATGCTGTCTGCTGCAGCGCCTTCCAGGCGATTCACCCCTTCTGGACCTTCGCTCACTTACCAGGCGACCCTATTCTTTTCAAGGCGCCCACACCTTCTCCGTTTTTTCAGCTACATCGCTTACCAGTCGACAGCTGCAGCAATGCCCAACACCCCTCGTGCGCATCCAGCAGCCCGGTCTACCAACTGCTCCTCTCCCTGTTGCAGTCCTGCGGCTGCGCTCCAATACCTCCCCCTTGGCTTCGTCTTGCCGCTGCACCAGGGAGTCCCCCTTCTACAAGGCCGCCCTCCCCTCTTGTATTCAGCGTGCCCCGCAGAATCACCAGCACGGCAGTCTTTCTCCAAGTCGTCACCTTCACGTGCTTGCCAACTTCTGGATTTCGTTTCCTTCTGGAACATGCGCTGGCAGCCACTCACGCCTCCATGTGGCTCGCCACATTATTCTCATTTTATTTTATTAAAGCCACCAATTATTCCTTTTCACACCAAATGCCCAAGGCAACTTTGGCCCCTCATTACCTTTTTCTGCCCATGCCCTCCACCAACTTCAAATGCAGCTTAGTGCCCTTTGTATTTTGACGTGCCCACACATATCAAACGGTCGCGCACACATACGAGCCATCGAACAGCTGACATCTTCTCCAGCCGACCACGCTCCGGACAAGCTTGCTTCCAAGATCTCATCACTTTTTCTTGCACATACACTTCCATCAAGCCCCATGCTTGATTGCCGCATCCACAACGCCCACACTGAGTCAATGGGTGCTCCCATGACTTCACCACAACACGAACAACACTCATGTACACATGTACATGTTGAGTTTGAGGTTCCCAAAAAACTACACACAGCGTCAATCCGTCCTCCCCAGGGCAACTATGGTGCGGAAGGACCCTCAAAGCCTCAGCAAGATCAACCTCTGAAAGAGGCTCACCCAGAACTGTGCGCATACGATCTGTGACCCTCCTCTGCACATGGGCCCACACAGTCTGTCTGCAAGCATCCCGTGCCTCCGTGGCTGGCTCCGCTGAAAGCAGGTCTCTATAGAACTCAGTGGCAATGGCTTCTGATCTCCCTGGGCTCAGTGGCTACCGATCCGTCCTGCCTCCTGAGCTGGCGTACTCCTGCTCGAGCATGGCGGGGTCCAGTAATCTCAAAGAACTCCCCAGTCACTCTATCGCCAAGTTGCGTCCATTGAGAGGCCTGGCGATGATAGTAGAACTCATGTCTCTGCTCCTCTGCCTCTCTAACCTCCTGGCGTGCCTGGCTAAACTGGGACGCCACCCACTCACATGAAGGCTGCTGCTCCTGAAGGCACTGGAGCGAAGCAAGGCTACGTCTCAAACGACGCTTCCGCTCTCGTGTCTCTCCCAGCCGTTTCAAGGCTACAACATGCAAAAAAGAGCTGAGCTCGATGAGTCCCTGGGCACACTGGCGTGCTGCATCTTGGTCAGAGCTCTGGCTATCATGCCATATCCTCTCAATGTCCTCAGAAAGACTAGGATCTGTAAGCACCCTCTCTGGGATCCTCAATTGCAAGCTGGTCTCCCGTGTCCTCATGTGTTAAAATAACTGGCGCATGGTCTGAAAAAGAGGTGCCAGCGAGAATGCCAACGGAGCCCCCACGCTCCCCGAACCTGTCGCCCACATAGAAGCGATCAATCCGTGAGATAAATTAGTCCCTCCCTGCCGGCAATCCAACTGAGAAAAACTAAGACTGTCCTGAGAGCGGGAGAAAGCCTCATGCTACCATGCATCAGTGATCCGCAGTGTCGTGCAAAATCGCTCCCAAGCTGCAAGCTCCGTGCCGTGCACTGTAACATGACTACCTCCCACCCTATCGGCCGGGTCCTCAAGCATGTTGAAGTCTCCCCCGACACACCAATGTGCGGCCTCGGGCAATGCATCCGTAACAAGGGTCCAGAACTCTGCTCTGGCACTAGCATGGTTGGGCGCATAGACATTGAGCACGCCAAAGAGCTCATCATGCATCCTCAGAATGACATACTGTGCTCTACCAGGCACAATGACCCCGCGATCCACAATGGCTTGCCGCCATACATCCGCAATGACCATACATACTCCTCCCTGCCCACCCAAGGGGCCAAACCTTGCAGATCAAAATGTGTCCCATCTACCAGGCATCACCGAACCGTATCTCCGGATCGTGGTCTCACTCAAATGGTGCTCCTGCATCATCAGAATATCAATACTGCCCCCAACGAGGCATCTCTGAAGCTCCTGCCTCAAGCAACCACGATAACGTACATAGTGTGCGCCGCCAAGGCCCTGTACATTCCATGAGATGATCCTCATGGATGACCTGCTGAGGTGGAGGCTGTCTCAGCCGTACGGCGGGCCTTCGCAAGCGGCTTGGATGGAGAATAGTCCCCATCCGAGTGGCTACGAATCTGCCCACCCGGTGTGCTGCAAGAATCTCGGATCAGGCGCCAGTGGGGCTGTGTCCCATGGCGACTGTCTCCCGCTCAAAAGAGCAAACTCGTGTATGCATACATAACCAGGGTCGCGTGCTAGGTCTGCCACTATGCGGATGAGTTAGGGAAAGACTAACGGGCGGGCACCCAAGTACGGACGGGCGGGCGCCCAAGTGTGGACGCCCGATGACCGACCAAGAGCCTATAAAAGGGTGGCCAAGGTTAGTCATTAGTCATATAGAGTCTCGCGTGATTTGTGAGAGCTCTATGGTCTGGAGCCTGGATCTAGCGCAGACGTGCACCTGCTTTACGCAGCCGAGGCCAGTAGTAGCAGTCTCGAGGCCCGTGAGGGTAGCTTCGTGGCGGTATGGGACGTCACGAGGTAGAGATTGGTCGGTACGTCAACCTAGTTAGCTTAGCTCGTGGCTCGGTGGGGACAGCCAAGTCTGTGGGCTTGCCCACGGCTGTCATGGTTGGGTGGTGAGTCAGGCCTGCACCCCCTTCTTGTTTTGTTTGGTTTGTTTGCAGGTTTGAGTCTCGTACCAGGAGCGTTCTACGAGGAGATCCTTTGGGGATTTGACAGTGGTATCAGAGCATGCCTCGTGAACGAGTAAGTTGGTAGGTAGAGAAGATGAGGTCGAAGTAAGGTATGTGTTCAAGAAGCTTGCTGTTTTGTTTATGCATGCTACTGTTTTTTCAGATAGTATGTGCTTTTTCATCAAAGAACCCATGATGAGGGTGTAGGTGGTTTGGTAGGGTTGTTTTGCTTTGCAAGAAGAAGGCTGAAGATGTTTGTGCAGTCGCATGAACAAGTCGTGAGAGAAAACAGGAAAAAAAAAGCATGTTCGCTTTTGGTTGAACGCGAAAGAGAGAGAGCGAGCGAGAGATGCGATCGATGGGCTAAGCGTGGTCGCGTGCTGGTCGTAGGCTACCGGAAGTAGTAGGCGCAGGCGTGTAGCCGGCCAGGCCTACGTAGGCGGCCATGTAGGTAAGTGCCTAGGCCTACGTAGGTAGGCGCCCAGGCCTACGCAGGTGCCAGGCAGCCAGGCTGGTGGGCGCCTAAGCCTACGCAGGCGGCCAAGCCCAGGCGCAGATTGGCGTAGGCCACTTGAGCGAAGGGACGCCGACAGAAACGCAGGCGATAGTAGCAGGTGGGCGACGGCAGCCACGCAGGCGTCGGCAACGCTAATTCCAGAAAAAAAAAACCCACTAAAATCATCCCGCCGAATAGGCTACTTTCGTTTTTTTTTAGATTCAACTTTTTTTAAAAAGAGTTTAAAGCCCCTAATGTTTAAAGGTGTTTTTTTTAAGAAAACAGAAAATATATATATATATATATATATATATATATATATATATAAACACAAAAGCAAAAGCTCAAGTTGCTTTTGTTGGGGAAGGTTATATAAACCCCTTAAGTGGGCTTCTTGCCACACATCTCTCAAGTTTTCAAGCTCTCAAGCTCTCAAGTTATGTCGCACTATTCTTGTGCAAGATAGAATTTTCTCTCCACTTGCCCTCTTCACGATGTCAACCCAAGAATCCGAGTGGGAGCCCCTTGTCGATCGCGAAGGCTTGTCGGCTACGGAAGATACCGATGCCGATCTTTTTGATGATTATGTGTCAAAATCAGATCTCCAATAGTTCAAAGTAGCTCTCGAAGCTTCTTCTTCGGAACGTCAGGCACAAATCGGCGCCCAGATGCAAGCCTTGCAGAACTCCATCTCTCTCTTGACCACTTCCCTATCTACTGTTTCGGGTATGGATACCTTGGTCTTTGATTTAGGCCCCAACATTACTCCGGAACAGTTCGGGGGCGAGCAAAAGCAGCGTGCCAAGGAGATCGTGGACACTTGGCTACATAAGTGGCAGGTCCATTTTCAGTTTCATCCATATGATCATGGAAAAAAGATCTAGTTAGCAGCAGGTTTCCTCTCAGGCAAAGCTTTGCTTTGGTGGAAGGAACTCAACCCTAAGTCAACGACTTGGGCACAATTCGAAGACGTCTTCAAGAAGGAATTCCTCAAGAAAGAGGATGGGCTGAGTTAATGCAAGATTTTGATTTTGAGATTCGTTATCGGAAAGGGTCCATGAATAGTGTTGCAGATGCGCTTAGTCGAATCAGAGAGGTGAATACTTTGTCGTTCACCGAGATTTCTACTGACTTATTTCAGTCATTGAGAGGGCTTTGCAAGACTGATAGTTATTTTGGTCCATTTTGGCAGAAGATCCAGGACGGGAGCTCATTGATTGACCAAGACTCAATGATTGAGCAGTCTACCATTCAGGCTGCAGGAGGCCAGTGGATGATTCCGAATGGTTTACTATTCCGCAATGACAAAATTTGTGTACCACAGATCTCGGACATTAGGTCCATGATTCTTAAGGAGTGTCACGACGCCTCTTCTGCTGGACACCCTGGGATACACAGGACGCTATCGTTAGTGAAACACACTTTTTATTGGCCAAAGATGAAAGGGTATGTAGAAGATTATGTTCTCAAATGTCAAGTTTGTCAAGCAAATAAGGTTGAACGCTTTAGACAGGCTGGGTTGTTGCGTCCTTTGCAAATCCCAGGTAATAAATGGGAAAGTATTTCCGTGGATTTTATTACCGGATTGCCAAGAACACATCAAGGCCACGATTCTATTTAGGTTGTGGTAGATCGCTTGACAAAAATGGCTAGATTTTTATTGACCCGGAAGACTATTACAACTACACAATTAGCACGGCAGTTTATCGAGCAATTGTTTAGACTGTACGGGTTACCGCAGGACATAGTCAGTGATAGGGACTCTAAGTTTACGAGTGATTTTTGGAAACTTGTTTTTGAAAAGTTGGAAACAACTTTGAATTTGAGTTCCTCAGATCATCCTCAATCTGATGGCCAAACGGAAAGAGTGAATCAGATTCTGGAGGATATGCTTCGAGCATATGTATCCAAAAGACAGAGTTCATGGGAGGATTATCTTCCTATGTTAGAATTTGCATATAACAGTACTAAGCATACGAGTATAGGTTTTAGTCCTTTCATGCTTATGTATGGTTTTCAACCTCGATCACGTGTTACAGTGGGATTCTCAGGACTTCAGCATGATGCAGCACGTAATTTTTTGCAAGATATGCAAGAAATGTTACAAGTTGTGAAAGAATCTATTAGAAGTGCTCAAGACCGAGACAGATTTTATTCTAATAGACATCGTTCACCCAGAGAAGAGTACTCTGAAGGAACGATGGTGTATTTGCGAGTTCCGAAAGATTCCGAGACTTTACGGACAGGTCGATCTCCGAAATTATCCCCTAGATACTGTGGACCATTTCGTATTACACGACGGATTGGTTCAGTTGCATATGAATTGGATTTGCCTTCTCATGTGAAAGTTCATCCTGTATTTCATGTCAGTAGACTTAAGGAAGTACTGGGTGGAACAGACCAGTTAGTTACTCCTCAAGAAATCATAGATGTCGAGGACATGACATTTGTTCCACATGAATCTGAAAAGATTCTTGGATTTCGTGAAAGAAGGTTGCGTAATACGCTTATCACGGAATACATGGGAGACATTGACTACTCTTCAGAGAGATTACCTTGGCTTTTTAGTGAGCTTAGGAGTGAGCTCTTAGAGGAAGGGGAGTATGTCATGTGCACAGTGTGTATCTACCGTGTGCTACACGCACACAAGACTAGCTTCGAGGTTTGGGGAAGCTTGGAGCTAGACAGGCTGATTGGCGAGCTGAGTTAGGGAAAGACTAACGGGCGGGCACCTAAGTATGGACGGGCGGGCGCCCAAGTGTGGACGCCTGATGACCGGCCAAGAGCCTATAAAAGGGTGGCCAAGGTTAGTCATTAGTCATATAGAATTTCGCGTGATTTGTGAGAGCTCTATGGTCTGGAGCCTGGATCTAGTGCAGACGTGCACCTGCTTTACGCAGCTGAGACTGGCAGCAGTCTCGAGGCCCGCGAGGGTAGCTTCGTGGCGTTATGGGACGTCATGAGGTAGAGATTGGTGGGTACGTCAACCTAGTTAGCTCAGCTCGTGGCTCGGTGGGGACAGCCAAGTCTGTGGGCTTGCCCACGGCTGTCATGGTTGGGTGGTGAGTCAGGCTTGCACCCCCTTCTTGTTTTGTTTGGTTTGTTTGCAGGTTCGAGTCTTGTATCAGGAGCGTTCTACGAGGAGATCCTTTGGGGATTTGACAGTCCACATGGCACTGATGGTGCTAGGGAATAGGAGTCCCCTCCATGGCCTCCATGGAGGCACTGTCAAGTCGTAAGGCTAATGATCATGTTGCAGAGCTAGAGTCCCAAGGAGTAGAGAGAAGAAATCCTAGGTGGGCTGGGCACAACCCATAGTTGTTTCTCGTACGCGTACGAACCTGTTCGTACGTACGAGTCGTACGGTACGATACCGTACGAATTCGTACGGTACGAGTTAGGTTTTTTTTTTCCAAAATTTTTTTTCCTTGAAAAAAAAATTTCAAATGCTAAAAAAAAAGAGAAACCCTGCTTTACGAAGATCCCAAATGCTCGCAATACTTCGCAACTTTCGTGTCCACTCAGTATTCCATATGGGGTTGTGGAGAGATCTAAAAAATCTGGCGAGGTAGACTGGTAGTGTACACTTGATTGGTAGGATGAGAGAATCTTGCTACATCACTTGGGGATCCCTGGTATAGGTAGGCTAGACAATTAGATTCTCAAATTATGCACGAGGGAGAACATTTGGACATGGCCATTTTGATCTAGAGAGGAGTCCCTAAACTTATCACCCTAGATGCACTCCTCGTATTTGTGCAAGGACGGTCCCTTAGTCATAAACGCTACACTGGGAGACCTTTGGTATTGCATTACCCATCCAGGTTCTTTTTTGGAGACAATCGGGAGATCCAACCGGGAGAGACACATATCCATGTACTGGTTTCTCAAGCACTGTAGACTCCTCCCCTCCCAACCTCCCCTCACATTCAAGCTTGAAGCTCCATAGCTTGTAAGTGTAAAAAATAAAAACCGTATTTTATCGTACCGTATCCCAAAATTTCATATCGTACCGAATATTCCCGTACGGTATCGTACCGTACGGTATCGTATTTTTGTACCGTTACAACTATGGCACAACCTCATACCCATACGATTCTCCTTGTAATGCAGAGACTGATCTCCAAGTAATGAAGGAGAGGACGATGATAAGTGAAAGGGGCTAGGGTGCCTCTTTATGGTCTCTTGTGATGCTGGTTTGCGGACCGTCTGCCCAACCTGCTGGCTTTCTCTGGCTGACCTTCCCGCCCCCGTTTGGCCCTGTCCGGCGCCAATTTGGTCCTCTATCCAGCCTAGAAATGTGTGACATCATCACATGGGGGATAGCAGTCTCCTCTACAGGCTCCATGGAGGCATTGTCAATTTGTAAGGCTAATGATCATCTTTTAGGGATGGTGAAGCATTTCAATGAGATGGGTCCACATGGCACTGATAGTGCTAGGGAATAGGAGTCCCCTCCATGGCCTCCATGGAGGCACTGTTAAGTTGTAAGGCTAATGATCATGTCACAGAGCTAGAGTCCCAAGGAGTAGAGAGAAGAAATCCTAGGTGGACCTGGCGCAACCTCATGCCCATACAATTCTCCTTGTAATGCAGAGACTGATCCCCAAGTAATGAAACGTTTGTGAGAAATAATCTTGCACCATACTTTTTGAATGGCCTTGGAATCTCATAAGCAATTTGGGTGATTGTAATATCAGTTTATTGTAATAATTTAAGAACTAGCTTTCCAAGATATTTCTGCCAAAGAGCTATTTTAAATAATCAGCTCATAATTTTTTTTTGGCAGGATGATTGACCTAGCTGTTGCAAAACACCAAAAGCTTCCTATTGTGCAGGAGCTTACACAACTTCTGAAAAAGGTATGCCTGCCAGAAGGATTCTTGTTTATTAAAAAAAAATTAAATACAATACAGACGCTATCTCATAATTATATATCTTTAAACACTTTTGAGCCTGCACTTATTGAAAGATGTCATAATAAAGGACTTCATTGGTTATTTCTTCTTGCCTTGTTGGAATGCAGCAATATAGTCAATGGTAGACCTGTAGGATGCTTTGCCAAGGTAGAGGATGTACCACACGTGAGGCAATGGTCCTCGTCAATGAGGAGGTGGGGTTGGGAAGAGCAACGGTGGGGCAGATAACAATTGGCGGATGAAGTGACCAAGAGGGGCTGCTTTATGTGTGAGCAGACAAATAGCTGAAACAGGCTGCCCAAGTGTGAGCTGGCCAAGCAGAGCATGTTGGTCCCTCAAAACTGCCTGAATGGGCAGATTCTGTTGCATGCAGCCCGCCAGTGTATTTTAGGCCTTATTTGATCTATATAAGGAGCAGCCATGGTTGGGCATCCTCCAACCAGCTCCATCTATTGCATGCATTCCTAGCAGAGAATCTAGACTTGGATTTAGTTGGAAGAGCAAGAGGAGGGTATTCCTTGTTCAGAAATGTTTTTTTGTAAGGCTCGATTGTTCTTTTATTTTAACAAGTCAGCAAAACAAATTCCTTATATTGGGTAATCTCTACCACTCGTCTTCTCTCCTGAGTGTTTCGATATGTATCTTGAGGCTTGTAGAGAATTAGTGAGAACATCTAGTAGGAAGCTCTTAGCTTGGTGTCCATAAGGCTCTCAATGAGCATGTGACGGACTGCTATCAAGTGTTTTCAGCCGACAGCTCATCTTCAACCTCCATCAGTATACAATTGGCTTGTACCCTGACATGCTGAATGTTTATTTTGTAATTAAAAGGGTTTAAGCGTTATGACTACATTTTCTTGGTTGTTTGTGTTTATTCCCTTCATTATAATTAAGCATTGCAATTGATGGTTGAGTATTATATTACTTTTTCTCATTTTAAAGCTAATAAGGCCATGAAGTATCACATCTGAATATCCGAGTTATATATAACTTGTCAGGTCTGTGAACAGAAGGACAATGAGATGTTTCAACCAGCTATTATGGTTCTTCTTATGTCAGTAAAGGTTAGTAAGAGCTATTGTTTACGTCTTATTGTTAGACTCTAATGACTTTGGTAGCATATATAATAAGTTTAAAAGCACACATGCACATGTGCATTCGCATATTATCTTTGTATGTGTGTGTGTATAATATACATTTATAATTAATAATGTTATATAGAGATTTGTGTGTGTATATATGTATATGTATGTGTGTGTGTGTGCGTGCATATTTTAACATATATATCTATATATGTCATGGCATGTAGTTTATGCTATGCATGATGGAGTTGATAGTTTGAAGCTTTGTGAGTAGACTTTCATGGAATCAAGATTGCACTTTGGTTTTTTGAATTTTTGGAAATAATCTGGGTCCTGAACTTTCCATTGGTATATATGTGTGTGAAGAGAGCCTAAAAACCCAGCAATGTTAAATTTCATACTGTGTTTTTCAGCAGAATGCGATCTGTTTTGGCTGGTTTACAGCCTCAGAAGGACAAGATCTATTGCGAATGTCAAAGGAAGTATGATTTTTTTTCCCAGAAAAGAGACTTCTATTAAGTATGAAAAAATATACAAAAGGGAGAATTCAAACCAAACAAGGGGGAAATCTCAACCAATCGAGTGCCAGTGAAAAAGATGCCATGATGCCACTTTCTCATAAATTGGCGGCGTTTTCTCTCGGCAGCCCTGGAAGATCCCTGGATTCTGGCCCAAGTGGCCATGAGGGTGTGGATGATATCACTCCAAATCCTGCAAATGCACTGTGTATCATTACACCAAAGTGCCCTCAATAGCTTCAGAGTGCATCTTGTGTCAGGCTGCAATGCTGTTTCAATTTGTCAAATGCATAAATCAAATTGAGTTTTTTTTGTTAATTTTTTAATTTTAAACTTTTTGCAAACTCGTGTACTGAATTGGTTGCAAGGCAACTGATCAGAAAATTTTATTGCTTTATCTTGCCAGCTCCTTGATTTTTTCACAGGTGTGGGAGGTTGGAATGCTGTTGATAGTAATGAGGCTTCTCAATTTATTTCCACAATTATGCCAAGGTATAGTCTAAGCTCCACCACAGAAAAACATGCAAAGGGATGTGTTTGACAATTTGAAAAACAAATACGTATCCTAATTGAAATTTTAGAATTCCTGTATCGCAGTGAAATGTCAGGCTTATTTGTGCAGCTGAAAAACTTTCGTATAGGCAATTGGAACCAACCTGCATCTAGAGGGCTATACACATGCATAGAGAACACAAGGAAAACAGTTGACGGACTCTCCAACCAACCTATAGGCCTGACTGTTCCGGACTACCCCTAAGTATAGGAGAGTTAGATAAGTGAATACATCTGAGCATGAGGCCTCTAGTTCATGGACCAACTTGCCCATGGATGATTACTGCTACTGGGGGTTTGGGCAGTCCTATATCTGCTTCTTGGGCTTAGGCTAGATCCAAACCCACATATTGTTGTGCAATGCCCACACCCACACCCACAGCCCCATGTCCTATTACTAGTTATGCTTTTATTGGATTATAAACTGACTCTCGAGTGTTCTTAATACAAGTTATCGCATACCTGTTTTTTTTTTTGGGGGGGGGGGGTGTGGAGGCTTATCTCTATGTTTATGTATGGTATCAGGTTTTATCCACTACTTAGCCTGCAGGCTGTCATAGTTGCATTGGAGGCAAAGGTATATCTAATCACCTCCAATGGTATATCTAATCACATTGGCACTACATCATAGTCTTCAAAATCGCCTATAGGCACCATTCCCATCACACCCTTTATCTAATCTGCAGTAGCCTTTATTCTATGTTTTGTTCATCAGCAGCCAGGATATGAAGCTATGGTCTGCGATTTTTATGTTTTAAAGAAGCCTTCTACTTCCGAGGAACTGGTATATCATGTGATATCTCTCTTTGTAGATAATTTTTGGCCCTTCGCAATGCTTGCATATATAAACATATTTGCTAGTGTTAAACATTGCCGAAAATTAATCATGTTTTTTTTTGGCAGCGCATGTTTGTCATACGAAAGGATAATCAGGACACATCTTCTTGCCTAGTTACACCCAATCAAGTAAAGTAAGTATGGCTACCCTAACTCTGCCTAGGCTCTTGGAATTCCACTATGCTGAGGTAGAACTTGTTTGCTATAAGTATGGTTACCCTAACCCTCCCTAGGCTCATGGAATTCCACTATGCTCAAGTAGAACTTGTTTGCTATAAGAACAGTTACCTTGATTCATATTGTTCACAGAAAGTGTATCTTTCTATTCTCAGGCTGGATATACCACCTTTCCTACCACCTTTCCTGCCCATGTGTCAGGTGGGGAGTTGGACAGGCAAGATTGCTCGTCCAACGGGCAGTTTGGATGGCCCCCACTCCTTGGTTGTGGGCTTCCAAAAGTGCCTGCACAGTTGATCACACATTCTAAACATGGAAACCACATTGACAATTTAAAGAATGCCTTAAATCCATCAATGAAAGGTTATGAATGTATAAAAACTGTGCTCTCAAGGCCATTTAACGAATAGAAGGATCTATTTCCTGGGGAAAAAAAAGACGAGTCTCTATTAACATGTCTCTTGCCTACATAAGAAGCTTTGTAGGAGAGACGCTCTCAGAGGAAACTACCTCATACAAGGGGGGGAGGGCGGGAGCCAAACCGGTGGCCTGTAGTGCCAAGTGAGGTCACCGGCACTGTCTGAGAGGAAGGGGCCCTGCTGCCAGATGCGAAGGAAGGCATCTCGACGTCTCGGCATGCGGTCTGAATCTCCTTGAAGCTTCCCCCATTGAGGGTGGGGGGGGGGGTTGAGGGGGCCCTCAATGGCCTCACTACACTTCCTGCCAGATGTGCCATGCCATAATGCTGCTGATGATCTCCCACCTCACTAGAGAGTTGGGGGTGGGGATAGACTCTATCCTGCAATGGGTGAGCCTGAGGGCCTGACTATAATCTGTCTCATAATGGAGGGCGGGTCCTGGCCGGGTCAGTTGAAGACTCAAGAGGGGTTGGGAAGCGATTGGGAATGGATAGGGGATAGTGAGGGAGGGGGGGTGGGGGGTGGGGGGGGAAGAAACAAAGGGGGAAGAAGAGGGGGAGGAGGCCTAAGTTGGGGGGGAGAGGAGGTGGGAGGAACCACTACAGTGGGGAGGGGGAGACGCAGGGGGAGGAAAGGGGACCCACTGGCTCCGGAGGATGAGCCAAGAGTTGGCACCGGGGGTTGCCACATTGTCCATCTCCTTGTGAGTAACTAAATGCTCATAATGGTTGCCAGTGGGCACCGTTACCTTGGGGGGGTCACCTACATGGCGATCAGAATGGGAGGCGGGTGGCAGTGCCGTCTAGGGTGATGAACTCTTCGCCAACAGCTAGGGCCCTCCTCCTGTTGAGCCTGGGAGGGAGGTTGGGACGTAGTCGTTGGCTGGTGCGGTACCTCCACCCTGGCCTCAAGCCTGATTTCCCTGCTCTCACCTCGCATTTGTTGAGGCCTCAGGCAGGGGTTAAGGGGCGTTCTCTATGGGCTGACGCCGAGGCCAGGACCGAACAAGGTGGCCCATCTGACTGCAGATGAAGCGCTGGACTGGGAGATCCTCTGGGGAAGCAATGCATGCCCACTGTCCCAGCCACCACGATGCCGGGTCGAAAACCAGCCCTATCGATCGTCCAATCGATTGAATCAGTGGGTAATACTACTTCCGGAGGCCAGGGAAGCAGACCGTCACGGGAATCTGGACACCCTTGCCAGGGAGTTGGATGCAGGGTCGAAACCATGGTGCCATCTCGTGAAGGACTGAACGTTGTGTACCGTGATGAGGCTCTGCTGCATCACACTAACACAGGGGACCCTCAAAGGGGCAAAGAGGGGCGACGGCAAGCTCTAAGGAGGTGGCGGTGGGCACGAATGGGGTGCACAGGTGGAAGGAGAGGGGTTGACGAGCAGGGAGTTTTGGGGGCGGGGGTGGCAGCAAAGACAAAGGTGCAAAAAGGAGCACAGGAGGAGGGGGCTGGGGTCGGCACACACAAAGACTGCACAGGTGCGGAGCATGGTGGGCAGCGAGGCGGAAGCCCGGGGGGGGGGGGTGGGGAGCTCCAACTTGAGAGCGCTCTTGATTGTACTAGAGACCCATCTTATAGGAGCAATCACATGTGCTTCAAGACTTCAGTGTGTGAGATGTGAGACTGCTTGCTAAGTAGTGGGTTAACGCCACACATGCTAGATACAATTTTGTGTTTTGGGTAAAATGCCTAATGGTAAAACTCTTTGTTTTTGGCAGTTTTCTGGTGAATGGAAAGGGTGTTGAGAAAAGGAGTTTGACATCTCTGGTAAGCGACTTGGTGAATGAGTGAACATACAAAGTAGTAGTTCTAGCATTAGAAAAGGTGCAGTAAGGCTTATCTTAAAAACTAAGGCTAACTTTAGTTAGCGTAGGTCTCTCTTATTTATCTTGATAGTTTTCCCACTGTATAGAGTTTGTTGTGACCGTTGTTTGTTTGTGCTAGCCAGGACATGGGGCCACAGATGCCCTCAAATGTAACTGGAATGCTGAAGATTGGCACAAATTTACTACAAATCGTGGGGGATTTTCCTGGTTGGTTGTTTTTTGGCTGCATGACATTTAGCTATACAAATTAAATTCTTGTTAACAATATATTTTTTGAACTTTGTACTCCAAACATGAAAACTTGTTTATTTATTTTATTGGTTCTTAAAAAATATAAACCCTTGATTTTCAAAAGCTTAGTACTTGCAATTGCATTGAGATTTGGCTTTTCAGTATAATGATGTATTTTGGATACTAGAAGAAAAGATCATTCTTGGCCTCCCTCTCTCTCATCTAGACACACATAGGTGATCTGATAGCCATCCATGAGTTCAGGTCGGTCCCCCCCCTTTTCATGTTTGGACAAGGTCCCAAGACAGCTCTGTAACCTTGCTAGGCTTTGAGACACTGTGGCTTCCTTGTTCGTCACTATCTTCCTGACAGTTTCCATGTCTTTTTCATTTACATTATGCTTATTTAGGTTATATGAGATGCCCTAAGCATCTCCATTGTGTGTGTGTGTGGATACTTATATCAAAATATCACATTCACAATTTTGAAAGATCCCTCCTATTTGTTAACAGAAAGTCCGCCAAGCCACCTTGCGGTTCCATGCCCTAGAACTGTTGATATGATGGTGAATGCCAAGCCACATGCTCCCGTCTTAAGCATGGGGGCAAATCATGAAGCGCCAAGCGCACCGGATTTCTCAATGCCTCACTCAACGCAAGAAAGAGGAGTCCTACGCTCGGAAAGAGGACGAGTTATACTAACTCTTTTTAGGGCTGAAGTGCAAAGAGGCTTGGAGGAAACTCCGAGAACATCGGCCCCCCCCACCTATCACTTGCCCAGACACACGACACTGCCATGCACGCTCCCTCTATCATATCCCCCATCAACCACCTCTACCCCAACCACCAGAACCCGGCTCCACCTCCTCCACCTTCTTCATAGAGGGCATGGTCCTCAAGGCCATCCGCCGTAGGCTACATAAATGGTGGGCCCAGGATCACGAGGGACTCATTGCCGAGTACATCTCACATCCCGATGATAGCCTGGCACCCCTACTAGCCTACATGTTCAATAGAGTCCTTTGTGAAGGATTTCCACCCTCTTGGTCTGCTAACACTATCACCCCCATCCTCAAAGCCGGAGATCCACTTGATCATAATAGTTATAGGATGATCATGATTGGCCATACAATGGCCAAACTCAGTGGATCGATGCTAGAAGCGGAGCTTAGTCCATTTGCAGAGAGACAGGGATGTAGAGCATAAGGACAGGCATGCTTTCAGAGGAGCTACTCTACCCTTGACCACATCTTCACCCTTCGTGCCATCATCAAGGAAGGTAGAGCACGACATTAGAGGATTTACTGTTGCTTTGTGGATTTTCGCAAAGCTTTTGATAGTGTACCCTGAGCCTGCCTCCTACAGCATCTACAGGAGATAGAGTCCCATCTAACATGGTTTGGAGCATCATCGCTCTCTATGAGTCCGTCAATCGGATGAGTGAGAGCCCCAGGTGGTTCATCGCAAGAGATTTCGAGCACTATTGGGGTGATCAGTGTCATGCACGGAAGCTCTGTGTCTTTCAGTCCTAAACACCTTTCATAGGAACATCTTGATGAAAAATGCAAAGAAGAGATGGAGAGGAGAGAGAGATAGCTGTATTTTCAATATATTTATATGGTACAAAAAGATACATAGTTCTGTGGTCTTTGGCCTTTCCAAAAAGAGCAACAAAAGCCTAGTCTAAGACGTGTCCCATGTGAGGGGTTAGATGATCAAAACAAATAAAGTGTCTTGGCTTATATAAGCCCTAAATGTGCCAGTCAGCCATCCAACTGCTGTCGGCCAGTTCAGTTCGCCATAATCCAGAATTTAATGCAGTCTTTTTCCACACGTGTGAACCTGGATGACCAGCCAACAGGATACAGGAGCCCCAAATGAGCTGCCAATTGCTGTTCAGCACCATTTGATGACTAATCAGGTTGCCAAATTCAAACCTTCAGCCTTGGAAGAGCACCATGTCCACTATGTCCATGTGTGCTCCTGCTAAGCTTGACGACGGGCTTTCAACTACTTGACCATGGATGACTGCATTATCCCTTTGTCCCTCTATGAAATCCCACATTGTCATCCTTCACTGCCTTGCAACCCTTCTACTGAAAACCTTGCCATACCTTGATTCCACTCCAAATCAGATGATGATTTGTGCATTTGTTCCCCTTTGTCCCCTAGCCCTTCATGCCCCATCGTGAACACTTTCTTTGGTCTTCTTTTCCTGAGTATGCCCCAAGTGGCATCCAACTTACAAGGTTGCCATTCCCCTTCGGTCTTGTGGAATACCACCAACCAACCTCCTGGGAACTTCTTCCATGTCTTGTGTTACTCTCCTTGGACTGTGCACCTTCATCTGGGACACCATCAATGTTTAGCATTGCTGAATCTGAAGCTCTAATACCACTATCACATGCGCGGAAGCTCTTTGTCTTCTTTCAACTCTAAACACCTTTCATAGGAACATCCTGATGCAAAATGCAAAGAAGAGATGGAGTAAAGAGAGACAGATAGCTGTATTTTAATTTTTCAGTGTATTCGTATGGTACAAAAAGTGACATAGTCGTGTGGCCTTTGGCCTTCCCAAAAGAGTAACAAAAGCCTAGTCGAAGACTTGCCCTATGGGAGGGGTTAGATGGTCAAAACAAATAAAGTGTCTTGGCTTAGATGTGCCAGTCGGCCAGTTCAGTCCGCCATAATCCAGCATTTAATGTAGGCTTTTTCCACACATGTGAACCTGGATGACCAGCCGAGAGGATACAAGATCCCCAATGAGCTGCCGACTGCTGTCCAGTGTCATGGCCCTGTGAAAATGGAGCAGGACAAGTGTGGGCATGGTGGTTGCAGAGTCAGAATATTTTATGATTCACATGGGGGGTGCCCGGACAGTGTTTAAGATGTGTGGACATCCCTAGGTGTGAAGGGGGAACATTAAAACATTAAGTTTGAATGTTTATTGAAGTTTGCCCCTAGGCCTTAGTGGTCCTAGGAACTTATTAAGTTGGGGCCCTAGGGATTAAATTGGAAAGGAGTTTTCTCTCTCTTCACTCTCTCTCTTCCCTTTTTGGGGAGTCGTGTAGCAAAAGTGGAGCTCCCTTCATGCGCTTGTGAACAATCGTGGAAAAGCTCAAGAGGAAGGAGAAGGCGGCTGTTTTGCTGTGGCTGTAGCTGTTTTTCTGAGTGGAACCAGCCGTACAGCACTGTACAGCCAGAACAGGGCACTCTCTCTCTCTCTCTCTTTCTCCTCTGTTGCTGGCGGCGCACAGGACAGCTGCTGGTGGCTACGCAGAAGCTCTGTACAGGCAGTACAGACTGTTTTCCAGCCCAAACCCTACTGTACGACTGCCGTACAGTGTACGGGCAGTCAGGTACAGCAAGTACAGGTGCAGGCGGCGTTTTTCTGGGTGCTGGACAGACCTGTGCAGACCTGTGTATGCTGATTCAGGCTGGTACAGAAGTGGACAGCAGGCTGTTTATGCTAGTACAACGTCTGGCACGTATCCCGAGGCGGTACAGACGGGTACTGTGCTGATTTTCAGATCTGTACTTTACAAGGACAGCATAGGAGTGAGCATCAGGAGGAAGATACAGGCAAGTGCAAGCACATGTGTGAAGCAGGATTGTGGATTCAAGTGCCTGCAGGCACAGATTGGTGCTGTTGCTTCCTCCAATGTTGTTTCACGAGCTGAACTTGGTAAGCCTTGACTCTGTTCATCTATCTCTCTTTCTATTGCTTGATGTCTGCTACAGGTATGTGTTATCTGGCTCCTTGTGAGAGGAGGAGTATGGCAGATTGACAAGGGATTAAGACAGGGATTGGACAGCGTATGTATGTTTGAGCTGAGAAGATGTATCATGCTCTTGAGTTATGCCAGATGTATGCCCATGGCTGGCCTGCTTTGTGAACTTGGCTGATCAGAGGGAGGCACAGTGTGTTGCTTGAGGACACAGATCTGTGTGCATAGATCCTCTGTGCTGAGAAGGATTTGTGGGCAGTCAGATTGGACTTACAGGTGTAAACTCTTGGCTGGTCTTTGTGTTGTACTCAGCCATACATATTATTTTAATTGAATAAAGAAATACCGCAAGGGGCGCCAAGTTTTGGGGCCAACAGGTGTCGCTGTGTATTCAGATTTGGGCACTCTAGCCCCAATCTGTGTTTGGTTTTTCATCTAGACTACAAGTGGACGGGTGATTGCTCCTACCGCACTCTGGTTTTCTATCAGAGGCCGGTTTCAAGGTTCCGTTGCCGGGACCAATCATCAACTTTCTGAAGGGGGTGAGCTCGTGGTTGCTTTGGAAAAAAAAGCCATCGCTGAAAATTCAGCAATCATGTCTGATACAGAGGAAGAGTACTTCTATCAAGAAGAAGAAGAGCAAGAGTCTTCTCCTGAAAGAGATGTATCTGAGGATATTTTTGCAGGAGAACAGGCTGCAGATGTTGAGCCTTATGAGGATGTAACACAGCCAGAAGATGTGCATAGTAAAGAGGATGATGATGCTCGGTTCAAAGATCGCTTGGCTGGTGTTATGGATACTTTTCTGCAGCTCACTCAGAGTGAGAGATTTGCTGAATTTATGAGATCTCGCACAGAGCCCCGCTCAGAGCCCCAGAAAAAGAAGAAGAAGGTTCGTTCGAAGAATCTTTCTCATGGTCATAGTGGTACCACTCCACAGGATCCATCTCCTGCCCAGTTTCCGAATATGCAGCATGCTTTTGGTGCTAACCCACAGAGTTCCTTCTATGGACAGCCACCTATTCCTCAGCAGAACATGCATCCAGGTTATTTTGGTGGTGGCTCGGTGTTTCAATCCATGACTGGGGGTTATCCTCAGGGAGGCATGGGTATGTATGGGCCTTTTGGAGCCAATTTTCAGCCTGGCATGCAAGGGAATATGTATGGTGGTATGCAGTCCGGTATGCAAGGAAATGTGTTTGCAGGCATGCAACCTGGGATGCAAGGCAATATGTTTGGTGGCATGCAGCCAGGTATGCATAATGGAATGTATGGAAACATGGCTGGAATGTATGGTATGCCTGGTGTTGGAATGGGAAATGTTGACCCAATGATGGGTATGAATGTTGGGGGCAGCAATCTTACGAAACCACTTCCATATGATAATCTAACGCCTATGGGCAAGGCGAAGGATTACAAGGAAGGGGGAGCTGCAGTGAAGTTTGACACTTTTAGTGGGGCCAAGGATAAATTGAAGGCACTTACCTTTTTACAGCAGTTTGATGCTGCTTTTTCTGGTGGGAATTATACAGAGTCCTCAAAGGTGAGGAAAGCTGCCACTTTTCTCAAGGGCAATGCTTTGCAGTGGTGGTCTACTCTTCTTTTGCAGGGCATAGCACCCACCACATGGGTTCAATTCAAACAGGTTTTCTCTTCCGTATGGCTCACATCTACATTTGAGGTGGATGTTATGACAGCATGGCACAAGCTGGATGCTTCAAAGTGTGATAGTCTGGAGGATTATAACAAGAAGTTTTGGGAAGCTTTACTCCCAGTGACTTCTTATCGTGCCGTGCCATTATCTGAGCAGGTTGAGAAGTATTGTTGTGGGCTGCCCAAGGAGGTACGAGATTACTGTATAAAGACAAGAGTAACGAACATGTCACAGATGATTGAAAATGCTATGACAGCTAATGCGTTACTCACAGGTGGTTCATCTGGGTTTAAGGGCAGTAAGAAATTGAGCAAGAAAGCTGAAAAATTTGGGCATGCTTCTCGTGATGCTAAAGGGTCTACAGAGACAAAGTATAAGAAGTTGCCAATGCCCAAAAGGACTTCTGAGGAAAGACAGGCTTTGAGAGATGCTCAAAAGTGTTTTTACTGTACCGAAGAGGGGCATATGTCATTCAATTGTCCCAAGAGAACGTCCAAGAAGGACCCTGACAATAAAGGAGAGCCCAAGCCAAAGAAACCAAAGCCTTCTGCAGGCTTAGTTCCTGATCTTGTGGGGGAGCAGCTAGGTGGTGAAGCTACAGAGTTGTGCAGGGCATGGGGCAAAGTGAGAGATCAGAATGCTTTGATCTTCTTTGACACAGGTGCTAGAGCCAACTTCATTTCACCAGATTTGGCTGGCCGATTGGGGATTCGCGCAGAGGAGATGGGGCCGTTACATGAGGCTAATATGGCTTGTCCAGGGTATGCAGAACCCGTTACTCCTATCATTGGGAAGCTTCGGCTTCATTTGCAGGGTTATGTGGACAGCGAGGAGTTCTTCATCATGCCTTTGGATGGCTGTGATGTTTTGTTGGGGATGCCATGGTGCCACAGGGTACATGCGGTGGTGGATACTTACAATAGGAAAATTACTCTGACTCATAGAGGGAAAGAGCATATTTTGGATGTAAAACTCAAAGGGGAATCTGTTCCTATTGTATCCGCTTCGGCGATTTCATCAGTAATGAAAAAGCATCTTTCCGCGTACTTGATTTATGTAAAGGATGCACAGGATGATGAGTCTAAGTCTAATTTGTCAATGTTAGATAAGGACAGGGCTGATTTCTTAAGTGGGTTTCAAGACTGTTTTTCCGAGTCATTGCCAGGAGAATTACCTCCTGAGAGGCCAGAAGATCATGCCATAGATCTGATTCCTGGTAGTACTCCACCGAATAGACCGCCGTATCGTGTTAGTGCAGCCCAACAGGAAGAGATTATGAGTCAGGTGCAGGAGCTATTGAATAAGGGGTTGATTCAGCCTAGCTCATCACCCTTTTGCTCACCTGTGCTCTTAGTGCAGAAGAAGGATGGTTCTTGGCGCATGTGTATTGATTACAGGGCGCTGAACAAGAATACCATCAAGAATCGATTCCCCATACCGAGGATCGATGACATCTTGGACCGCTTACAGGGCTCCACAGTTTTTAGTCGTATTGACTTGAAAAGCGGGTATCATCAGATACGCATTAGACCGGAGGATGTGCATAAGACAGCATTCCGAACCACGTTTGGGTTGTATGAGTTCTTGGTTATGCCCTTTGGTTTGACAAATGCGCCTGCCACATTTAACAGAATGATGGACAGGATTTTCAGACCTCATAGAGAGTTTGTGGGCACATTCTTTGATGATATGATTGTGCATTCACAAACTGAGGACGAGCATAGAAGGCATTTGGCCATTGTGTTTGCAGAACTCAGAAACCATAGGTTGGTGGTTAATGGCAAGAAGAGTGAGTTCTTTTTGCAGGAGATACATTTCTTGGGGCATATAGTGTCTGGTCATGGAGTCCGTATGGATCCAGCAAAGGTGGAAGCAATACTTAATTGGCCAGCTTTGAGGACCGTGCATGATGTACGCAGCTTTTTAGGATTGTGTTCCTATTACAGGCGTTACATACGGCACTTTGCTGAAATTGCTTCACCTCTTCATGCTTTGACGAAGAAAGCAACTCCGTTTAGATGGGCTGATCGGGAAATTACAGCATTCAAAAAGCTCAAAGAAAAGCTTACTTCGGACCCAGTATTGGTGTTACCGGACCTCCGAAAGGCTTTTGTTGTCCATGTGGAAGTAGCATTGGTGCAGTTCTCATGCAAGAGGGACATGTGATAGCCTATGAGAGTAGAGTTTTGCAAGATGCCGAGAAGCATTTGCAGGTGTATGAGAAAGAGATGTTGGCTGTAATTCACGCTCTTTCTACATGGAAACACTACTTGCTTGGGGCTGATTTCACTGTGCAGACAGATCATCAGACCTTGCGATATTTCCTCACGCAGACTAAGCTTTCAGAGAAGCATATGCGTTGGGCAAACTTTTTGTCCAGATTGTGCATGTGGAAGGCAAAAAGAATGTAGTGGCAGATGCTTTGTCACGCAAGCCACAAGTCTCTGCAGTTTCACTTGCTTATCATCATGAGCTTGATGAAATGAAAGAGCAGTATGTCCATGATGAGGACTTTGAAAGGTTGTATGATCAGATGTCTGAGGGTCAGCGGCATGAGCATTACACTCTCAGAGATGGGTTTTTATTGATGCATGGCAGACTGTGTGTTACCAGGCCATTGCGACTCAAGGTTATGATTGAAAGTCATGCTCCACCGTATGCAGGTCATAGAGGTATTGACGCCACGGTCAAAGCAGTGGAGACTTTCTTTTATTGGCCAACCTTGAGAAGAGATGTTGATGCCTTTGTGAGGCAATGCATCGTATGTCAGAAGGTAAAGTTTGACCGTCAGAAGACACCAGGGTTATTACAGCCTTTACCTATTCCGGATAGACCTTGGGAGAGCATTGCCATGGATTTTGTATTTGATCTTCCACGGACACAAACGGGAAATGATGGCATCTGGACTATCATATGCAGGTTCAGTAAGCAAGCTCATTTCATTCCCGTGAGGAAGACAATTAAAGTGGATCATATGGTGAAGTTGTTCATGGCGAACATCTTCAAGTATCATGGCTTGCCTACGTCTATCATTAGTGACCGTGATCCACGGATGACGAGTTTGTTTTGGAGAGGGTTGTTTGACAACATGGGTACAACTCTCAAGTTTTCATCGTCATTTCATCCACAGAAAGATGGTCAGTCAGAAGAGGCTAACTCTACAGTGTTGGATCTTCTCAAATGTTATGTGTCTGAGCACAAGCAACAATGGGAAAAGTATCTTCCTTTGGTGGAGTTTGCTTATAACAACACTGTACATAGCTCGACAGGCAAGGCGCCTTTTGAGATTGTAGAAGGAGGGAAGAAGGTACCACCCATTTTACGTACAAAGGATAAGATCTTTGAGGCTGATCAGTATGTGGAGAGCTTGGATGAAGCTTATCGGAGAGTTAAGTTGGCCCTCCAGAAAACTCAGCAGAAGCAAAAGAAAGCCGCAGACCGTCACAGACGTGATTTACAGTTTGCATTGGGTGATTGGGTTCTTTTGCGCTTTGAAAAGGCTAGACTCAAGAAGATGAAGGGTAAAGAGCGCTTATTCCCTAAGTTGAGCATGCGATATTATGGGCCTTTTCAGGTTTTGGAAAAGATTGGTGAGGTAACCTATCGTTTGAAGTTACCAGATCACTGGAGGATTCACAATGCTTTTCACGTGAGTCTTCTTAGACCTTTCCGTGGGGATGTGCCTGAGGATGTATCAGATGAGGCTCAGCCGGAAGTTGAGGAACTTGATGAGGTTCTGATTCCAGAGCAGATACTGGCACATAAAGAAAGGAAGGTACGAGGTAAAGTTTCCCGTCGCTATCTTGTGAAGTTCAAGAACTATTCACCGATGGATGCGAAGTGGATGGAGGAAGGTGACTTAACAGATTCACCTCAGGTTTTGCAGCTTTATCTCGATGCCTTTGAGTTAGAGCCGACTCTTATTGTGGCTCATTCAGGTTCAGCAGAGCATGGGTCTGGAGCATTACCTGATGCTCAAGAGGGGGGTAGCACCTCCACTCCCTTGATACAGACAGGCTCCGATGACATCTAGAAGTCGCTTGGTGCAGATTTTATCTCATCCGAAGGTACTGAGGCTGACAGTACATCTGTTTATGGGACTTCTATGATATATGTGTACTAGTCACATGGAGATTGTTGTGGATATGTATGGTTCACAGTGGTATACAACTTGGACTATTACTATGCCATTGGTTTGCAGTGAATGTTGATACATGTATATGGCTCAGAGAGATTGGGACGCTGATCTTGCCATATTGTATATTTCACTTTGGATATTTTGATGCATCACCAGAATGCAATCGAGGACGCTTGCCATCTTTCAAGAGGGGGGTATGTCATGGCCCTGTGAAAATGGAGCAGGACAAGTGTGGGCATGGTGGTTGCAGAGTCAGAATATTTTATGATTCACATGGGGGGTGCCCGGACAGTGTTTAAGATGTGTGGACATCCCTAGGTGTGAAGGGGGAACATTAAAACATTAAGTTTGAATGTTTATTGAAGTTTGCCCCTAGGCCTTAGTGGTCCTAGGAACTTATTAAGTTGGGGCCCTAGGGATTAAATTGGAAAGGAGTTTTCTCTCTCTTCACTCTCTCTCTTCCCTTTTTGGGGAGTCGTGTAGCAAAAGTGGAGCTCCCTTCATGCGCTTGTGAACAATCGTGGAAAAGCTCAAGAGGAAGGAGAAGGCGGCTGTTTTGCTGTGGCTGTAGCTGTTTTTCTGACCAGCATCATTTGATGCCTAATCAGGTTGTCAAATCCAAACCTTCAGCCTTGGAAGAGCACCATGTCCACCATGTCATGTGCGCACATGACAAACAGGCTGCCCTCACCCACTCTTTTTGGCCTCTACATTGACGAGATCTCGAGCTTCATTGTAGATTAGACGGGGCTGGTCCTACACTAGCAGGCATATTGATCCGCCTACTACTTTATGTAGATGGCATTGTCCTCCTTTCAGATTCAGCTGAGAGGCTTCTGAGACATTTGGATGCCTTATAGGATTTTTGCACTCAGTGGGACCCCCCCCCTCACATACAGAGGGGATCTTGTGGAGATTGTCCCATCCTATGTCTACCTTGGTGTCACTTTCAGTGGTCCATGCTTCCTGCAAAACATGCCAGAGTGACACGGGGATATGCAACCTTGAGTTTACTTGAGCAGCAGTGCTTTGAGGCACATTTCCAGGAGCCCAAGACGAAGGCTTGGCTTTTTGACACCCTCGCCACACCAGCCTTGATGTATGGAGTAGCATTCTGGGGGTCAGATTTATCCGTTGAGGATTGGCACCGAGTTGAGAGGCCCCAGGTCATGATGTTCTCCCGTATGATCCATATCAAACCATCAGTCTACACTAGATTGTCTAGGCAGAGTTTGCTGCAGCGCCAATGGTAGTGGATGCACTCTTCCGGACAGTCACATACATCCATCGCATGAGTCACATGGATCCCTACAGGTACCCAAGGCTTGCCGTGGAGTCCTTGAGACAACTAGCACTCAAGGGCCACCTTGGAGTATGGTACGCCGGAGTGTCCACTTGGTTCTTACACCAACCAGATTATTATATTGGATCTTCTATCACGTGCATCCCGCACTTGGATGCCATGTGGACATATCTGTACAACAGGTGTAGGACTTGGAGTGGTATTTGGTCCCTTGTGAGCCCCAGTCCCGGTCAAGTCAACCAGGGTTTTACTCTAAGAGTCTAGGGTCAGGTGTACAAGTCCCGTACATGGTCGTGGTCAGGTGTGCAAGTCCCATGCATGGAGCAGTGCCAGTTTGTATGGCGAGTCACCCTTTGGAATGATGTAAAGGTGCATTGGGGGCTCTGCCTCGGACACTGGTCGTAGGACTAGATGTCTTGTGGCATACCTATCTGCATATGTGGGGTGGTAGGCAAAGGGGCAGCCCTGTGGCCCGTGGGCCACACCAAAAGGGCTCAATGCCCTTGCCTACAAGGAGTGTAGCCTTGTGGGCCACCCTAGGGGCCAAGAGGCCCCATGGGGCTGCCAGTCAGCCAAGCCTAGAAGGCGTGGGCAGCAAGGCGGCTAGCCAAAGATGGCTGGGCAGTAGCCGGATATGACATATGGGAAAAAGTGCTTTTTCTGGTGCATAAACAGGTGGTGTACCTTTTTCCAGAAGACTGACCAGCGTTTACAAGAACTATATAAGCATGGGCTTGTCTAGGGATTCGACCATCTCATAATTCACAAAGTGCTGAAGTGATCCAAGGGCCAAAGGACAGCCAAGGAGAAACCAAGCAAGGTGAACTTGAAGGTCAAGAGTCAGGTCACTACAGGCTGTAGATTTACCACAGAAAGTCAGTCGTTTTTCGTCGTTCAATAAAGCAAATACACTAATCCTTGGTGGGGGTCCTTCAGAGGGTATTTGGGACCCAATTGGGTGTGCTTGTCTTTATTCTTCTTCTCTCTCTCCCTCTCTCTTGCACTCTGCTACATTGTGTAATCGTCAAGAACCAAGGTGCTGAATATTCCTTATCAAAGTGTAATCCTATCTGTAAGCTTCCACATGTTACATCTTCTTAGCCTCTACACCCATTGCACATGGATCACACCTTGAGAGATCCCACCGAAGATACACTTCTACAGAGATCACCTCCTCAAGCTCACTGAGGATGGAGGCCGGCTACCTAAGTGTTCACATCTCCCATGCCATGCGGATATGGCCTTAGAGTGGAGACAAGAAGAGCTGAGTGCGTCTTTAGAGCTGGGGAGCTCATATGGAGACCCAAGGAGGAGAGGGTTTGCCGATTATGCCACACAGAGGTTGAGACAGAGGAGCATTGCATATGTCGCTGCCCAATATAGTATGAGATCCAGTGGAGGTTTCACTGTTTGTTTTATGCGAGATTTGGCCCACTCTCCAGGATCATTGACTTCCCGGACTAACGTTGCTTAGGGCACTTCCTGCTCGAGCTCCACAGATACTGGGACACTTTCTTGAGAGAGCTTTGGTCACTGGTACCCCCACCCCTCCTCGCCAGCCAACCATCACTGGCTTCTTCCAGACCTAGGAGGAGGAGGAGGAGGACACCCATACAATGGATCCTCTGGACCCACCTTGCCCTGTCGTGGACCCACCTCGCCCGAGTAGAGTTACCTCGGACCGGGCCTCCACATTCCAATGTGCCCGATGCCCAAGAGATTGCAAAGTTCCCACGCGCTGGTCGGCTGCCAACCAGTTTGCAGACAATAGTGGTCGCTTCCAAGGACTGAACTTAAGAGGCAAGGAGCTGAAAATCCGCATTGGGAAAAGAGTAGGTGGGGAAGATGAGAGATGGTGGGAACAAGGGCAGATGATGGTTGTGGGTTCAGGGGACAGGTGGCGTGAAAAGGATGGGCAACGGCAGACAGGAGGGGCGGTGGATTCAGAGGGCGACGATGGCTGAGGGGAGGTGGCGGACCGAGGAAAAGACTGCAAGATCAGAGGGTGGCGCTGAGGGAGGGAGCGGTGGCAGACAGGAGAGGGTGACGATGGCTCGAAAAGGGGAAGAGGGCTCAGGGAGGGGGAGGCGCAGAAGCGTGCAAGGAGGGTTTGGCGTGAAGGCGAGGCAATAGGCAGGGCACGAAGGAGGCTTGGGGGGGGGGTTGGGGAGCGCAAGAACGCACAAGAGAGAAGGGGGAAGAGGGCAGGGGATCTCCAGCTCGAAGCTCGGCTATGAGTGCTCTTGCCAGTTGATTCTTACTCTTATCAATCTTTGGGATCCTTGACACTGCATTGGTGTCCACACCAAACAGGTTATGGCTCTCTAGCTTTTCTTGAGAGACACTACTTCTGGGCTCACCCTTAAGATCCACAGACGAAGAGCTTACTCTTTGATTCTATAACCGGTCTTGCAACCATGTATATAACGACTATTTGGGGACCAGATTTGGATAAAACTGGATAAAAATTGAAAGGTTGTAGATTACGTGTTTTTCACACTTATAAGGAGTAAGGTATCAGTTTCTCACGAGATTATGTCAGCAGAGTTTGGAGCTCGAGCCCTTGAAGTTGAAGCTTCACAAATTGTTTTTCTAATTGAATCGACACAAATATTGGAAAAATCAAAAGTTTGTTTGTTTTCTTGCCGTAATAGTAATGAACCTGTTTTTGGTAAGAAAGGATTGTTTTACATGGATGTGTGTGCAGTCTGTGCCTGCATGGGTGTGTGTGTGCCGTTTGTGCCTACATGTGTGTGTGCACGTCACCGTTAGCAGCTTTTGAACTTTTAAGTAATTGGCATTGCTGTGTTATGCCAGGAAGTTATTTAATTGCAATTGCTCTTACCACCACAGTGGCAGATTTCAGCTCTCCATTGAACTTACAAATATACAATCAGGCTGGCATAAAAGCACAGGCTGGTATGCTGCAACCACCAGTTCTTTGGCTTGCACATGCAATAAACCAGATTGTATCCAACAAGGCTGCAAAAGGGTTCTTGCATTTCATAATGGGATTTCTTCGCTATGTGCAGATGAGGAATTGATTGAGGGACCTTCACGAGTGTCACTTCACTGTCCAATAAGGTGGTTTTTTTTTTGCCTATTAGGGAATGGAAACCTTGCATGTTGATACAGGTCTCAAACAGGATCGGATAGGTACATGTTAAGTCTAAGACATGATGCCAAAACCTATTACCTTGACCATTCTACGCCACTATTTCATTTGTACTGATTATGGCTTTAAAAGCATGATGGCTTCAACTTTTTGCTATTACAAGTCCTCTGGCAATATGTTTTTGCCAATTCTCACATCTAATCCACCACTTGCAATGACGCCTTGCCAACGAGCTTGTAGTATCTTTATTAGTGTAACGGAGGAGGGTTTTTCCAGCAGGCTTCCTTCCTCCCATGCACGAGATCTGCTTTGAGGCATCTGTTTGAATAAATTTGTCCTTATGTAAGATGACAATTGAGTTGGGAAAGTGGTCTAGCATACGACGTTACCTGCTCTCAGAGGGTGTTGCAAAAGCACATTTGGATCACGATTGGTCCGAGGTTTGAGGGGCAGCTGCATGGCTTCTCTGTATACTGAAAACGAAGCTGGATAATCTGCAAGAACGGTGAATTCCATTGCTCAAGGGTTGGCTTTGTTTCTGGGCACATGCTTAAACTGATGTAACACTGTCATTTCTGGGTCATTTAAGTTTTCATGTACGATGTTTATGATGTCACAAAAAGCTAGGCTCAGTTTTGGTTATACAAGATATTGATTTTGACTGGGGTTTTGAGGAAAGGAGGGGAGAGGGATGGGGGGGAAGGGGGGGGAGACATGCATCCTGTCTACACTAGGCAGTTCTGGAGACTCCTTGAATCCTGGATGCGAGAGTATTTGCGATGTCTGTCACACGTGCATCCTATTGGTCCTGTCCACTCCCGGCTAGTTCAGGTGTGAACCCAGCTTACTCACGGGTACTTTTTCCTTGTGACTGGACACAGGTTTTTTCCCGTGTGAACACACTTATGTGTGTTGGGCACTTAGCCCTAGGATTTTTAGTACTCACTCTTACTTTCATTTCATATCATTATTGAGTACATCTTTTCCAGCACACTCACGTTTCTCTGTGCTTGAGGTTGTGTGTGTGTGTGTGTGTGTAGGCTAGCTGCCCTCCTACCCAACATTGGTATCAGAGCCTAGTTAGGGTTAGGGTTAGGGTTACACCTTGCTACCTCCCAACATTAGGGTTAGGGTTTACCCCCTCCTGCCCTTCAGCCTATCGTGCATACACGCCACTCACTTTAAAAAAAAAAAGTCGTGTTTTCTCTCCCTGCTGTTGGCGACTTGCACGTTTCTGTACGCTGCTCACAACCTGCTGCTGTATGACGCCGCCTGGACCGCCTGTACCGCCGTTGTTGTACGACGCCACCTGTACCGCCACCTATCAGATCTGTGCGCAGCGCTGCCGCCGCCGCCGCCTCTGCCGTCGCCCTCACAATCGCTGCCTTCAGATCAATGACTGTCGTCGTCGCCTTTGCATTGTACGCGTCGCCGCCTTCAGATCTGTGACGCGCCAATTGTACCTGCATCGTACAATTGTACCTGCATCGTACACTGCCCGTCGCCCCTGCATCGCCGTCACCTGCCTGGCGCCGCCTGTACGGTGCTGATCCAGTCCAGATCTGCAGCTGCCTACCCTGCGCCGCCCAGTTCCCTGCGCCGCCCTACTTAGTACCCAACATTGATGCTTGTTAGATCTGCGCTTGTCAGATCTATGCCGCCTTCACCTTCAGATTCACCTTCAGATCTACCCAACATTGCAAGGTTTGAGGGATTTGCAAATTTCTGACCTAAAATTGCACATTTTGCTTGTTGAAATTTGGGGCTTTTCACCATTGAGCCTGCAATTGCAACATTGGCACACATTGACATTGATTTCAGTAAATTTGGTGCATAATTGCACTAGAAATTTGGGGATTTTGCAAAAATTGGCACTATTTGCAAGCATTTTGGGTGTTACAAGCACATTTACTTGGCATTGAGGCATTTCCCCTAATTTTTTGGGTATTACAGGCACATTTGCTTGGCATTGGGGCATTTTTTCCAATTTTTTGGGATATTACAACATTTGGTACATGTGACAATCACTTTAGCAGATTTACAGGTGCAGATTCCTTTCAGATTTGGTCTAATTGGCTGCCTAAAAATTGGGACTTTTCTACATTGAGCCCATTTTTGCAACATTCGACCCATTTACCTTTGATTTTGACAGGATTTGAGCACTTGCAGCTTTTACAGGTATCAGTTGATTGTGTTTTTCACGGCACGTGTATACATTTGTGGTTTGTTGCAGGATATGTATGCCATTGTGGACACTTTGACAGATTTGCATCATCGTGCAGTACACTTGCAGATTTGGGACATGCATATGTATTTCTCGTGGTGAAGGAGTTTCCTTTCAGTCCATTGATTATCCTGCTATTTATCTCCCGCATTCTTACGGTTTTGCTGGGCATTGCCTACTCGTGGTGACTTGTGATAGATTTGTTGTGTTATCATGGCCAACAATAATAATGACCTCTTTGGAATGCTATCTCAAGAGGACAAGCTCAATGGGAATAACTACCCTATGTGGGCTTACATGATGCGTCATGTTTTGGTTGCCAAGAATGTATGGCTATATGTGGATGGCACTGAGGAGCGTCCTCTTGCACCTGCTGTCACGATTGTGACATATTTATGTATCAGATTCTCTCTTCATTGCTGATTCCTGTTGCAGATGCAAAGAGTAACCAGCCAAAAGGAACCCCTACCCTCGACTGGTTGCGACTCTTCGCCAAAGGATGTACCTCTTCATCGAATAGCCACATCCCTTCGACGAATGGTTGTATCCCTTGATGAATGGTTGTGCCTCTACATCGAATAGATACATCCCTTAGCCTAAAGTTGTACCCTTTCGTCTAAGGTCATGTCCTTTTGTCAAAGGACATGCCTCTTCAAATGTGTCTCTTCATCTCTTATATAAGAGACCTATTGTACTCAGTTTAATACAACAAGTCAATTCAATCTTGTCTCGAGTGTTCTCCTGAAGGTTCTTGTTCTAAGTTAATTACTTAAGTAGTAATTAGTACACAATATGCAGAATTAACAACATAATCCTTACACCTGCTCCAACAGAAGGTGAAGTGATTCCCGCTCACCCTCTGTAGGTCCACCTCGTCTTCCTCCTACTCAGCAGTAGCGTCCTTGGGATGCTAGGGATGCTCAAGCTCATGCGTTGATTGCTCTCTCGTGCCGCAGACATATCATTCCACACATTTGTTCTTGCACCACTGCAAAGGGTGCTTGGGGTACCTTGGCGGCGTTGTATTTAGGTCGCAATGAGGCTCGTGTAGCTTACCTTCGAGACAAGCTTAAGACTAACCTCATGCTTGAAGGTGACTCTATCGATCAGTACCTTACGCATGTGAAAGACCTACGAGAGCAGCTCATTAACATTGATTAGGTCTTGACAGATGGCTATCTTGTTCACACAGTTTTGCGTAATTTGCCCGACACTTACCAGACATTTGGCACCACTTTGCGGTTGTTGGCCGGCAATGCACCTAATGTGGTCACTTTTGACAACCTTGTGACTCTCTTGCTCAGTGAAGAGTAATCTCGTTCCAACAGGAACAACATGATGTCTACTGAGTCAGCAATGGCTGCTTCCTTTCGTGGGAATAGATCTGGGCCTAAACCTAACCCATCGGATCCTCCCAAGACAGAGGACAAGCCTGAAAAGAAAAAGCGCTGTAATTATTGCAAGAAAACAGGGCACACCATAGAGGAATGCAGGAAGCGTATTGAGAGCGAAAAAAAGAAGAAGCTGGCATCTTCTTCCACAGGTGCAAATTAGGCCAATTTGGCTACACATGTATCAGCCTTGACCCTTACGTCTTCATCACCTGTAGAGATGTCTTCTGGTGCCGTTGCTTTTGATGACTATGCTCTCTAGTCTGTACTCCGTGGCAGGCATTGTCTGGCAGATGCATTTCAAGGGGGGGGATTTTACTTATCCACATGTAGTTGATGATGCCTCATGGTCACTTATGCTTGTTGACCCTTATGCTTGTCTATGCTAGACGCTTTCTCTTATGTGATGTCTACTGGAGATGCCTTTTATGCTGTTTTCCCTTGCAGCGGGATTGTTTCTACAATGTTGACATTGTCACTTTCTCACATGTGATGTTTACTGGGAGTGCCTTCTACAAGCTTGGCCACTGTTGACTTGCTCTCATGGTTTTGACATGTCACATGTATATTATTCATTGTGGGATTATGCATCTTTACACTTGCCATACATGCCACTGATCATGGCATTGCTGAAAGTTTACCTATCCTCTCATAGCATTGGTTGATGCCTGCCTCGAGCCTCCACTTTTTCTCCCCATTTTCAGCTTTTCCCATTGTTGAATTTTTACTTTTATCAACCCTACCATTGTTGATTTTTACTCATTAGATCCTCCATTGATGAGTTTCTCTCTTGCAGCTTACATTGCATGTCTCACAGGCATGACTTTTGGATCCTATTGCCTTTACACATGCGTATATCTGCCACCTCTTCTTTACAGAGCAATGATGTGGATTACATGCAGCTCAGCTTGGCATTTGGATGCTTGCCTTCATGGGGGGTATTATGCGATGCCTCTTGATTTGATGCAGTTGATGTCCACATGATCTTTGCCATGCATTTCAGGTGATGCGTTTATGTACTACTGTGCTCTAGCATGAGCTCTATGACATTGGGGATTCTCCTTTTCTCCGTCATATAGTGCTTGCTTTTTCCATTGGCACTGCAGTTCACTCTTACTGTGGAGCATAGTGCAGGGCAGCATTCACAGCTTTATCACCTTGCTGCTACCCGTTCACACCATTCACTTGAGGGGGGTTTGTTGGTCCTGTCCACTCCCGGCTAGTTTAGGTGTGAACCCAGCTTACTCACGGGCACTTTTTCCCTGTGATTGGACACAAGTTTTTTCCCCGTGTGAACACACTTATGTGTGTTGGGCACTTAGCCCTAGGCTTTTTAGTACTCACTTGTACTTTCATTTCATATCATTATTGAGTACATCTTTTCCAGCACTCTCACGTTTCTCTGTGTGTGTGTGTGTGTGCAGGCTAGCTGCCCTCCTGCCCAACACATCCCACACGTGGATGCCATGGACATGATTTTGCAAGAAGTTGCAAGCCCTACTGCTGGACACCTGGTCCCTTGTGAGACCTTGTCCTGGGACATGTCAACGAGTGTGCCACCACAAGAATGCAAGGGTCATGTGTGCATGTCCTGCTTAGGTCAAGTCAGATGTAACCCTCTTGAATGGTGTATTGATGTTACAGGCACTTATTAGGTTAGTAGAGGGGCGTACGGGCATCAGTTAGAGTCTTAGGTTTAGGTAGAGGAGCGTGTGTATGTGTGAACTCATTGTTAGCATGGTAGCTAGCAATATATATTAGGGTTTGTGGTGGCTAGTTGGTGCCATGGGCTGTGGACAGCCTATTGGCCAGCAGGAGGAAGACCATACGGGGTGCCTATGCATAGGCGCCTATCCCAGAAGTGTGAAATGTATCAAATATGTGAATATTTGTCCTCTTTTGCAAGTAGTCCAGCCCATATCCCCAGTTGGCCATTAGAGACAGCTCCATATTCACTATTTAAGAGTGCTCCCGGGCTTTGTCTTCTCATCTGAGATATTTGCCATAAGTCCTTGCTTGTGCACATGCATTGGGCAGGTAAAACGCAAGGGGAAGGTGCTGAAAACTGAGGCGACCTTTTGTGGAAGGAAAACACAACCCATTGCGGTCATCTGGATGATTAACGCAAGCATCAGTAGCTGTCCAGATTGTACAGCAGATGTTTGTCCCCTTCTCGGGTGCTCTGTAGAGGTCCAAAGTCAGAGGTTTTGTGCTGATTTTCAGCCAACAGTCAGTTGATTACTCATTCAGTAATACAAGCAAATACACCTTCACGGTGGGGGCCCTCCTTTGGGACCCAATATAGTGTACTCTCTCCCGCTTCTTTTTCTTTGTATGTGCAAATGCAAATCGTCAAGTTTGAATGCTGAATTTTGCTCTAATCAAGTTAACGATTCTACTCCAAGTCCCCGCTTGCTACAATCTCTGTCCAAATAATTGATAGTGCATGAATGATGTGGAAAGTCTGGCTGCCTCAATGGCCTTTGTATTGTGAGATCACTGTACCTGCCTCAATGGCCATGCTGTCAGGCCTCCAATTATCTCCCAGTAGGTATTTGCAGCTGAGTAACGTGACCAGAACGGTGATAGAGATTAAATTCAAGGAGATGATTTGCATAGTGCCTCTGTCAACATATACGGCCTGGTCAGCAGTCGAGGTCCCCCAGTAGAAAACTTGAGGCCCAGCCTCATGACCCATCCATGTGAGTCGAAACTCCTGATATCAAGACAAACGTTGCAATCGTGTGCTGTGCTCTGTTATCGTTATTTAATGGATGGCTATATTAAAGCGGGCCTTTAACTTGTGTAGTTATGAAATGGCCCAATTATTAATCTTAATGATCAATAAAGATTAGATGATAATACATGCAAGGGTGCATTGTACTGGGATGCTGTTCACCTGTATGGAGGGGGTTTGAAGGCTATATCCTGATAGAACATCATATGCATGTGTTTTTTTTTTTTTTTTTTTTTGGGGGGGGGGGGGGTGCAGTCACAAACGCATCACATCACCTGTTAAAGGATCTTCATGCAAGCATCATCAGGTACGTTGCTTTACTGTGAATAAATTCAAAGCATTTTCTTTATGCCGATTTGATGGCAACAATCTCTCTTTTCCACAAGTTCTACTCAGAGCCAAACATTCCAGCTTTGATTTCCCTCCTACAGTGCTTTGACTACAATAGTTTCATGGAAATCAACTCTAGAAGGCCTGCATGGCGATGTCCATATTGCAACCGGCATGTCAGTTTCCCCGATCTGCGGCTTGACCTGCAAATGTTAAAGGTTCGTGAAGGTTGATGGTGATAGTTTACGGCTCTGCATGTGCCTGTATACTATAAATGTTCTGAGGATTAACCTTACTGTTTTGAACAGATTCTAAAGGAAGTTCAGGACAATGCCATGGACGTGATGGTTTCTGATGATGGGTCCTGGGAAACACTAAAGAATGATGAGAACACAGGCTCATCTCAGATGCGCAGAAAAAAAGATCAGAATTCACCAAACAGCTTGGGAGAGAGTTCCGCTGAAGATGGAGAAATTTGTTTGGGGAAAAATGATACAAATTATGTTGATTTGTCAGACAATGAGGAGCAGGAAAGGCAAGATCGTGATGATGCATGTGATTCCTTTTCTGTAGCCAGTATAGGTGGTGGTCATGATGGAGAGATGGAAGAGAGAAAGCCTGATGTAAGGGATATCAACTTAGCGATGGCAGCATCTTCGACTCATGGGCAGGTCAATGCTTCATCTTCTGCACATCCACAACTTCAGTTCTTGCGTTTGAATCCCACCATTTCAATGATTTTATAGAGTTGCAAGGTTTTCATGTTTAATCTAATTTAGTAACAAGGAAGCAGAGCTTGCACCTGCTCTTTTGTGGGCCTCACTGGAGCTTTGACTCTGAATGCTGAATCTGATTTCATGTGTGTTTTCATGCACTACTATAGATAGAAGCTAGCCGGGAGGAAAGCTGTATGGCCACTTCTTTAGTCAATGCTGCAGAACCAGTTGTTGCAGTCCCTCATGGCAACAGTAATCACAGTACAACTCTCACAGCACAAGCATTACCCAATGAAGGAGCTGGAAATATTGCTCCAGTTAATCTTGTAGAGAGGCAAGCAAACAGAGAGATAAGCAGATCACCAATAGCTATACAGGCTTTGCCTGCCCAAACAGCAATCCTGAACCCCAATTTCCGCGCCCGCTCACGCACAAGTTCTCAGCCGAATTCACCTGCACAAGCGAGTGGTGCAGTTCATCCTCCAGTCGCCACTAATAGTAGTCAATTTGGGGTTAATCAAAGGCCCCTTCAAGTGCAGCTGCCTAGTTTTGTTGGCATTCAGGATGGTCAAGTGTTACTGAATACTGGGCAGCATCAGCAACTTCAGCAAGATGTCCAGGAGTTTTTGAGTACCAGTCAGTTACAGCAGGTATCAATCACTCAAACACATATAGCTGTCTACTTTATTGATTGCATCCTGCTTAGAAACATAAAGATCATACGATACTTGAACACTTGTGTCGGGCTCACTGTCTCACAATTTACTTGCACTGAAATCAGATAATACTAGGAGAGATTGCAATACTTCACACTGATGGAGTATTTACTCCTCACAGACATAGGCACCGACATACACAGGGCTCCCCTGAGAGAACTGATTATGTGCAATCCACTCACTTATATAGGCTTGGAGTCTGTAATAAAAACAGTTTTAAGTCGTTAATACTAACGGCAATAATTATAAGCCTAACCTCAGTTATAAAGCCAGCTTAGTTATGTTGGTTATAACATTACCTCTCATGATGTAGCACTAACTATTAATTGACATGTCTATAGAAATTCTAGTCCTCATTGTTGGGCCACCTTTTTGGCTTGCTTTTCTTCAAGGTAGGCTCGGGTTCTTGTTCTGTGGCTTGGTCTTCTCAATCAACCATCACAAGATGGTCTTTTGCTGCTTGGTAGTGGGATTTTCAACCAACTTTGATTAACACCCAGTCTGCACCATAACCTACTGGCCATTTAAATTATGGGAAAAACTGCCCTTGAGCTTGTGATGCCAATGAAGCAATTGCAATGGTGATAACATTCCTAGTTTGGAAAGTAAGTAGATTATTTTTCTTGAGAAAGTCGGTCTTTCTGACATGATCCCCATTGTGTTTACAAACAAATGTACATCCCTTTGGATCTGCATATTCCTGCAGTACGCCCACTTGTCCCACGAGGATTTTGAAACCTCAGCTTTCTCCTTCCTTTTCAGCACTTGCATAAACACTGAGTGGGATGTGCAAGTATCCGTCACTCCCTTGAGAGAGCAAATGATCTTTTTTCTCAAGTTATTGGGCTTGTGGTCGTAGCCTACACGAGTGGAACTTGACTACTCTTCCACAAAGAAGTTGTCCATGAGGAGCTGCAAAGAGCTTTGGTGGGTGGTGAGGACGACGTCTGGACGCTATAGGAACACCATGTCACAGTTTGCAGCACTGCGATATGTGAGAAAATCTTAGTGGAGCTGGCTTGGGACATGCTGGTTGGACGAGACAGACGCGTTATGGGGGGTTGACAGGTGCCATGTGATGCTGGCTATCAAAGTGGTGTTGACAAGGATGCCAAGGTAATCCCCTTTATCAACATGGCCATAGCACCTGTCAAGCCTGCTTGGGACGTTGCACCAAGCATTGGTTCTTTGACACTTTAGTGCGCCCTGCCTTCTGAAAGGGAAAATAGAGACTGCAGGTGATGATGCTTTCCACATGATCCAGAGTAAGCCATCGTAGCCAAATGAAATCATCTTGGCTGAGTATGCAGCACCCCCTGGGTCATAGATGCACTCTTTCAGACTATCACATACATATGCCGTGTGTATAGTTTCCACATCTGGTCCTTGAGTCTTCCATGCACCTTACACAACAGGGACAGAGCAGATCATTATACTCACGGGTGGAGGCCAGCTGGTTTGACCGACATGGCCTTTAGATGGACTGCCTTCTCCCCTTCGAGTATAGTCTGGACTCTCCTTTTTTGGATCTCTCCAGGCTAGAGATCAACCGTCTTATCCGTCTTGATCTCACAGGGCTTCATACACACTGCACATGGGCGTCCCCACTGGAGCTCCCTATGAAGTTCCAGTTCTACAGAGAGCACTTGTTGCAAGTTTTTGAGGATGGATTCATTGCGAGTCTGAGGTACCGGTACCTTCATAGGCACACATCACATGCCATGCGGATTGCCATTGGCTAGTTGAGAGTATCACACCGTCTACGGATTGTTTTGTTGTGTTTTTTTTTTTGTTTGTTTGTTTTTAAAAAAAAATTAATGTCTTAATTAAAAGTCTTTGTTTGATATTATCTTTTGATTTCCTCTCCTTAGTAGCTAGGTTTGTTAGTTTATTTATTTTTGATCTTTCAAATGCTTTGTTTTTGTCTTTGTCCCTCTTCACTATTATTTCTTTCTCAAATCTCTCAATTCGTAAGTTGAGATTTTTCTGACCTTATGAAGGTATATATCACACCGTCTACGGATTGAGACTGGTAGAGCATATGGCATTCCTTGGGAGAGGCACGGGTATGCATGATTGGGGAGGTGGAGATAGAGCACATGTTCAGATGCCCACCCTACTATTAGATTTGGGGAGATTCCGTTATCTTTTTCAAGATGGATTTGGCCCTCTAATGGGTCATGCAGTACAAGGACTAGAGATGTTGAGGCATGTATTTCTGAGCTTCGCCATCATAGAGAGGTCATGCTGAGGCAGCACACTGAGAGAGACAGCCAGTGTGGCGCATCCCAGACCTCCAATACAGATTTCTTTTGGTCACAGCCAATGACCACAGATGCCCAACTGGAGCAGCAGCAGGACCAGCCAGGTCCACAACGGCCTACATGAACGCATGATCCTCTGGCCCCACTTACACTGGGTGTCACTAGTGAGTGATCAGCGATCCCTTCTGAGAGCCAGATGCCCCAGATCTCAGAGGCCTCTTCCCTCGCCCGGGAGCTCCAGATCCAAGATATCCTTCGCGAGCATGGCGAGCTCTCATCACAGAGGGAGATGCCATGGCTGCTTTGCGCTCTATTTTGGAGGAGTACGGTATCACTGTATCACCACGGTCCACATATTGTCATCATGTAGCATCACATGGATACTTAAGCTTATGTAGCTAGTTTTGTATTCCATGGGTCTGTATTCATCATGGATACATTGTACTACCTTTTTGGTCTTCTAGACCCTATGGGTCTTTTGAAGATGTTGACTCTATGTGTGTGTTGTGTACTATGAACATGAGACGCGTATCCGTGTGATTCCATTTTTTTTTGGGGGGGGGGGGAAAAGATCCTTCAATTAGTTAAAGAAAAACAGCCACAAAGGGCTAGGTACAACCACAAAGGGCTAAATACAAACTCGCCTCATTTAAGGGCGGGAATGAAATGATCATAAGGGGAAGAGACGCTTCTCCTCCAGCTGGCCGCTTTGTAAGGAGAAGGCTATCTCATACGGGGGAAGGGGGGGGGAGGGTGGGTGGGGTGGGGACAATCACACAGGTGGTCTGTAATGCCAAATGGGGTCACCGCCTCTATCTGTGAGGACAAGGCTAGGCCTCCAAAGTCTCAAGAAAGCTTCCCGCCGCTTCCACATGCGGTCAGATTCTCGTTGTAACTTACCCTCACTGACCGCGGAGGGTGTGATGATAGCAAGCCATATGCTCCTGATGGTCTCTGCTAGCGGATTGTGGGCACCCTCGATGGCCTCGGCCCTCACTGCATCTAGCATGCCAAATGTGCCAGGCTGCTATGCTACGGCAAATATGCTACGGCAAATCTCCCATCTCTGGCATGAGCTTGGCTGCCAGTTGCCTGTAGGTGGGGCTGTGACTGGTACTGCTGTAGTAAGATGGTGTGAGACCTGAAGGCCTAGCC
This sequence comes from Cibotium barometz, assembly GCF_041138505.1. NCBI lineage: Eukaryota > Viridiplantae > Streptophyta > Polypodiopsida > Cyatheales > Cibotiaceae > Cibotium > Cibotium barometz. The sequence continues at coordinate 19,241,464 of NC_141073.1, forward strand.
CTCCCCCATCCTCCTCATAAGCCGTGACCACTCCAGCCTCTGTGGCCCAAGCGATGGTGCCCCATGTGATGATTCAGGTCGGTGCCCTGTCCATAGAGAAGATGTGGAGAATCCGTTGCCAAATCTGCTGAGCCTTTGGGCAATCCCAAAGGCAATGTCTCTAAGTCTCTTGGAGGTGGCCGCACCGCGGGTAAGCCATTGGTCGAACGCCAACTTCCAGCCAACTTGAGCCAAGTACCGACCGCCAAACTCCTATGTGCCATCAACCAAAGAAAGAGGATGATCTTTCTTGGCTGAAAACCAAAGAAAGAGGATGATCTTTCTTGGCTGAAAGCTGTCCCACAGTCTCTTCCAGAAATGTGAAAGGAAACGTTGTGAGAGGCCTTGAGACTGCCAATGTGCTACTGCTGCCGGTGTGCCATCTATCTCAAGCATTTGGATCGTGCGGCCTAGCCGCGGAGTATATGCAAAGAAGGGGGCATCCAGAGTCTCCTCCCGATCCGCTGGATCATGCCAAGTCCACTCTCCCGAGTCCCACTGAAGGCAGCGAGAGGTCGGCACTCCCATATCCAAAGCCGCCATAATCCGGAGGTGGATCAATATGCCATTCCCGTGCCCGAAAACCAATCACCCTCAGCCTCTGCTAGGTTCAACCACTAAAATCTTCTAAGGGAAGCTCAGATCTCTCTAGTCTGCCATGGGATCCAATAGAAAAAGTGAGCAGACCACTGTTCTCATCTGCTCTGTGTACTACCGCGAGGATATCATGTCTGGTAAACATGCCTAGCCACACGGGGGGAGGGGGGGGGGGTGTCGGCCACTCTTGAGGGATAGCTGAGTCGATGTCGATACTGAATCTATCTCTACCCCGGATCCCTGTCAAGCCTCTCTCCTTCACCTCCGGGAGTAACTGCCTGTGGGCGATCCAATCTCCAAGAGACCTGGCTGGTCCTATGCTCAAGGCGCCCCAAGAAACATGCGATTGGGCCCCTAGCATGTGGCCACTGGTTAAACGGATCAAGGGGTTCCAGACCAAAGGTTTCCGAAGCCACTCCTTTGAGGCAATTGGAGCTATTTGTCTGAGGGCTGGCCTAAGATGATCCCAAGCACGAAGTAAACTGGCTGCAAATTTGTCCTCAAAAGCCGGGCTAAAACCACGGGCTCGCATCTTTGTGAAGATCCATCTGGAACTCTGCGGCCAAGGGCCCCCAAGACTCCAAGTGCGGGCTTAAATCCGGGCCAACAGGAAATCCTTCCAGGGCTCACCACCGGGAAGGAGGCCTCTAACTATCAACTTGCCTAGCAGGGTGCGGCTCTGGATAGCAGGGTCGATGAGGCCTAGTCCCCCTCTGCGACGTGGCTGAATGATCACTCTCCATGTCACCTTGGCCCTGGCTGGCCTCCCATCACTTTTGGCCCATAAGAAGTTCCGGATCAATCGTTGTACCTGGCCAATACAAGCTCGAGAAAAGGCCCAGCACGAAGTGATGTACCACATGGTGGTGGCAAGAAGTACCTGGTTCGCCGCCACCACCCTGCTTGCTAGGGAGAGCCTCGCTGATCTCCAATATAGAAGCTTCTTCCGAATACTCAGAATCGGGCGCGAGTTGTTGCTCGGGAGAGAGATCAATGCCAACATGGCAACCGAGATAACGAACTGGAGTGCCCCTCGGGATCCACTGGAAATTCTCAACTAGTAGCCTGGTCGGAGGAGCGGGTGCTGAGCCTACCCAAAAACCACGCGACTTGTGCGAGTTGATCTGTGCTCTTGATGCGCGGCAGAAAATCTCGATCGCCTTCGCAAATCTCTGTAGATTCCCCACATCTCCTGCAAGTAAAGCTGTTGTGTCGTCTGCAAACTCTAAGTCCAGCAGCTCCCCCTGTGTGTGGAGGGGAAGACACAATCCTTGAAGCCCGGTGTCTTGGGCGGAGAGAAAACTACTCATGGTCTCGACGACGAATAGGAAGAGGTAAGGTGCTAGAGGACAGCCTTGTCTAACCGAGCGGGAGAGGGGGAATGTCAAAACCCCACGAATCCCCTCGTGATCGTTCTTGGTACGTGACTCGAATCCTGCAAACAACAAACAAACAAACAAGCAAGGGCTTAGGGGGTGCAGGCCTGACTCACCTCCCAACCATGACAGCCGTGGGCAAGCCCATAGTCTTGGCTGTCCCCACCGAGCCACGAGCTGAGCTAACTAGGTTGACGTACCGACCAATCTCCTCCTCGCGACGTCCCATACCGCCACGAAGCTGCCCTCGCGGGCCTCGAGATTGCTGTCGGCCTCGGCTGCATAAAGCAAGTGCACGTCTGCACTAGATCCAGGCTCCAAGACCATAGAGCTCTCACAAACTCACGAGACTCTCTATATCCCAATAACTAACCTTGGCCACCCTTTTATAGGCTCTTGGCCGGTCATCGGGCGTCCACACTTGGGCGCCCGCCCGTCCATACTTGGGTGCCGCCCGTTAGTATTTCCCTAACTCAGCTCGTCAATCAGCCTGCCTAGTTCCAAGCTTCCCCAAGCCTCGAAACTCGTCTTGCGTGCGTGTAGCACACGGTAGATACACACAAACCAGCTACGAAAAACCCCAAAAGAGTAGTGGGATCCATCTTTGTAGCTTTCATCTGCAAGTCACGAAACTTCTGGAGGTGGACCTCATAAGTGAGGTGCTGCGAGGTCATGGTCAAAGCTGAAAACCGGGCAACAACATCATAATCAGATTTTTAAGAGTTCAAAGTAGCTCTCGAAGCTTCTTCGACGGAACGTCAGGCACAAATCGCAGCCCAGATGCAAGCTTTGCAGAACTCCATCGCTCTCTTGACCACTATCCTCTCTACTTTCTCGGGTATGGATACCTTGGCCTCTGCTTTAGGCCCCAAGATTACTCCGGAACCGTTCGGGGGCGAGCAAAAGCAGCGCACCAAGGAGATCGTGGACACGTGGCTACATAAGTGGCAAGTTCACTTTCAGTTTCATGCATATGATGGAAAGAAGATCCAGTTAGCAGCAGGTTTCCTGTCCGGCAAAGCTTTGCTTTGGTGGAAGGAACTCAACCCTAAACGTTTGACTTGGGCACAATTCGAAGACGTCTTCAAGAAAGAATTCCTCAAGAAAGAGGATGATTATGATGTTGTTGCCCGGTTTTCAGCTTTGACCATGACCTCGCAGCACCTCACTTATGAGGTCTACCTCCAGAAGTTTCGTGACTTGCAGATGAAAGCTACAAAGATGGATCCTACTACTCTTTTGGGGTTTTTCGTAGCTGGTTTACCAGACTCGTACTGTTTACAGGTTAAAAATAACAAATGTAAAACATTGGACGAGGCCATTCATTCAGCTCGTATCTATGATGATACAATGGTCTCTTCCAAGTCGAAACCCGTTACCGAGTAGGGGAACAAGCATAAAAGAAAGTTCTCCGCACCTATGGCTAACACGACAGCAGGAAAGTCTTCGGACCAACCTTCGAAGAATTCAAGTTCGACACCAGCGAAGAAGAAACGACTCCTTAGGGCTTTAAAGCTCAAGAAGGAAGGACGTTGTTTTATCTACGAAGAAAAAGGACACATGCGTACGAGTGCCCAAAGCAAAAGGATACCAAGACAAACGCAGGACCCAAGCCAAAGGCAGCTAATCCGTTGTCTTTGACAGGTACGTCAATTACTGTACTTTCTCGCCCTAGTACTTGTTCTGATTGTGTGTTCAATTCTAAAGTATTTGGCTTGCATGATCTTCTCCGAGTTTATGGAGAAGTGAATGGCCATAAGATTCACATTCTTCTAGATCCTGGTAGCTCACACAACTTTGTTAACTACAAACTTGTGCAGAAATTGAGTCTTGATACGACACCTAGCGATCATACCTATGAGGTACGCCTACCTGCGGGAAGGCAAGTTTGGGATCGAAAGGTGGAGATGCTTCCAATCCAGATTCAGGACTACAAAGACACTCTGGAATGCTATGTTACGCATCTAGAAAATGTAGACTTGTTATTAGAGATTGAGTAGTTTAAGACTCTTCACGTCTAGATAGATTGGTCTAGTCATATTTTTTCTTTTCAGCATAGGGACACCAAGTATAGTATTTTAGGTGATTGTATTCATCCCTCTCAGGGACCTCTTGTAAATACAATTGATTTTGGAAATATAATGGATTCTTCTTTGTATACCGCTTTCTCGTGATCGATCTTGGTTTGAGACTCGAAACCTGCAAACAAACGAACAAACAAACAAGCAAGGGGGTGCAGGCCTGACTCACCTCCCAACCATGACAGCCATGGGCAAGCCCACAGTCTTGGCTGTCCCCACCGAGTCACGAGCTGAGCTAACTAGGTTGACGTACCGACCAATCTCCTCCTCGCGACGTCCCATACCACCACGAAGCTGCCCTCGCGGGCCTCGAGATGCTGCCGGCCTCGGCTGCATAAAGCAGGTGCATGTCTGCACTAGATCCAGGCTCCAAGACCATAGAGCTCTCACAAACTCGCGAGACTCTCTATATCCCAATAACTAACCTTGGCCACCCTTTTATAGGCTCTTGGCCGGTCATCGGGCGTCCACACTTGGACTAACTAACCTTGGCCACCCTTTTATAGGCTCTTGGCCGGTCATCGGGCGTCCACACTTGGGCACCTGCCCGTCCATACTTGGGTGCCCGCCCGTTAGTATTTCCCTAACTTAGCTCGCCAATCAGCCTGCCTAGTTCCAAGCTTCCCCAAGCCTCGAAACTAGTCTTGCGTGCGTGTAGCACACGGTAGATACACACTGTGCACATGACAGGGAATCTGTCGCCCTAGGCTTCCTCAATGAGAACCTGGCTGTGTGAGGCTGAGTAAAGTCCTGAGACTCCACGAATCTTGAGACTCTATGGGGAATCCCATCCGGCTCATTGTGCCCTCCAAAAAGCTCTAATCCACCCTATCATAAGCTTTCTCAAAGTCTAGGAGTAGCACAATGAGGTCTTGCTGCCACATCTTGGCCGAAGATATCGCCTCCCAGAAGGTAAAGATGTTGTCTAGAATGCTCCGATCCTGAACAAAGCCGGTTTGAGTGTCATGGATCAAGGCCCGGTCTGAGTGTCATGGATCAAGTCTGGGAGAAAAGGCTGAAGTCTCTTGCTGATGGCCTTGGCCAAGATCTTATAGGCTATCCCTAGAAGAGTGATGGGTCTCCACTGTCGGATCTCCAATCTATCACCACCTTCCTTGGGAATCAAGTGAATCAAGCCCTCTGAGAGCCTCTTTGGCATGGCACCTGTGATCATAATCTCATCGAAAGCAGCTCGAAGGCCACCTTCCATGAGGTCCCAATGGCGAAGAAAGAAGGAGACTGGAAGCCCGTCTACCCCCGGGCATTTGCCCCTGGGAAGTGCTGTCAATGCCTCCGCTAACTCCTTAGCAGTAAATGGTGTCAATAAGAATGACTGAAGAGAAGGGGGGAACCACCTCCCTCGTATGCCGCTAGACCCTCTCGTGTGCATCCACCACTTGGCGTCCACCACTTGTGGAGATGCTGGGCCACCTGTGAGAAGGGATCGAAAAAAGTCCATGGCGATGGCTCTCACCTGGGGGGATTTGAAACAATAGCTCCGTCCTGGCCACGCAACTTGCAAATGTTGTATCTCCTCCTGTGGGGGATGGCTATCTCAAAGAAATCCCCTGTGACTCTGTCTCGCCGGCCTGAGTTTAGAAAGAGGCCCTAGCATGATACCTGTACTCCACCCTCCTCTGCTCTATGGATCTAATCTCCGTGTGAGCGGTGGCCAGTTGACTCTCGATCCATTGGCTATTCGGGGATCTCTCCTGAAGCCATTGTAAAGAGGCAAGACGACTCCTCAAACTCCTCTCTTGCTCTCGAAAACCCTCTAATCGGCTCTGGGCTGCCTCCTGCAAGAAACTGCTGATCTCCCCTAAGCCCTCATCCAATGTGCATGTAGCAGCGCTTGAAAGAAAATCCAATCCCGCCCATATCTACTCTATCCTACTGCATATCTTGGGGTCTTGAATGAGGCTGTCTGGAATCCTCGACCTCACATGCTTGTCGTGCCTCCAGGGGTCCTCTAAGGACAGAATAACCGGGGCATGATCAGAAAATGAAGTGACTGCCAAAATACCAATCATACCCCCTCGGCTGCAAGCCAACTCATCAACATAAAACTTGTCTAGTCTAGAGAGGTTGGGGCCGGTGCTGCTCCTATCTGATCTCGAGAAGCAAAGGCTCCCAGGGCTACGCCCAGGCCCCAAACTCAAGAAGATGCCAAGGGTCCTGCCCCTGACTGCAAGAATCATCTCCTCCCAGGCTGAATACTTTGCTCCTAAAAGTGTGGCCATGCCACCTCCAAGCCTGTCCTCTGCCACCTCTAAAATGTTAAAGTCACCGCCCAAGCACCAAAAGTCAGCCCGAGGGAGGGCATGCCGGAATGAGGTCCAAAAGAGGGCCCTACCTGCAGAAGCGTTCGGAGCATAAACGTCGAGGAAGCCAATGCTATCCTCTCCAATAGTAATGGTAATCCACTGTGCACGCCCTGGGACAATGACTCCTGAACCAGTCACATTGCCAGTAGCAGTTGCTCAACACTGACAGATATACACACCCCTCCTTGCACCCAGAGGGGCCGAAGGATGGGGACCAGAAAGTGACTCTTGCTTGGAAGAATCTTCTCGCATTTGCGGGTGCGCCCCTCTGAGAAATGATGCTCGTGGAGGAAAAGAATGTCTATGGGTCCCCCCACCATGGCCCTTTGAAGCTCGCCTCGTAGGACGCCTCGTCTATGAAAGCACTGAGGCCCCCCTAAACCTTGAATGTTCCGCATATCAATCTCTGTGTGATGCGGCACTAGCGGAACTGCTCTCCACTTGAAGAGTCTTGGGCAAGGGTTTAGATGGGGAATAATCACAATCTGTGCGGGGGCGAAGGAGCGCCAGGTGGGCACTAATCTTGTCCTCCATGTGACGCCACTATGTACGAGCACATGCATATGCATACTCCGGACTCGATCGATCACAGTGGAGGTATTTGTGGGAAGAGGTACCGCAACAGAAGTATGCATGAATACAAAGAGCAACACCTCCAGGCTGGAGACTACCATCTTCCCGATCTGGCCTCGATGGGCTGAACCTCCAAGCTCCATCCTAGCCAGAGGCCAAAAATGGGTAAGAATGTTGGTGATGCGAAGATTGTGGAGATGGTGGGAGAGCTCGACTGCCTGACCCTGGATGGCAGTTGCCACCAACTCGGGATCCATCATCCCACTTTGTCCCCGGGGCTGCACTGAAGGGGAAAGAGAAGATCATTGTGCCATTATCTAACGTAGAGGGCCTAGAGTGGTGAAAAACCACACATACCCGAACAGGGGCTACTGTCTCCTCAAACATGTCGGTCCCTTCCGTCGGCACACATCGGAAGAAACTGTAGTCCACAGGTTGCCCTAGGATCCTGGGGCCCCACTTGGGGACTTTGGCGGGAGAGCTCTCATCGGGGAGGCAGCAATGGTCATCTCTACCAGCTCAAAAAATCAGTGAATCAAGGATCTCGCAGGCTGCCTCCGCTCCGGGTCTGGGGCTGTTGAGGGGCAATGAGAGTGCTCTGGAGAGGCAGATGGGGGGGAGGGAGGGCTCGGATGATGAAGACGGCGTGGAGTGAATTGTGGCAGGTATAGTCGGTGTTGAGGTTGGGGGAGGAGGGAAAGGAGGTGGGGAGTCGGGGAGGGAGGGCGGAGGGGCAAAGAGGCCGGGGAGGGGTGCTGCTATGAGAGATCCACTTGAGAGGAAAGTTGTGGGGAGGGGCCCGCCGGGCCTTAGAGAGGCTGGCCGGCCTCTCAGAACACTGGGGGTCGGGATGGAATCTCAAGGAGGGATCAGCCGCCATACTGGTGGGGCCGGAGGGGCCTACTCCGAGATTGGAGAGGGCACATCACCAACGGGAAAATGCTGAGATAAATGCTTGTAACGGACCACGGTTCTCTTACAGAACCGAATCCTCTTGAGATTTGCCAACTTGGGTTGTCTGGCGCGCAGCGGCTTCGCTCGGCTCTGGTGGTTGTCTAGCAGCCCGGGTGCAGGCCAACTGTCCACGACTCGCCGACAGCTAGGTCACCTGAAGTCGGGGCCTGGTGCTCTGCTACTTGAGGGCCTGCCTCTCTCTCTACCCCCTGGTGAGGATCAACACGAGAATTGGGGGGAGGAACCACTGGAGGCGGTCTCTTGGATTGCTGCCGAGGGCAAGCTCTGGCTAAATGACCCATCTATCTGCAAATGAAGCATTGGCCTGGAAGGCTTGAATATTCCACCTGCTGCTGTATGGGATCGCCTTGGAGGCTAGGAATAGATATACAATGCGGTACAGACTCCAACAAGGCCCCACAGATGTGGAGGGATGGAATCCCAAGTGCCCTCGTGAGCTGTTCGCGCACAGGGTAGCTACCAACAATTTTGCAGACCAGGGTGGAGGCCTCAATTGAGGCAACAGTCGTGGTGAGAACCTGAAGATCCACTTTGGAGAAGGGAATGCAAGCAATGGCGGCTTTGGTCGAGGATGACGGAACGGCTGCCATGGAGTCCTCGGGACCAGAATAGGCCAAAGCTTGCCGAATAAAGCTAAAAACCCTAGAAGACCAGAATAGGCCAAAGCTTGCCGAATAAAGCTAAAAACCCCAGAAGCCAAGAAGCACCAACCTGCACGGGAGGGGAGAGAGGAGAGAGGCGGAGAAACGAAGAGGATGACGGAAAAGAAAAAGAGGAAGGGGGGGGGGGGGGGGGGAGGAGAGCTCAGGAGCTTGCTGTTGTTGATGATCTTTGAGTCACATTGTAAGTATTTGCCTCAGTGTGATTCCATTGGCAATGTTCTGATAGCCATTTGGCAATTGGGTTGTGTTTGAAGTTAACTCTACATTTTGGTAAGGGTTTGATACCATTGGCATTATTTTGATAGTCATGTGACAACTGGGTTGTGTTTGAAGTATATGATGAATCTGTTCACTGACACCATTTAGTGTGTTTGTGAAAGGGTGCGGATCTGCGGGATCACAGGCAGAGAGCCGTCCAGCAGTTACAACAACAACGCACAAACGTCACTCAGGCTCTACCACAGCCGGTTCACAGGGTTTCTAGGGACCATCCGTGTTATCTTGCAGCTTGGAATACCAATCAAATGAGAAACATTGAACGTCAGGGTGGGCACCAACAGGCTTCTTATCAGCAAACTGTCCGCCCCGATTCTCCCAATTTATTCGACAATCAGTTGCGGCAACAAGCCTGGCTACTATCAGCACAGGTCCAACCTTCCCAACAGCAGCTTCAGCAGCACAGTCAGTTGAATTTAGGAACATATGGGAGTAATGCCCAAAGAGAGGAAAATGCTAGTCCTGGATTTACAGGTGCAGCTGAAGGTGTACCGATGTTCAATCAATCCTCTGGTGGGTCTGTAGCCATAGCTAGTGCGGTGAGGAGGCAGGCTTCCCTGAACACTCCAACAGTTACCCCTCAGTTCCTCCAGGCAACCAACAATCCTTTGGTTGTTCCCAACATGAATACCTCTCCACGGGACCAAAGGTGGATGAATCCTTTGGATGGTCTACCTGGACAAGTATTGGATACGCCAAATGTACATCTACCAGAGCAAACACAACGACCAATGGTGAGGATGAGAGGTAGCATCAGCAATGCTGGCGGACGGGATATAGGTGCAAACGCTTCTCTCGGACAGTCTCCTATGACTTTGGCTCATTTGTATGGTGGATCATCACAACCTACCCATGGACCAACCCCCTCAGTCAGTAACTCAAACCAACCTTCTAGATTCCCACCTGGGATCTCACCACCTTGGATTAATGATTCACCAAGACAATTAGACCCTCTCAGAGCTAGTACTGGCCTTGGGATGATTCAAACAGCATCTACACTTGTAACAGACTTTGATAACTGGCTGGAAACAGCAGATTTAGGGGACATATGACCCGTTTGAAATGCTGTCTCCTTCCATACTATGTACATTTTGTTGATGGGTTGTTTCTAGATGATTAATATATTATTCCCTCCTCTCTTCGAATATTTGGGACTACCCTTTTGTTCCATGCTTTGAAAGCTGGCTAACTATCACTGGGCTAAACATGCCGTAACTTTGTGTTGTTGACATCCCCAAACACTTACCACCTGTAACATACAGAGAGTAGAGCACAACTGTTTTTATGAATTTCAATGAGTGGCTTCACGTAGCCTATGTGAGCATATCTACAGACCATCTCTGCACAAACACAAGCAGCCTTGCTAGAGGGCTATCACGCACTGAGAAACGAGGGTAAGATACTGTATAACGAGGTCATGTGGAAGGTTTGGTTACCTTGTGCACTCAATAACACAAGATCTCTCATTCAAAACATATCAAATGGTATGAGTTTACCTGTTTTGTTTTTGGTCTTTCTACTACTAAAGACTACTAAAGAGTGGAGATGTTGATGCCTTGTTTCTTGTGAGTGCTAAGGATCCAAAACACTTCAAACTCGAAAAATTACATTGCACATAGGTTTTTTAAAACTGGCTGGAGTGCACTTCATGCAGTGTGTGCTCATCGTTTTGTTCTATCCATGCCGGACGTTTTTGTGACCTTCGTGCCCAAGGTGCTAGTGGTGGGCACACATTCCACTTATCCACAGATGTGAAATCAAAATGGGATGAACATCAACTTACTAGGGCAGGGGATTGGTTGAGAAAAGTAGGTTTTTTTATTTTAAGAAATCTATTTTTTATTTTATAGCGATGATTGTTACTCACCCCTACTTTTTAAAACACGAACGGGTAGGGGTGAGCTCGATTTGAACTTGTGTCCCAACATGTGGAGCTTGATGGGTTGTTGTCCCACCCCAAAAAAGTTGTAGACTTAGGTGAGTCCAAACCATCTTAGAAGATACTCTTGTTCAGTTGGAAAACCTATTTGATATGGAGTGCAATATCAAGGTTGACAACAATAAGAAGTTGGGATAAGAATATCAAACAATAGGTGCATGCAATAAGGGAATGAGGGTACCATTGGCGTTAGGCCTAATGTCGAGAGAAAGGGGTTAAAAGGACGGACGTAGATATGCACAAAAGACAACAAAAATTAAACCACTCACTACTTGGTGGGAAGAGATTACTGACAACTTTATTGCTGAATATTCTATATTTTTGATGCACTTTATTGGGTGTAATGTGTTTTGGCCCCAACTATTTCCTCTATTCATTTTCTCATGCAAGATACTATTCTATTGAATTTAAGGGTAAAACTATGTGGATTGTATTTACTTGTGAGCTTGCAATGCCATGTGCGAGGCAAAGCTTCATACATGTTGAACTTACATGCCATATGATTTCAACTTTAAGGGGCTAAGGAATGAAAAATCAGCAATATCTATTCAACAAGAGATGGTTTTAGCGTTAGATCTGGCTGTGCTCTACAAAGGAGCAAGCAATTCGCTATCATGCAAGGTGCTTATAACCCATGTAGGCATAAGCATAGACTCATTGATGGTGATCTTTCAAAATTTACGATATCTTCTAGGTTGATCAGAAGTTGGTGCATCAGTTTCTTGAGCATTCTTCCCTCGCAACAAACTTGGATCAGTAGGCAAAATCTATTGAGTATCAACATACACTGGCACAAGTAATAAACCATCAAACATGTATGGGGAATTGGCATATGCATGTTTGTCGAATTCCATCATTAGATAGACCGATTCCTCTGCAAAAAGGACATCCCTATTGACTATAATCTTCTTGGTAAGAGGATTGTAGAGATGATAACCTTTGCTTTTTGTACTATAGCCAATAAAAAAACATTTCACTGCCTTATAATCAAGCTTAGTCTTGCTTTGTGCTTGCACATGGGTACAAACAAAACCAAAAGCACGTCATGTTTTCCAAGCGGTGATCTTTTTGCCAATTGGAAGATCAAATGGAAATAGAATCATGCATGCTATAGCTTGAAACGTAGCACTTAGATAGCTCTTCAAGCTATGCAAGAACCTCCCAATCATGCCCTAGGGTTTTCGATTGAATTAGGGTTTAGTACCTTCTATAGAAACTGTCACTTTGACCCACCAAAATGCATAGGCCATAGTCATTCACATCCATAATCACCTCAAGCGTGCTTTGGCAACAAATGAGCATCAACATGGCTGCCAAGGCATACATGCAACCTCGTGTCATGTACCTTGTCCACAAACATAGCTCATCCATGTCTTTTGTATTGCGATTGACATTGACATCATTCCTTGTCCATATTGATTGTTGGTAAGAAGGCAATTACCATGTAACCAATGACTTCAAGTGGAAATGTCGATGTCGTGCACCTCTTTTAACGCCTTCTCGCCCCAAGATACCTAATTCTTTATCTATCCCCTTTTCCAAGGCACTCATGGATTGATAGATTCAAGCAAACACTCTCCCTTGGCTCCTTTGCCTCTTCTCCTTTGGCCAAGGGCATTACTCCACAATCTAGATTCTACAATGAAAATAGATTACAGTAGAGAGAGTGTTGAAGTGAAGATCCACTTACAAGAAAATGCATGAACTCATGCTTATGCCCAATCTTTTAGCATGTACTCATGCTCATTCCATCTCCAAAAGCATAGTACCATAGCTCCACACAACTCCAAGGCATCAAAATAGTCAAATGCCCATACACCATATGCCCTTACCAAAAGCTTACAAGACAAGAAAAATGTCTCCAAATGCATCCAAGTCACAAAAAATTCATCATTATCGTTTGCATAGATAAACAGGGAAACACCACCTATTTTGCGCACAAAGCATCCTGGCCACTTTAGTTGATGTCGACCAAGAAGATAGCAGTCACAAAGCTCTTTCCAACCCTGGAAGATGCTAATCAAGAAAACATTGAGCAAAGCCGCGAGAATACTAAAACCACCTCTATATTGCTACCGTCAGTGATCCATCCATGCATGAGGGAAATGTCAAGCAAGAAAACTCCACCAAACTCCTAAGATCCAAAATAGAGGCCCTTGAGATCCTAGGGCTACAAGATTGCCAAAAAAAATCTTGGGAAAACATGCTTGAACTAGGAGTTTGCACGGTTGCACTAAATAGAGCAGGGGACACTCTTCTTCTCAAGTGGGAGAAGCCACCATAGCCAAGATTAGAGAGAAAGAAGTTGTTATTATGATTAGTAGTATATTGATTAGTGTCATCATTAGCTAGCTTTATTTTCACTTATATACATGATCACCCTTTCACACAAAAGTATCCATGGGCATGGCCAACCTACTTCCTTTCACATACCCTTAATCCTTTGGCCCAAAATGGATATGAGACCTTTTTAACCTTGTTACACTGTTAGTTTTTATCCTTGAAAAATTACTTTATTATTAGTTTTTATCTATGAAAGAGATATACTTTGTTGCTAGTTTTTATCTTGAAAATTTACTTTCAATTAAAAAATACATTAAAAATTTCTTAATAAATCAAGTTAAGATCTCCATCATATGGGTTTTACAAAAAGGTCAAAATGAGAAAGCTATATGTAACTCAAGGTCAAACTATTTTCTTGTTCAAATTCAGGACATGCCCTATACTCCAAATTGATGCAACTCAAGAAGAGTCCTTAACTATGTTTGATTTTTGACATAAGTATACCCGGGAAGCAAGGTTATGTTCCATAAGTCCTGAAGATGACATTTGTTGAGTTACTAGGTGAAATCAGCCATGTAATGTCCAAAATTGCATGTTTTTCCACTAAAAATGCTTGGGCAGTGGTTTCGAGTAGGACACCCTTAGCTTGCATCACCCACCATGAACACACTTCTATGAGGGTACAACAAAGCACACACAAACATGAAAACAAGAACATCAACAAGAGGGAAGAGAGAAAGAGACCAATAGCATATGAGGGTTTATTGAGGTTTGATCTTTTGACTTATCTACAACTTAAGTTATGGGCATTCACACTTGTTCGTGCTGCTCAAAACTCACTTATTTTTACAAGTCTAGTCTATAGATCCTTATTCTCTAGGTTCTTATTTCAACAAGTACGACCTATGCCATCATGGCTATGCAATATTACAAATACCCATGAAAATGATGTGCTGAGCCAAAATTGGTTTCCCGTCATGCTTGTTGTTATGTTTCCAAATTTTTAGCATTAAAAAATCATCCTTAGTGAATTTAAATCTTTAATCCATCTCAATTTTCACTATTTGGACTTGTCTTGGGTACCTGTCCATGTGTTAGATGTCGTTTGTGTGCCTAATCCCCTTGATGAAGCTATGAATAGTACAAAAAATTGACCTTGTAGCTCATCCTTATGTCCAAGGCACTTTTGTTTACTACTTCCATTTTTGAGCATTGACATTGTTGACTGTTGTTGACTTAAAGCGATGTGCTTAGGTTAACATGTATTGTGCCACCTTTATATCTAGCTTTTACAGTCATCATTTTTGGCATCTATTATGAAGTAGGGGTTAGTTGTTTTTAATTTTAAACAAAACATGTTTCCATGCCAATGTTCATGATGGATACCTTCTTGATGCATTACCCTCATCTTATAGAGACCCCTTGCAGTCTTTTATAAGACGTTGATATAGTCTCTCTCTCTCTCTCTCTCTCTCTCTCTCTCTCTCTCTCTCTCTCTCTCTCTCTCTCTCTGTGTGTGTGTCGCGCACGCGCGTGCGCACACACATGCATGCACACATACACATGCACATGCACATGCACATGTACACGCATGTGCATGCAAACACACACGCAATATGCACATGCATATGCATGTGCACGCACACACAATGCTATGCGCACATACATGTTTGTATATGTATGAAAATATGAACACATATATATGCTCATAAACGTTAATTTGATACCTCCTCCTTATATTTTGTAGATTAATCATATTCGAGGTATACGAACTTTACATTGTTGTGTGAGGAGGAGCTTCTAAGCCATTTTGTTATCCGTTCAAAGTTCTCTAGTACGTGTGCCCTTGTTATTAGGTTGGAATCTTATGTATGCCTAGGACACCTTGCCTTTTTTAATCATAAAATGATGGACCACAATCTTTTCTCCAAAAGGATATGGAGTGTACATATGTTCAAAGCGTATATATTTTTTAATATAAATGTGTCATAATGAATGTAGATATGTAGGTTTTAACAATAGCCTTGTAGATCTCTTTTTAGTTGTGCGCATATGATCTTGGTCTCCATCTTTAGTCCATATTCCCCTTTTTAGAATCTTTGAGATTCTTAAAATATGTCTTTACATGTGTACTTTGAGAAGGAAAGAAAGAGTGGTGGAATAACTTTATGCGATGACATATGATGAAATTTAAAAAGTGGCATGCACCAAGAGATGCTTTATATTGATGCATAATTTTTTTAAATTGATGTAAGCTACATAAAAACGTGGTTTTCTCTCTTCAAGTGCATATTATTAAAAGGACATTCGAAAGCATTGCATCTAAATTTCCTCACTTAATTTATAAAGACAAGTAAAACTCCATGATTTGTTGTGCTTTAAATAAGAACGAGTAACCTCACCTATCTTCGATTGGGTAGGAACCTACCCAGCCTCCAAAGTGCGTGCATGAGCCTCCCAATTCTTGCCATGTAGCAGCCCTATGAAACTCATCCTTTATATAATATAGAGAAGAGGATGGGGGGGTGGCTTTAAAACAGGTGGTATTATTTATTTGTATTATTCGTTTGGTGGTATTACTATTGGATTCTCATTCCTCTTTTCTTAGTGGGGAATCTAAGAAATGTTCTCAAAAAAGTGATAAGACCATAATGTCCACAAACGTGCTTAGAGGGGTATTGTGTCTTAAGAGAAAATATGTAACAAGATTGAAACGATTATATAAATCTTTACGCGTGATAGATTCTAACATCTATTTCATGACATTCTAACATATGTTCATGATAGGACAAAGAGAACCATATACCTCTCTATATATAGGTATATACATATTCATTCATTTAACCATCTTCCAAACACATTGGTAAGAAGAAAGAAGCTATTACTTACCAGAGCACCATGTCTCATCATCATCACCACCACCATAGTCACAAACCTCACTATGATGATTGCGAGGGAGAGTATTATAGCCATGGTGAAGCTCCCCCTCCTCAATACAACCATCATGGAGGTTATGATTGTGAGGGAGAGAATTATAGCCATGGTTATGAGTGCTATGAAGCTCCCTCTCCTCAATACAACAATTGCCATTCTCATGGTTATGAGTACAACCATAGTCCTTACAACCATGCTCCTCACTATGGTGAGAACCCTTCCCATGGATATGAGCATGCACCTCACTATGGAGGAGGGAATGAGAAGAGCTATAGGGAGCGTTCATATGGTGGTGGGAACTCTAATCACAAAAAAGAGCATTTGGGTGAATTGGGAGCACTTTCTGCAGCTGCAATGGGCCTGGTAAAGGGTTAAAATAAAACACAAAAGAGTAATTTGATTTATTGATGTGTGATTAATAAAGTGTTTTTTTTAATTTGGTTTTTTTTATTTTTTTAATTTATTTGTAGTATGAAGCCTACAAGGCAAAGGAGCACGCTGGCGAGGGCCACGAAAAAAAGGCAGGCGTAGCCGGCCTTGTCGCCCTTGGATCCGGCGCCTACGCTGCTTACGAGCATTCCCGACACAACAAAGGGCACTAATTAATTATTAGCATCATCATTATTATTACGCTTCTAAACTTTATTAAGCCTATCTCTAGTGCCCCTCATAAACACAAACACCTTAGTCCTATTCCACATTATTACAAGGCTATCCTTCTATTAGATTCTAATGCCCCTCATATCACCTATATAATCACCTTTACTATAATAATCTGGTCTCATTTGAAGGCCATCTTGCTTTTCTAGTGCCCCTCTTATCAAATAATCACCTTTGCTATAATAATCTGGTCTCATTTGAAGGCCATCCTGCTTTTCTAGCACCCCTCTTATCAAATAATCACCTTTGCTATAATAATCTGGTGTCATTTGAAGGCTATCCTGCTTTTCTAGTGCCCCTCTTATCAAATAATCACCTTTACTATAATAATTTGGTCTCATTTGAAATTACACTATGTTCGACCACCAACAACAATGCTATCGCTTCTTTCAAATGGAGTGTGTTCTGCCTCTTTGTCAAGACTGATCTTTGAGTAGCCAAATTTTTCCACCAAAACCAACCTTTAGATTAGCCAATCCTCTCAATAGAATTGACAAAGAAAGGGGAATTTTATAGCTAAAAAACAAACTATGTTCTAAATTTGATTGTTTTAAGAATGGTCAAAAAGTAATTTTTTTATGAGTGTAGAAATGTGTTGTGTAAAACTTTGATGCATAAACGGTATGCAAAATGACACATCACATGACACCACACATGCACAATAAATCTAGAAGTCTTCTAGATTTAAGGTACCACTACATCATGTCTTGAACTTACAGAAGCTTCATACAATTTACTTATGTTAATTGCTCAAGCTGTGCAAAGCAATTAAATAAGCAAAATTTCCCCATATTATTGCATACACTTGTCACTGATTTTTAGTATGTATATTGTCATGTAAAGTGGCTTACCATGTTTGCAAGGCTATTGTTATAGCCAAATCCATGGCCAGACATCCTAGCTTAGATATGTCATGAGATCTAATTGAAAAGGCTTTGGATAATACTAGGTAGTGCATGATCATGTTAAATATATATGTAGAAGTAATGTTAGCCATGTTTCCAGAGCTCAATTTGAACCCAAAGTGACCTCACATAAAGTGGGAACCTTGATGGACACCAATTGTGATGACTACTACTAATTTTAAAACATGGATGTCAATCTAGGGTTGATGCCACCAATTGTGATGACTACTACTAATTTTAAAACATGTAAGACAATATGGGGTTGATGCCTACCTCTGCCCATTTGATTTCAAGGATAAAAGCATTCCCTTCTAGTTCTTATTCTCACATTCCTCATTCCTCCACATATGTATAGCTCGAGTGTTAAGATGAACATTGCCCATGTCAGCATCTCTTACAACATGCTTAGCCCTTTTTGATGGTGTAGCTTTTCTCCAACCCATTGAGAAGAGTTTAGCAAAGACGTAGAGTGTCTATTAATTATTTTGAAAGGTAACGTATACCAAACCTCTAAAAGGTCACCAAAGCATTGCGCAAGCCAAAATGTGTGACCTTAAAAGTAATTTTTTTTTCTCATTAGCATATACATATTTCGGATGAATGTGAGCAATATAGTTGTACCAACTAAACCTATTTAAGAAACTAAAATATTTTAGTCTTTCCAATCATAAGTACATGCTTAATTCATTTTTGTGTGAAAATTAAATATTTTGAGGTGTATAAATTTTCTCCAAAAAAATTAAGGAAAAACAAATAACCATTAAACCCATCCTACCTTAAACTAGCTTAGCACAATCAAGAGTTAGGCGAAGTTACCAAACTGATTAGTTGAGAGGTGAATCATATAATAAATAAAGATACAAAAATAACATAGCATGGCATACATTTATTGGTCCTTCCCTTGTAATAGGAACCCACTTGGCTAGATCACACTCACACTCCTATGTCTTCCTTGAAATCCCTTGCTACACATCATTGAATCCATATTTGGATGTAACTCAAGAATCTATTCTTCCTCCTTTGGTTTGCACATCACAATAGCATTTATACTTAAGATTATTGCAAGTAGTGATTTACAATATTATGTGCCATTTTGTTGTGCTCTGCTTTAGACAACTCATTTCTAAGATCCTTTCTTTCTATAGTCTTGATTTTCTCTCTCCCCCTTTTAGAATTTATCTTCGCCAATGCCAATCTTAGGGTAACATAGTCTTGACTTAGAGTAACAAGGTTATTTTTATAGTCTTTACTTTCTCTTCCCCTTTTAGAATTTATGTTCCTCAATGACAAATGTAGAGTAACATCATCTATCATTATTTACTCCGTTCGGTGTGCTCAAAGGGTTCTTTTTTTTATATAACAATCATCTCTTACTTAAAAGCTATTCACATGTGTAAAAATGATGAAATCCTCCTCGGTTCCACAATGCCATCTCTATTAGAATCAACATGGGCATCATCAACTTCTTCTACAATGACTAGTGACTAAACATTAACATTTGTTCTCATAAAAAAAATTGTGACAAGAGGAAGTACATCTCCCAAAGTTTTAGGTGACCCGCCTCCAAGATGAGATCTAAGAAACACACGATCAAGGGGGACTATTGAAAGAAGTTCTCTTGCATAGACGAGAAAGGGTAGCATGACTCTTGTGTGTGCACATTAGCATGTGGTGGTCTAAAAGGCCATAAATGGTTAAGGTAAAAAGGTAGAGTGCCCAAGTGGCTGAGCTCATCATGACCCACCTTAACCAAGAGGTCGTGGGTTCAATACCTTTCACCATAGGGTTGTGTGTGTGAGTGGGTGTAGCTTCTAGCTCGGCTAAATCCCCTCCAAAGGGGGCTTTTAAAAAAAGGGTATATTTTCCAATGCTATAAGTAGTGATGTGTCCATATGGGTGGTGGAGTGGGTAGATTTTCCAATGTTGTAGTTCTCTCATGACCCAGTGATTCTCCAATGATGTAAGTAGTAATGTCCTCTTCCCATAGATTCTCTCTGATGACCCAGTGATTCTCACATGGGTCACAAAAGAATCTATGGGAAGAGGTGGAGTGAATCAAGGAGATGACTGTGGATCTTGATGCTCTTTTCTGAGCCCATATAATGATGAACTCCAATGCTCATTTTTAGAGATCAATTAATGAGATTATATCTTGATTTGTATGCCATCATAATTGTTTCTTAACCAAGTTTAATTAGCCCAATTTTTAGCAATTAAGTGTGTCATTTGTTTTAATCCTCCCTGGTTTGCATGTATTTTTGTTATGGGCTACCGCATCTCCCAAGAAAGAACTCCATACAGCCATAACGGGAGAACCAACTTACCAATGCTTCAAGCTCGCATCCCTTGAGGCTCCCCAAGCTCACTTTGGAAGTTCCACTCCTCCAAACACCACCTCCATGTTGTCACCGCCGCGAAGTCACTCACACCACAAATGCAAGGCAATCAACCTTTGAATCTCCCACACGCATGCATGCATGAAAGAGGCACATGTACTAGAGCACTCTCTCTCTCTCTCTCTCTCTCTCTCTCTCAAGACAAAGCACAAGAGTTCTCATAGCACAAAGGGGGATTGTCTTATTTCATTATGAGAATTGCCTTTTATACAACTGGCCCTTATTCATGCTTGGGCGCCCAAAACTTACTAAGGCCTTGGGTGGCCAAAATCTCAATACAACTTTTATAGTGCCTTTTCATGACACTTATTAATGTCCTCAATTGGAGGAGCATCTTTGTTAATCCAAAATGGGATTAACATGCCCCCTACCTGATGTAGGTTCTATCCTCCGAACCTTTTACCGAGGTCGAAAGACCTAGTCGTCGAATTCGTTTGCTGTAGAAGTTCCGGCGTGATTGAAGCTTTTCAAGGTTCTTCTAAATGCTGAGTGGGATGTCCAGAACTCAATGTCCACCATGTCTTCAAATGTGATATGCATGTAGCCGGGAAGACACCATAGGCGATGATAATACAACATCATGCCTCTTCAATTGCCTTGTGTTCATGTCAAAGTGGAGTTGTTTTGCTTCCATCATATCTCTCCTTTGGTTGATTGATAAGGACTACGATCAACTTTAGGAATCTGACATCAGCACGATGTCTGGAACAAGAATGCAGCACCAAGCTTTGATCCATGTGAGCATTTGTTGTCTTTGGCTTGTAATATCTGTGAAGGTAGATGGCGAGAAATGCGTCGCTTGATAGGCATGTAGAGCAGATCCACCTTGTGAGTTGGTAGAGAACATTGGTACTGATAACTATACTCTAGAATCATCAGGTATTCTTTTTCCCAATCCGTTTGTAGACCAAAATCCTTGATGTGGGGATCGGTATCATCTGTTATGATGGTTGTGTAGCCTCCCCTTGTATGAATTGGATGTGCCTTGCACCACCTGCAGAAACAATAGCTAATCGTGAAGGTAACAATGCAGATTTCCAAACAGGTCAGCTAGGTGGGGATTTGCCAGCTTGGTGTTCTTTGCCATGTTCTCCCATAATGTACCTCACCTGATGGAGTTGGTAACAGCTCCTCGAGATCTGGCATTAGTGCACGGAAAGGGTAAGGCACATAAGGCTGCCTTCTTGGTTCCATTATAGAGTAAGCCTCCGGCATGATCCGTCGGGTAGGTTCAAATGGTGTGATTTGCATTAACACCTTGAACATGAGCTTTGGTTCCTTGGTAGTGACGCCAAAAATGTTGTGGGCTACTGCACCTCCCAAGAAGGAACTCCACACAACTGTGAATGGGAGAAGCAATAGACACAACAATCGTTGGGTACTTACCAATGCTTCAAGCTCGCGTCCCTTGAGGCTCCCCAAGCTCACTTTGGACGCTCCACTCCTCTGAACACCACCTCCACGCTATCACCGCGAAGTTGCTCACCCCACGAATGCAAGGCAATCAACCTTTCACTTTCTCACACACATGCATACATGAAAGAGGCACATGTACATGTGAATCGGTTTGGGGGGGAGAAATGAACATTTTTACATGCATGGATTTGTGAAAAACAACCACAAGCAAAGGAGAAGTGACATATGCAATCAATTGATAAGATACAAAACGATTTAATCTATATCCACAATGATTTTATTCATACAAATCAAACAAACAAAGGTGGATAACGTGCTCCTACCTGAGAGTGATGGTCGCAAGCAAGGAGGGAGTAACACACACCGACGACGCGGACGTAATTTAACAGGCGATGAAGATTAATGAAGATAGAATGCAATAAGATCACACAGAGTAGGTCGAAAAAGAGCGCACATCCAAAAGGGAAGAAGCAATATTTATGATTCAGCCGTCGGTCCCAACGGCCAGCTTAATTGGGAATGCCACGTGTCATCTTGTATAGGTGGAGGGCTTGTGAAGTGCTAGTCATTTCACATCATGAACCATTTCAAAGTGTCTCATGGCGTGAAACAGTTCTGAGTGTTTCATGGCGTGAAGTAACCCAGACCCGTTCGGTGTGAAACTTTCTGATCCCTTATGCATGTAAATTTTGATACCCTATGGCATTCTATATGCTGAAATAGTCAAGGTGACATATTATGCATTCAGAGAAGGAGAATAGTTCACGTGAAACGAATGAACGTGTCTCATGGCATGAAAGGCATACTCTTTTACCTTGTACCCACTTGCTTGAGGATGGGTACCATTATGATTTTGCTCCGTTTTATGGCCACGTAAACCAATGGGGTACTTTGGAACCTATGGGTATTTGTTGTTGCAACCGCTTCAGTTCAGAGTGAGAGCTTCGGATTTTTCCCTCCACATCCAGTTGAGGAGTGTATCCACTGAATCCTAGTAAACCTATTCTGTTTCTTGTGCATGTGAATGCACGTCTTCTTTACCCTGGTCCATAATTTTGGTCAGCTCTTTCTCTTTGGGATGACATTGGTGGTGTTGCACTCCCCTGCTTATCTGATTGAACAACTTTCTTTCGCTAGACCAATATTGGTTCTTCTTTATTACTTGATTTAGCAGTGGATTGGTTTTGTTTGTTCTTGGTCTCTTCCGTTGTCCCGAAGGTGATCATAGCATAGGGTTTTGGATGGGTCTTTGGTAGCCATACTGTTGCACTCCCTTTGATAGTAGCCCTGCGCTGCAAGTAAGTCCTTAAATACGGACCCATTGCTTTTGAATGCGGGCTTGCTTGGAATATTGCTTTTTGTCCTTGGGGTGCCTTCCTTGTCCCTTGCTTGTAGCATGGCTTTTTTGGCTGGATGCTATGTGGACTTGTCTGTATCATAGTACCCTTGGGCTCGAAGTTGGTTTTTGGAAATCCATTATTGATATATTGGGTACTTTTGTTGCTTTGCTTGTGATTTTCTTATATGGAGATGAGGCTGTAACGTGGATGCTTCCTCTATTATGGCCTCTTCTTTTTTTGGTATTGGTTGCTCCAGAGTCAAATGTTATTACTTGTTCTCCTTTATTTAATGGACTCCATAATGGCATAGTGAATGGTGTCCTTGCCATCATTGGGTTACGCTGGTTCGTCCCATTGGATGTGATAATTACTACCGCATATCGAGGATCTTCCCACAATCATCTCTTTCTCCATGGATCTTGCAGGCATGAAAAATACCTTTCCAACTAAGGGATTATTTCTAATAGAAATATTAACAGTCAAAAAATCCCATGGTTTTTGTGGTTAACAAATGCGCACTACAAAAAACCTGTGCATTAGATACCTCGAGGTGAGGTTTTCCTAGAGCTACCCATGTTTCATAAGAGATCAAGTTATGACGATCCCGTATCAATCAATGCAATGCTTTTGGTATGACTCTTTTTCGTAGAAACTCTTACACTGAGACATGTAGGCTCAATTTCCAAGTCTTCCTCATCAAGAAAGGTAAGTGAAGCCATGTTCACATGTAGCATTTTTCCTTGGAGTCTCTGCTTTGCCTTGGCTTCCCTTGCCTTAGCTTCTTCTAGAGATTGTTGGATTTTTTCTTTGGCTAGCTCCTTCTTTAGTTTCACAAGATGCTCTTGTGCGAGCATTTCCTCAGTCAAGGGTCCGTAATACTTTTTGAGTTTGCTCCCATTGATGTAATCTTCCATTTCTACTTCCTCGACGGTTTCAATTTGGACCGACCCTTGAGGGGTGATTTCAGACTCTCTGAAAGGTCCTAACCCTCTGTACTTGAGTTTCTTTTTCTTGGTGCCTCCAACTTCATACAAGAGGATGAGGTCTCCCGTTTTTAGTTCCTTGTGTTTTAGGTTATGGTCAAACCAATGTTTTCTTCGTAATTTCTCGACCATAAGCCCATGTGATGCAATTAGCCTAGTTTTATCAAGTTTTTCCAAATCAACCAATCTCTCGCCTAGTGCATTTTCAGTAATCCTTTCCTATACTGCAATTTGCAGGCTTGGAACCAACTAAAAACTCCATTGGCATCACCGCATCAACGCCATAAGTTAGGTGGAAGGGAGTATACCCCGTCGCTACCTTCTACGATATAAGTTAAGCTCATAGAGCTGCAGTTAGCTTGTATTCCTAATCTATGCAACTGGCTTCTAAGGTTTTCGTCAAAATAGCACATAGAATCTTGTTGGTGCTCTTTTCTTGACCATTTGCTTGTGGGTAAAAAAGGGATGATCTGAGATGTACTACAAGGAACCCTGGAAGTAAGTGTTCAATCACCTCATTAATGAAATGTGAACCCCAGTCATTGACTAACTCAAGTGGGAAACCAAATCTAGAAATGATCTATTCGTATAAGAACTTGGTTGTGGTTCAAGCATCAGCTCGTTTAGAGGCACTTGCCTCTACCCACTTTGTGAAATAATCTGTGGGGCCACCACGATCACATATTAGGCTAGTGAACGGATGCGTTGCTGGACTAATGGGTCCAACAAAATCAATCCTCCATTTCTCAAAGGGTTGTCTTACAAATTATAAGGGTGAGTGGCATCCTATCTTTTTGTTGTGGAATAGCAAATCTTTGACATTCTTCGCATCTTTTCACAAACTCTATGGTGTCCCTAAATAACGTAGGCCACTATAGTCCTGCTGCTTGAAGCACTTTGTGAGTTGTAGATTCTCCTGCGAAATGTCCTCCAGCTATTCCTGAGTGTGCTTCTTCTAATATCATGAAAAATTCATCTTCTCGCCACACACATATTCTCAAGATATCATCCTTGCCTAGCTTATATAATTCTCAAGTATTTAATTGATAAGGTGTGGCCAACTTAATGGGCTGACACATTTTATCCTTGTTCAAAGGTCAATCTTACAGAAAACCATGAGCTAGATAGTCCGGAATTTCCTCACTCCACTCGGCACCATATCAAGTTTGAACAGACAAGAATCAAGGAGGTCATCATTAATGCCAGTTTACAGATTCTCTGTTTAGAATTATAGACATGGTCAGCCAACACATGTTGTGTTTTCTTCCTTACTATAACCGTAAAGTAGAATTCCAAGAGTAGAAGTAACCAGCGTGTGATTCTTCCCGTGGTGCAAGGTTTGTTTACCAAATATAATGGGGCTTGATGATCCACAAAGAATACAAACTTGTTGGCCAGTAAGTAATGTCGATATTTCTTTATAGCATAAACAATGGCCAAACCTTCGCACTCCGTAGTGGTGTAGTTCATCTCTGCATTGTTTAGTTGATGACTTTGTGAAGCAAACTGGGTAATATAATTTGAATTCCCTAGGTTGCATCAATACGCATCCTATTGTTGTGTTGCAAAATTCGATGTATCGATGTGTACGTGGAATTGTGTACGTGGAATACAAGATCCCAATTAGGTGGCCTTAGAATAGGTGTACTTGCCATTGCTTTCTTCAACTTATCGTATGCTTCTTGGCAGTCATCAGTCCATTCAAAGACAATGAGTAATCTGTACAATGGTCTGGCGATTTCAGCATAGAATAATATTAAACGATGATAATACCCAATGTGGCCCATAAACCTCTGTACACCCTTGTAGTTGGTTGGTGGGGGTAATTCCAAGATCAATTTTACGTTGCTCTCATCCATGTAAATACCGTTTTTAGACACAATATGCTCTAAGATTACACCATGTTT
Organism: Cibotium barometz; assembly: GCF_041138505.1. Taxonomy (NCBI): domain Eukaryota; kingdom Viridiplantae; phylum Streptophyta; class Polypodiopsida; order Cyatheales; family Cibotiaceae; genus Cibotium; species Cibotium barometz. Next base: position 19,267,130 of record NC_141073.1, read on the forward strand.
GACCCAGAATTGACATTTTAAAGGGTTTAAGGATATACGATATAATCGACATCGTTCAAACACCTTCCTCAAGCAAGCCAAATGTTCAGTCTAGCATGAGTGTGCACATAGATCATCAATGAATACCTCCAACCACTTTTGCAAGTAGTCCTTGAAGGCTGTGCACATCAATCGATAAGTATATGTTTCCCACATCATATTGAAAGCCGTTTTGTGCTGGTCTTCTGGTGCTATGGACACTTGATTATAACTTGAAAACCCATCTAAGAAGCTGTAAGCTTCTTCACTTGCTATCCATTCCAATACATGTTTAGTATACAATAGTGGGTAGTTAGTATATGACAGTGGGGTAGTGGTCTTTCCTAGTGGCCGCATTGACCTTTTTGAGATCAACACAGACCCTTAATTTGCCATTATTTTTTGGCACAATCACGATTGGTGAGAGCCAATCTGTGTGCTCGATTTCATAGATGAAATCTGCAGCAATAAGTTTATCGATTTCCTCCTTTACAATTGCTGCATACTTTGAATTCATTTGATATGGCTTTTTCCTAAATGGTATTAATCCATCCATGATCGGAATTGTGTGTTGGACCACCTCGGGTGGTACACCCTTCATTTCAATGTATTTCCAAGCAAAGCAATCTTTGAATTATGTGAGGAGAGCAATGAGTTCTTGTTCTTCAACTATAATTAAATCCTTAGCACTATAGACAGGTTTGGGATCCTTCTCTGGCTCAGCAAGGTCAACCTCCTTAACTTCAGCTCGACCGTCGTAAGACATGGATTGACCATCTTCCTTTACCCTTTTAGTCGTCAGTTGGACCACTTTTCGTTCATCAATGTTGTATGTTTTAAAATGGTTAGGCACTGAGAGTAGGTCTGGCCTGTCGTCCTCCTCATCTTTTGTTTGAGCCATTGCCTTTTTAGCCTCATGCTTGGCCTCGGCCAGAGCCTTGTTTTGTTTTCTACATCCTACCTTCGTGAGTTTAGGTGCTTCCGGCTCTTGAGGTATCACCTGCTTCTCTCATTCTCCTTCCAGGGTTATCTTACTCACTCTTCACCCCAGTTCTTAGAAAACTCCTCGTGCACCTTAATGACCTCGAGATACCTCAGTCATTGGGCGTTCGTGAGTTTACTTCGTAATAGGGAATTTTGTCGAGCGATATACCTCTTTTATTTACACCATCTGTTGAGGCGTTGGGTGCTATTGTTTGCGGCCCTATGATACAGAACCGTCTATGCTGGAGGCTTCATCCTCCATTCCTTCTTCTCTTGGTTGCACATCTACCATGCATACATAGGTGGTAGGAATGTTCCTTGATTCAACGTATTGGGTTCCGCTGGAAGGCAACACATATATAGTAGCAAGCACATGCATCCAGTTTTCACTGAAATTCGGGGGTGGAAGCGACGCATACATTGTGGCCTCTTACTTGTACCGTGCATTTTCCTCCATTGGTTGACAGACTTGTAGGGACGTGTTCATTCGGTGGTGACCGAATCATTTCCAAACAATTCCTTTCCATTGGGTGTGCCTTCCACGTATGCAGATCAATCTTTAGAATCTACGAGTCTTTTCGAACATACACTTGATCTAACGCCCAATTATGCACCAATTTGGCTTCCCTCATGAAAGGTCTGCCCAAGATAATGTCATATGAATCCGATTGGCGCAGAAAGTTCATTACAACAAATGTATGATGGTAGCGAAATGAAAAGACCTTAAGTCTGACATTTTTCAAGAACCCCACAGGTCTTGAAGATGTTCCGTCTTCCATTTTGATGATTAGATCTGCTCTTTCTGCTCCTCCGTTCAAGGATAACCAGTGCTTGGTATCCATTATGGTGAATTGGGATCATAGCATTTGTATCATCTCTCTCATAATATCGGCCCAATTGATTGACATGTATTTTGATGAATCTGGGAGTTCCTTCCTCCTTAGGTACTAGGTTTTTCTCTGCTAGAGGTGCAATGGACATTGGGTTTAATCTTCCCTCTACCCAATCCTTAATATTTTCCCATAATGTGAGCGTATTGCATAACAATGGTCCTCGCAGCATTTTGATGATGGTGGACAATATGGTTGCAAGACTGCCATGTCTCTAGGCTCCCTGGCAAGTGAGGGTGTGTTGTTTTGTAAGATATAAAACTCTAGCGCGATCTCTGTGGCCTCCTCATAGTAATCATTATTGATTTCTACCTCACGCATGACTTCACCCTCATCTAAGGGCTCCTCGATCAACACCTAGTTGATTTTAGCTTGTGGTGGTTGTGGTGGTAGAACAGGTGGCGGCAAAGGCGACATGTCTTGTATTTGGAACATCCCTCTTTGTAAGTAGGATGGGTTTGGTTTCCCTACAGCCACAGTGGTTTGCACTAGTGGTGTTGGTAAGGCTAGCGGCACTCTTGGTGCTGGCAGTTGTGCTAAGGGCTGGACCCTCGGATATCAGCACATGGTAGTGTCATGGTTCCCCCATCTCACACAATGAGCACAATAAAGTAACGACCTTAGTCTTAAGTGAGGGCATTCGATGCTTAAGGGGTTTTGTATGCAAATAGAGCACCAAATCAGATCTCTCCGGGGGTAGAGATGAGCATCCCCTGATGCTTCTCGCCCATCCCTGACCTTGATTTTCTCTAGTATGGCATTACTGGCTCTTCCACTATCATATTTCCAACTTACTTATTCCAGGTTCCTGTGTCCTGGTGACTTGAAACTCACGATTTTGTCACTATTGAAGTTGCCTTGGCACCTTCAGGATGTGGCAATTCAAGCATATTGTCCTCATATTCTATTGCCAACTTACATCACGCATCTAAAGTAGCAAATCAGGCTAACACTAGATAATCATGCATTTTATGATCTCAGACTCCTTTCCGAAAAAGCAAGGCAATAACTGATCAGTAAGCCTCTCCCTTAACTTGCATCTTGAATTCAAGTGCTTGAGTCGAGATACATAATCTCACATGGGCTCATTTTCTTTCTGCTTGATATTGTGAAGCTAAGCCACAGGACTCCATCTGTCACCACTTTGAGCAAAGATTGGTATGAACATACTCTTAAGCCTAGTGAAATTGACTTTATCCTTTGGCTTCAGGGTTTGAAACCATTGGTGAGCTTTTCCCTCTAGGGTCAGCAAAAAGGCATGGATCATGGTTACATCACTCACTGGCCCACAGGTTGCACAAGTTGACTCAAAGACCTCTATATGCTGGATTAGGTCCCCATGACGCCTGAGAACTTTTGCACAAGCTTGGAAATAATATGTGGATTCATTTGGGATGGTCTGGATTCCAGGACGGTGCCTAGTTCCCTAACGATACCTCAACCTATTTTCGCAGCCATATTTAGCAGATATGCCCTTGTGAGGATCTGTGTTTGGATCCACAATGGTCCTGGAGGAGCTACTCCCCCCTACCTAGACCTCTTTCTCTTCTTGCATTGGTTCTTCTATTTAATTCGGTCTATGGCTAGGTTTGGCCAACTCCTCATTGCTTGGCTCATTATTAGTGGATTAAGAGCTCCATGCACTGCAAGAATGTGGGATCATTGATCATTTCTTGTATATCTTCTCTTGTATAGAGGCAATCCTGGCCTTCTGTAGATACCCTAGGTAAATTGTCCTCCTCATTTTGCGTCTCAAGGCCTTCATCCGCCCCCTTGATTCCTCATTGATGGGTTCTAGAGTTGGTATTGCTACTTCTGTTATGCCCATCCACATGCTATCAGTGGCATTTCTAGGTTTTTGGTTCTTTGCCACATGATTGCAACGGATTTACATTCTCCATTTCCCTTTGTTTCACCCTTATTCTTCGAGTATCAAGCTCTTGTTTTCTTAAGCTCAATAATCGCAATTGTTGTTCTATCTCAACCCTCTTCAAGTCTGTTTCTATTTCCTCCGATGTGGGGAGGAAGACTTCACATGTCCTGGCCGTACTTTCCTTATCCCTCCTAACCTTGGGGGTTGTCCCACTGATCCTCAATCTGTTAGTATGCTTGGAGCCAGAAGGTTGGGTTAGTAATTCTTGTCTTAGACCATGTCCACGAGCCCATGCCCGGGCAGATTGTGCATCATCTTCCGTGCCATGTTGGAGGCCAAAAAATCCCCTGGCCATATCAAAGATTCCACTGGATTTTGCAGGGGAAGATGGTTTTTCTTCCTCTCCAAGGCCAGAGAATCGTAGCCCTTCTTCCATGGATTCTTTACTACTTGTATCAACAGTGGCTCCGAGCTGAAACACTCAATCGAGTGCTTGCCAAACGGCCTAAACCAACACTCCTTTGGTAGGAAGGACTTGGGTGGTTTGATGCACTGTCGGGAGTAACGTCATCTCCAATGAGTTTACCGAACCTCAAGTGCATGAGAGTGTAATTCGAAAGGCGAAATTACCACTCCAACATTTTCAACTGGTTTTTTGTCGAACGGTCTCTTTTAGCCGTGAAATAGAAGTAATTTGTGAAACCGTAGAGAATGGTTCTCGTCGTCGTGAGCAACAAAGAGCAGTTCACGCCATGAAGTAATAGGCAATGGTTCACGTTGTGAACTATTCCTCGCACTACAACAACTGAGTTTCATGTTTTGATTTTTTTTTTGGCTCAAAATTACTTCAATTTGAGTCGGATAGACCCAAATAGTGCAATTAGAGTATCTCTTTTACAACTTGTCTAACAACCCTTAATTCATAAACTAGCAGTCCATGAGAGCTTAACTCGTGAACTGCTAAGGCGTGAAGTGTTAGGCCGTGAAGGCTTAACTCGTAAAGTAGGCAGGCGCAGTGGTTCACATCGTGAAACAAAAAATGGTTCCCGTCGTGAAATGCTTCACTACTATCTCACGTGATAAGATTCTTCAATTTCGTTGTAAGGCGCCCTATTTTTAGCAAGGTAATCCCGAAAATCCCGACGCTGATTGCGGAATGCGCTTCACGTCGTGAAGCAACAGGAAATGGTTCACGTCGTGAACTGTTATCTACACTTTCACGTGTTTAATTACCGCATCGACAGAATGATGTTTTGGAGTGTTATTTCCCTATCCAAATGATCCAAAATGGTCATGCTAAGGATTGGAAATAAAGTGCAGGTTATTAACATGACCAATGGCTCTTTATTTTTATAATTTTTGTGAATTTATAGAAAAAACAGAAAAACAAGGTGTCAACCCTGTTAGCTCACAGTAGCATGATTGGTGGGGCAAAGTATCAAAATTAAAAGAAAAACCAATTTAGCTTTCCTCTAACCTCTTCTGAGTACTCACCCGCATTCAATACAATTTTCTATAATTTTTTCTCTATCATTCAAACCTTATCTACACAGTTTCTTCACCTTGCACATTCTAAATGCAAAGGTAATGATAAATCTTACATAGTGGGAGCTGAAGCTCTAAGAGGGTGGAAGAAACAAAGGTGTTTCCCTTGTAGCGCCACAAATGTTATGGGTTACCGCATCTCCCAAGAAGGAACCCCACACAACCGTAAACGGGAGAAGCAATAGGCACAACAATCGTTGGGTAAATACAAACCTTATCATTCAATCGTTGGGTAAATACAAACCTTATCATTCAAACCTCATCTATACAATTTCTTCACATTGCACCTCTAAATGCAAAGGCAATGATGGATCTTGCAAAGTGGAAGCTGAGGCTCTAAGAGGGTGGAAGAAACAAAGGTGTTTCCTTGGTAACAGCATAAAAAATGTTATGGGCTACCGCACTCCTAAGAAGGAACTCCACACAACCGTAAATGAGAGAAGAAATTGGCACAACAATCGTTGGGTACTTACCAATGCTTCAAGCTCGCGTCCCTTGAGGCTCCCCAAGCTCACTTTGGAAGCTCCACTCCTCCAAACACCACCTCCACGCTGTCACCGCGAAGTCACTCACACCACAAATGCAAGGCAATCAACCTTTCAATCTCCCACACACATGCATGCATGAAAGAGGCACATGTACTAGAGTACTCTCTCTCTCTCTCTCTCTCTCTCTCTCTCTCCAAAGCACAAGAGTTCTCATAGCACAAAGGACGATTGTCTCATTTCATTATGAGAATTGCCTTTTATACAACTGGCCCTTCTTCATACTTGGGCACCCAGAACTTACTAAGGCCTTGGGTGGCCAAAATCTCAATACAACTTTTATAGTGCCTTTTCATGACACTTATTAATGTCCTCAATTGGAGGAGCATCTTTGTTAATCCAAAATGGGATTAACAATTTTAAGTCCTAAAAGTGTTCTCAAGTAAGCATGCAACTCCCAAGAAAGCAAACAATTTGACAAAATGGAAGGGAAACCTAGAATCGCATGAGGTTGACGTAAATCCCCTTTTATAACACAAGTGTGCATGTGAGAAGCTACTAGTCCACATGAGATGTTTTACCCCATTCTTTTGTTATGTAATGTTGTCTATTTATCAAAAGAAAAATGAGTTGGAAGAAAGGACGATGTTGCCATAGCCAAAATCAACCTCAAGGTAGACAAACCACTTTGTCGTACCCAAAATGAGTTGGAAGAAAGGACTTGATGTCGTAGCCAAAATCAACCTAAAAGTAGTCAAACTACTACCCAAGGTGGTGCATGGAAAGTTCCTGTCACAAGGCACCCAACTCTTAACTATGCTATTGACCTATGAATTGGAATCACCATCTTCTTGGCAACCCTTAACTGCCAAAACAGATCATTGATTGAAACTCCTAATTGGGATACCACAGCCCATCAAGGAGAGCCAAAACCCAGTTTAAAAGAGAAGCGTGCTTGGCACACAAACTTGGTTGTAATTGTTGGGTATTCAAAGCCTCGTGTGCATGTGTCTGTCTCGTGTATGACTCATCTCATGTGTGCGTATATCACTCTGTGTACCCCCATGTGTGTCTATGTGAACAGCCCCTAAAAAGGTTGTTTGAGTAATCTTATTCATGTGTATGTGTGTGAACACATGCTTAGGTGTGTATTCACTATTTGTGTACCCCCTTGTGTCTCTACGTGAATAGCTCCTAAAAGGGTTGTGTGTGTGAGTAATCTTATTCATGTGTATGTGTGAACATGTACTTAAGTGTGAATGTCCATCTCGTTTATGAATCATCTCATGTGTGTGTGTGTACCCACTTGTGTCCTTGTGTGAAGAGCCCCTAAAAGGGTTGTGTGTGTGTGTGTGTAATCTTACTCGTGTATGTGTGTGTACACCTGCTTAGGTACGAACACTCCCTTAAATCTGGACAAGATAAGTTGCTACATGTCATTAGGTTTGCATGTGTGTGACATGTGTCCTATGTATGGCTACTCTTTGGCCCACAAAAAGCATTATACTTTGTCCATGACCACCATGGACATCTTTCATCCCCCCTATAGTTGTGATGTCTTCTGCGTGCACTCTGAACCCATTTAAGTTTATGCTGAATTTCTTCACGTTGATTTGCTTGCGCAAGCTCTTTCCTCCTGCGCTCATATCCTTCAACTGGCCGCGCCTGCACCTGTTGCTTCCACAGCAGAGAGTGGTAGTGTATGGTCTTGTCTGTGCTACCTATCGATCTCAGCTGGGCCACCTGAATCTGCAGCCCCGCTCTGAATAGCCACCAGCGGCGCTCTGCCTTGCCTTCCTGAGGGGCAAGAAATCAGGAAGAGCCGCCACTAAGTGGCCTTTGTGTTTGCTCCATTGGCCTCCCGACTTTCTTCCGCCTTCGCGTAGTTGTTGCGCAGCTTCCACACCCGTCCTCCACTCCACGCAGCCTTCGCAGCAACACTCCTGTCCGCGAAGATGACCATTGCTGCTGCCCTTGCCAACCCAACTCTGCACCTCTTCTAGACTTTAGCATCGAGTACCACATCACCAACAACATTAGGGATTCTCCAAAAATCAAGAATACATGTGCACTTCATAATTCGGGGGCTTTAAAAATATTAGGACAGACTGGCCACATTGACACCCTTCCTTCATCATTAGAAATTTGGGGCTTTCCCGAATTTATCCCCCTTGCACTGAAATTGAAGCCTCTACATAAAACAAAATTTGAGACTGTTACAAATTAAAGCTTTCTACATCGAACTGAAGCCCCCCCATAATGCTATGGAAGGTGCAATAACCTGGCAACGTCGCCAACTATGCTACCTCATCGGCAAAACCACCCCAAAAGTTTTAAACTTCCAATGTGTTATGTTCGTGCATGAGTTCCAATGAGGATTCCTTGCCCGAGAGATCTCCCGAAAAAAGATTTGTTATAAATACGTGTTTTTCCTATGCTGAATCGATCGCATGATAATTAGAGGATTAGCATGGCACAAGAAGTACGCATGGCTAGATCACTCCCTTGTAGAATGTGATGGAGTTCAGCTAATTCCTTTGCGTGTTAGGTCTCGCCACCCTTGCTCTGAAGGGGGGTTCGTTGGGTATGTGGAGCCTCGTCTTCATGTGTCCGCGTCTTGTATGAGCCATCTTATGTGTGTGTGCCCAATTATGTCTGTGTGAACAGCCCCTAAATGGGTTGTGTGCGAGCAACCTTATTCATATGTGTGTGTGAGAGAGCGAACACCTACTTAGGTGTGAAAACCCCCTTAAATCTGGATAAGATGAATTACCACATGTCATTATGTTTGAGTCTGTGTGATATGTGTCCTATATGTGTGTTAAAAGATAAGGCGCCCTACAAAAGACTTGTACTTAGTGAATTCTCCGTATCAATCAAATCATACATTGTGTGTACAATTATTAGCTCTCTTTACTGAGTTTTGTTACATCTCTCTCTCTCTCTCTCTCTCTCTCTCTCTCTCTCTCTCTTATATAGCTGTGTTATTCTCCACCAAATGAGCTCTCTCTCTCTCTCTCATTCATCTGACCACCATGGTCCAGTGGAAGTCGAGATGTCTCCTGGTTGCGCTCTGATCTCCAGCAGCAATGACAACCAGACCCAGTGGCGGCGGACTCTTATCGCAGGATAGGTTTACATCAAACTAAGTAGGAAGAGGTACGGCCACAAATCACACATCATGTGTGAAAGAGACACCAAAAGTAGTGGGAATGCATGCCACGATTTTGCATCTCCACGCACCTCTGAAACCACCAAGATTTAGATAAAAATTTATTATTCCACTGCCTGTATTGACAATGATGGTTGGAAGACCTACATTCCAAGACCTGCATCATCAATTCCAGCAGCAGAATTGCAAGTACTCATTTACAGCAAATGTATTTTCTGCCTGGAGTGGTATTCTGTCATAATGCTAACATTTTGGTAAAACATACAAACAAAAGCTCACGGAATGAACAAGTCAAGATTTATCTTAAGGTAAACGATGTGAAATTGATAATACAAGTACATGTACAACCTAGAACATAACCAATAGCAGCATAACCATACTGTACAGGCCTGCTTTCTAAACCTCATCTTCCATATCATAATGCTACACAGGCACCTCCATGTCCATATAGCTTCGTGACACTCATGTCAGCCCTCGCAGAGAAGAGTGCACCATCTACTCCCTCGTGCATCATATCTCATACATGCCCTCTCCCAAAACGGGCAGGATAGCAGCTGCTTGAGTATCCGGCATGTAAATGCTACAAGAAAGTATACTAACCAATAAGCATCCACTGTAAGCAAATCAAGTCATATCTATGTATCTTATTCCCAACACCATAAAAACCGTAAAATACAATCTAGATTATAATCACAAGGCCCTGTGCATCGAGTGGAAATGGATGAAAAGCAAAAAAAACACATGAAATACTTACTTTGAACCAGAGGGAGGATAGAATTGGGGGCCTTCATCTAGGCCCTCACATATAACTTCCCCGGTTTTGGAGCGATAACAGATAATTCCCTTTGCATCATCTGAAAATACATTCAATACAGCATCATCCGAAAATACCTGCAAAAAATCAAAGCCATGTCATATCCCTTCCCTTATCACTGTGACCATTCAAACAATGCATAAAAATGATAATGAACATGGCTATACATGCCTGAGTGGCTCAGCTCATCACGACCCACCCTAACCAAGAGGTTGTGGGTTTGAGCCATGACACCATAGGGTTGTGTGTATGAGTGGTGTAGCTTCTAGCTTGGCCAAATCCCCTCGAAAGAGGGCTTTTGAAAAAAAAAACATGGCTGTGTGTGATGAAGCTTCAAAGCAGTGGGTAAAACTGTGGTACTTTGAACGTTAACGTGCCCAATAGGCTTACCTTGGCGACACTCTCAACCTCTTGTGACGTGGAAGCGACCTGCAACTGTGTAGCTCGAGGGATTGACAAGTGGCAGCCACTGGGTCTTCTTGACGGCAGGGATAACTTCTCAGGGTGAACAACACTATGCAAAGGCTTGGAGCGAATTAAACTGGCACAACATAGTGAGAATGTACATGTAGGTGAGGCAGCCATGACGAGAGGAGACTTGAAATCCTGTAAGATGCCCTCTGCAAAAAGAGAGACCAGCTAAGCTCACGAGGCACAATCCAGAGAGAAGCCCTAGTGGAGAGGGCAACATTACAAAACCAGTATCAAACTATAACAATGACCCGAAAGAGCAACACAGAGTGCTTAAGGCCTTAACAGCACATTCATAGTCTGATAAACACAGGAAAATTACGCACAGGCAAGAACTTCAGGGAAGTAAAGCCCCCACGACGACCTGTTACAGAGACAAGCCTGCTCAAAATCGCTAAAACACAAGCAGATAGGAAGCATAACACCTAAAGAAACACCGACGACATGGGACAAACCCTAATTTACTCTGATTTTAAAACCACATGGAACAAACCATAATTCACACAGGCAGATTGATGTAGCTGCAACACAAACCCTACAACGACTAACAGAAACATTAGAGACAGTGGCTTCACAAACCTCGCGTGTCCACTAAAGAAAGGTTCAAAGGAAACCCTAGAAACAGAGGTAAAGGGACTCACCTGCAAATGCACTGCGTCTGTCTGTGGGAGTGAATAGCTGAAGGAGAAGATGAGTTGAGTGGCTGTGGAAAAACCAAGGCCATAGGCGTGGAAAAACGAGGCTTTAAGGATAGGGACATGAAAAAAACTGACCTTCGGTCTATAATTTTCACTGCTCAAATTGGGAAAAACCGGTTGTAATTTTGCTTTTATATATGTAAGAGAACACGGTGTCATTTTTTTTAGAAGAAAACACCTGTCATTAAAGAATTTTGAAACCAGGCTAATATTGAATACTTGAGAGAGCCATTAGCCAAGTTTCAATACATGGGCGCTATGCAAGGTTGGGTCCGGAAAGCGTTTTTTTTTAAATAAAGGTCGCTTAGTACATGCATACGTTTCAGAACATTATGAACTTGAAAATTCATGTTAGCAAAAAAATTTTAACCTACGTGTAGGGCTCATGTTGCCTAGTTCCCACTTGTAATTTAAAAGAAGGGTTTGAATTCGTTCGATAAACTGTGCCCACATGGTAATTAAAAAAAAGCGTTCGAATCCGTTCGATAAATAGTGTCCACATGGTTTAAAAAAACTAGAGTACCCTTAGAATAGCAGAGAAATGTTCAAAAGAACTTTCTTTAAGGTTTTGATAATACCAAATGAGGTATCTACATGTATATAGTGCTGGTATACAGTAAGTTTATTGGGGTTATGTTATCTGTTATATGTTGACAAAGATATAAAGAGATGTTTGTAAAGCCTTAATATATTCATTTTGGATTTCAGTAAAAATGGAGATCTAGAATGATAACATCGGCTCCAATGCCGTAGTGGATGTGAACGATGCTTCCAATGTAGAAGTAGCTTTGTCTACCTCGCCTGAGTTTATGAATGTTGGAGCTACAAAACACCTTGCTCGATCAAGGTCTCCAACTAAACAGCATATGCGAGCGTACTGAGAAAAATCAGGTTGCTTGCAAGGAGTACTTAGATGCCATTTGGGATGAGATCCATGGAAGTGATAGCTAAAGGGGAGATATGCTAAGAGATGAGTTGACTCATCATTTCCATTGCGTTCTTGATAGTAGTGGTCGCATGGAGGCTAACCAACTAGACATGATTTCTTTCATGGAAAATATGCATGTTCAAATTGGAGAATGTCTAGTTGGATGTAATAGAGAATGTAAAGAACAAGTCGATTCTCTAAAAGAGTAGGTACATACATTAGGCTTAGAGGTGTTGAGTCTTAAGATAATTGTTAATCGACTCAATGCTATTATGGAAAAGATGAGCTGTATGTTGGAAACTAGGGTAGTTGCCTAGAGATATTGTGACAGTAATAATGCTTTTGCTCAAGGGACATATTGTTTTGCAACTTTCCAGATCCAGCTCTCCATGGTGATAGTTACGAATTCCTATTTTCTCAAATTCTTTACATCTCTTCTAATTTTTTCTCTCGCTCTCTCTTTGGAGATGGAGAGAGATTTTCTTTTATTAGTGTCATAAGGAGATGGATTATATTTGTTATAATCACTTTACTATTATAAATCTCTCTAATAATTACATCATGTTTGCTACTGTGCGGAGTCTATTTGAGAGTAGGGTCACATTGTGATAATGGCACTTGAAGTAGAATAAATGTAACAAGGTAATATTAATGTTGTTCATTTGAAGTCAAGAAAGTTTGTAAAAAGCAAATTAGAATTTGTTATTTTGTGTTAGTTAGGGATGTTGAAATTTGAGCATAATGATGAGCTATGGTGGATCATACACTAGAATCAACATCATTAATAAAGCGATTAGCAAGATGTAATTAGTGAATAATTAGCAAATAGATTAATATAGGCATGGATACTCAAAAACCAGCAAATTCTCATTAGGGCTATGCCTCAATTTATAGAGTTTACATCAAGCAATTAGTGAATAATTAGCAAATAGATTAATGTAGGCATGGATACTCAAAAACCAGCAAATGATTAAGACGTAATTAGTGAATAATTAGCAAAAAAATAGATTAATGTAGGCATGGATACTCAAAAACCAGCAAATTCTCATTAGGGCTATGCCTCAATTTATAGAGTTTACATCAAGCATCAAATCCCATTAGGGCTATGCCTCAATTTATAGAGTTTACATCAAGCATCAAATCCCATTGATTTCTCCACGATTCACTCCCAGAATATCTCCACCTCTTGCCTGATTCTCTCCACCTCTTCTCTTTTCCCTGAATATCTCCCAGAATAACTCCACACCCCTAAATTCTCTCATGCTACCCTTTATCCTCTCCCAGTAGATTCTTCTCACCTTTTCACAGGTTCTTTCACAATTACATCTCCTCTTTTACAGCCTCTATCCAAGAGCTTGTTCCCACACACACCCTATTCACTTGTATATTTCAACACCTCCCCTCAAGTGAATAATCCTAGTACACCTAGACCCTATACCAAGTTTGCCTCCCTTTACTTGATAGTCCGCGACCAGTGTCTACTCGTCCCCTCAAGTTATCTCAGCACACCTGGACCCTGTATCAAGTTTCTTTCTTACTTGACAGTCCGTCGACCAGTGCCTCAAGTCCCTAAATTCCATAGTCCTTGACACTCTCTCTCTCTATGTGTCCAAGGCTACTATCAGTGCCTGCTGCGACCTTGACTAAATTACTCACACATTCATCTACCACGTGGCCTACATCATCGGTGGCTCTCAGAGGTGGTTTTACTTTATTGGGGCAGGTTACATTGGGTTGTGGGGTCTCTCTCTCTCTCTCTCTCTCTCTCTCTCTCTCTCTCTCTCTCTCTCTCTGAGATTTTCACATGGCTCCTCACTCTTTGGAGCCTCACATCTTCTCTTGTCTTCAGTCTTCTTGTCGTGGCAGCATCTCTCCACGCGTCCGTCTCTTCTTTCAGTCTTCTTGGGGCAGCTTCTCTTCTTGTGGCAGCTTCTCTTCTCGTGTCCATGTCTTCCTTCAGCTTTTCTTCTTGGTGTGGATCCTCTTCTTGGGAAGAGATATTCTTCTTCTTTCATGGCTGGGGCCATGAGCTTGTCCGTCATGTCATTTTGCTCCATGTGAGCAACATGTTTCAATGTTTTGCTGACAGTTCCTTTGGGATTTTTCTGTTTATCTTTTGTCATTATGCAATGCAAACCCAAAATTATGCGGGAGGTCTTACCTCTTGCCTTATTCTGGACAAGGGCAGTGTCTGTTCCCATTTTTACACTGATGCAATGTGCCCAATACATAATGCGTATAGCATTCATTCTCATGCACATTCCAAATGCAACTCTGGCTGTGAATAATCTTGAATTTGAGTGAGATTTACAGGCATTAACCAAGGGTTAAATGCAAAATGATGATTTTCACAAATTTTATCAGCACAATTTTACCAGAAATTACATTAAATCAAGGGTAACCAATTTGTACGAGATGGTTGGAGTATCAAACCAACTCCGATTTGCAATCTGAAGTTATAGGGATCTGTATCAGATACCTAATGGTTAATTTGAACCCTCAATTGTACCAAAATACTATGATTAGCATTGATTAATCACTGATTAGCAAATTAATGCTCTGGTTTGTGTGCAAAAAATAGAGTATGCGGGGAGTCCAGATCTGGTGCCTTCCACTTCAAATGAGCTCAAATGCTTTCAAAGGCATCAATATCAATGAGTCTAGTAGAGGATTAAGCCAAGAAACACAAGATTTGACCAAATAATGAAAGCTTAATCTCTGTTTTACCAAAGTCACCTGCAGATTTGATGAAGAGCTTTGATCTCAATGTAGACTTGATGAAATTGAATTCTGTCTTCACCAGCTTGTAGAGCATGCTTGATTACCCCTTGGGCTAGGAGGAATTGAAGCAATTTGATTTGAGCAAGGAGAAATCTGCAGTTTACTCAGAAAAAAACGCGCTGACTTCATCGTCGATTTCTCCTTCGTTTCTTCGCGGTTTGCTGCACCGTCTTGCTGAGCATGAAGCCAAGGATGTTAGCTACCATACTCTAGAAGATTATGCCCTAATTCTATGTGTGCAAGGTGCTAGAGATCCTCCACTGGCTGGGGGTGAAGGGGAGAAGTGAAAACTCACTAAAAATTTGATTTTTTGCTAATTATCTACTAATCCTAATTAATTAACTAATAGGCTCATAAACCTAATTGATTCTAGGCATGGCTCTAATACCATGTTGAAATTTGAGCATAATGATGAGCTATGGTGGATCATACACTAGAATCAACATCATTAACAAAGTGATTAGCAATGATTAAGACGTAATTAGTGAATAATTAGCAAATAGATTAATGTAGGCTATGCCTCAATTTATAGAGTTTACATCAAGCATCAAATCCCATTGATTTCTCCATGATTCACTCCCAAAATATCTCCACCTCTTGCCTGATTCTCTCCACCTCTTCTCTTTTCCCTGAATATCTCCCAGAATAACTCCACACTCCTAAATTCTCTCATGCTACCCTTTATTCTCTCCCAGTAGATTCTTCTCACCTTTTCACAGGTTCTTTCACAATTACATCTCCTCTTTTACAGCCTCTATCCAAGAGCTTGTTCCCACACACACCCTATTCACTTGTATATTTCAACAAGGGGCTGTATATACCTGAGTTAGAGTCAGCTTCGTTGACTTCAAATTTTGGATGCAACATGCGTGTCTTATTGTAATTATTTGCGGAGAAGGGCTTATATTTGAAAACAACTTGTTGCTAATTTAACGAAGTACTTTAATGACAATGGAACTGAAACATTTAGAAGGTGTGAAAATGAGGAAGAGCATAGAGAATTCCATGGTAGAAGCCACTTAGATTCAAGTAAAGGAGCTATTGCTAATGGTACACATCCAATCCATAGCTCCAAAAAATAAACTTGTCTCTCCAGATATTTTTCATGCTTGCAACTCGGACTCACGGTTTCCATGCACTAGAAATGAGGAGCTGTCACCCCCCTTTCCCATTCACAAACCTCCTCTAGCTGGAAGCACATGGGGGAAAACTATCTATATAGCTATAAAAGCTGACCATCCAGGTCCTCCCTGGCTTTGCTACTTAGATTCAAGTAAAGGAACTATTGCTAATGCATCTGCTCCTCCAAGAGGATAGCCTAATAGAAAGAGGCCTTGTGTGTAGAAGGCAACATAGATACAGGTGTAGGTACAGGTACAGGTAATTATGTTGGCCATGACACTCCTTCCTCACACATTGAGGATATCCCTTGCAAACAAACCACACTTTCATCTCGTGTTTTCTCCACCTCATGGATAAAGGAGCGGCAAAGAGTTCCCGAAATAGAGATTGCTTGCACTTTGATGGAGTGGAATATTTCTTTTAATGTTCTTTGCACGGAGCAATGGAAAAGAATGGTGTGTGCAATTGCATTTGTTGGCCTATGTGATGATTAGTCAGGGTGGAGTACAAGAAGATGTGCACAAAGATGCTAGATGATGAGAAGGCCAGGATTGATGTGGCCTTGCAACCGATATGAGATAATTGGAAAAGATTTGGATGCACTATTTCGTCAAATGGATGGGTTGACATTAGGAGACACCACACGATTAATATATTGGTGTCATCATGCATGGGAACATATTTTCTACATGTTATGGATGCAGGGAAGTCTGGGGAGCATGTAACTGGTGAATTTATCTCCCAACACATATGTTAGGCCATTATTGATGTGGGAGTGGAAAATGTAGTATAGGTTGTGACAAATAATGTCTCAAATTGCAAGAGAACGGGAGAGTTGGCAGAGGCAGAGTTCCCTAGCATTGTGTGGATACCATGCGCTACGCATTGATTGGACTTATTCATGAAAGATGTGGGAAGGTTATCTTAGGTGCAGCCAGTGTTGGCCGATGCAAATCGTGTCACAACCTTCTTCCGTAAGAATCACAAGGTTTTAGCTCTCTTCTGTAGCAAAACCTTGACATGGTTCGACTCTCTAAGGCACACTTTGCTTATGCTTATATAGTCTTAGAGAGATTGCTTAAGCTATAGGTTCCTTTGCAAGCGTGTGTTGTGGATCCCTTATGGAGAGAAGAAAGATCATGGAACACAGAGGTAACAAAATACATTTAGCAGAAGATCTTGAATGAAAGTTTTTGGGAAGACATGGGAAAGATCATGAAGCTCTTGAAGTCTCTCTACTTTCTTTTTTGTGCACGATAGATATGGAGGAGTCTCCCATGGGTCTTCTCTACCATAAATTTTGGAAGATGCGGCTAGAGATTCAAAAATCAAAAGTTCTCGAGGAGAAGTAAAGACATGTAACTTCTTGTATAAGACGTAGATGGTAGTACGTTTTCTTATTTGAAAGATAGTCTTGTTCATAGTCTCTTATGTTATTTGTTTCATGTTTACCATTTATGTCTAGAATCAATGAGGTCTCTAATATCTTAGAGACGTATTGGGCATGGATGTGCCGCCCTATTCATGGCATAGCGACTTTGCTTCATCATTTTGTACCGCAAAGATGAAGCCACTGGTAAAGAAGATGCGGTAAGAAACCCCGAGCTTCTTATGCTACGAGATTGGTACTTAGAGTAGGTATACACAGAAGAGGAGCACACTACTATTAATAAAGAAATGGTGTCATACTTGATAAATTTGGGAGCTTTATTTACTCGCGCCTCATCTATGAAGGAGGAGGAGATGAAGTTTCCAGTCAATTGGTGGCTTACTTATGGTTACAACACTTTGCACCTACAAAGAGTGGTAATGCATGTTCTCTCTTAGGTGATTGCTTCAGCCTTCGTCTCACAAGATTTGTGTGCATATGTAGCCACAAGTTGTCATGTTGTATATGTTTAAACTCACATGTGCATGAAAATACAACTGGTGGTGTAGAATTGTTCTGCCGATGCATGTGAGCGAAATTGGAGTGCTTATTCCTTGATACGAAGATACGTAATTAGACTTAGCACAAGTCATATGGATGGTCTATTTCTGAGCCAATCTTTGTCTTGTGTAAAATCTCAAGAAGTTGGACCATCCTATGCAGGTACTTACTAACTAGCTACGAATCGCTCTCCAAATGGCATTAAAAGTTTGTATGTGCTGAAATTTGAGCATGCCTTGTTCATAGGTGGATCCTCTCCCCTTGGAGCACCTTCCTACCCAAGGTAAACGCTAAGCCATGTTGAGAGATAAGGAGGATTAGATCTTTTGCATGCTACATAGAGAGCTAGAGAGCATAGATAGGAGGGTCACACGAGCTCACGCTAGAGCTTATGACATTCAGCCTATTAGGATTGCTTCACAGAAGGGCCATGCTTTACAGGCTCATGTTTGAGGTAGACACGCTACCAAGGGTGGAACTCGATGGTGGATGACGGCGGTGAGTGTTTGCTAGAGATGAAGCAGAGACGTCCACACGAGTTGTAAAGCATCGAGAGGTTGTTAGTATTTCACCTGAGGATGATCTACATGGAGGCTTAGAATCCATCGCAGAGCTTGAGTAACAACAATCAGAGAACATGGAGGTTAAGACTAGGTATGAGGTTAAGGTTAGGGTTAGGTTTTTTTTTATGAGACGAAAACATGGAGGTTTGGACCGCAACAATCAGAGAAGCTGGTTGGGAGCTTCTTGCCCCAAAAATAGCATTGGAAAGATCATCTTGGCCGGGCGTTGACTCATACACAGTCCTGGAAAGTTGTCGAGTTGAGACGTAGTATGGAGGATTTCACCGGGCAGCATCTTGATCTCCTCATTAGGCAACAACAGGAAGTGAAGAAGAAGAAGAAGTTACAGAAGAGAAGAAGATGAAGACAACCATACGCCATAGCCGGGAAGCTGTTTTCACCTCCTTATCTAACTAGAAAAAATTCTGCTGCCATATCTACAAGGATTTGCTAAACAAAAGCCGCTAGTTTGGTGCCATTTCTATCATTAGGGAAGCTATGC
Organism: Cibotium barometz; assembly: GCF_041138505.1. Classification (NCBI taxonomy): domain Eukaryota; kingdom Viridiplantae; phylum Streptophyta; class Polypodiopsida; order Cyatheales; family Cibotiaceae; genus Cibotium; species Cibotium barometz. The sequence goes on from NC_141073.1 coordinate 19,285,906, forward strand.
AGATGTCGATTGCATGCAGTGACATTTTTCCTCTCTTCTTGTTGCAGCTTTTTTGCCTCTTGCTTTTCACTTTGTGTGTGTGTGAGAGAGAGAGAGAGAGGGGGGGAGATGGGGATGTACATATATACACACACATGCATGATCATACAAATACATACAAACATACACATACATAAGCATAGACATTCATACACTCACAAACATATACATATACATGTATATGGTCTAAGTTTGAATTTCTTAGTAATCCTATATGAGTATTTTTTTGTATGTATCTATAAGATTATATGGATGTATGTATGTATGTGTATACATACATACATACATACATACATATATATATATATATATATATATGTATATATGTATATATGTATATATGTATGTATCTATAATAGTATATGTATGTATGTATACATACATACATACATATATGTGTGCGTGCGCACGTAAGGCAAGCAAAAACACATGTTTACGAGACAACATACATACATACATGTGTGTGTGCACGTGCACGTGTGCACGCAAGGCAAGCAAAAACACATATTTACTAGATATACACACATATATATGTATATATGTATATATACATACATACCAATACACACACACACACACACACACACATATATATATAGAGAGAGAGAGAGAGAGAGATAGAGAAGACTTGGGTGTATTTGTGTGTGTGTGTGTGTGACAAAGAGAGGGTGAGAGAGAGAAAAAAAGGTTACAACATTTATTCATATACTTATATCTATCTGGTGTGCCAATGTGTGTATCTTTGAAAATACATACTATGTTTCTCTTTTTTTATATCTTGCTTCTCATATTTTCTAATCTTCCCTTTTAAGTTTTTTTGGGATGCTAAAACTGAGAATGAATCGCACTTTTTTTTGGGGGGAGAGAGAGAGAGAGAGAGAGAGAGAGAGAGAGAGAGAGAGAGAGAGAGAGTTTTTCATTTAGTTTTTGATCTACATTCATGTTTCTTATTGTAGGTTGTTGGGGGGTTGGTGTAGCCACAGAGAGAGAGAGAGAGAGAGAGAGAGAGAGAGAGAGAGAGAGTGAGAGATTTTAGTCTGTGAGAGTGTGGGTGTGGGTGTGTGTGTCTAGTCTATGTGAGTACCGTGTACACATATATGTGCAAATATAGCCACTTATATATGCATTTGTTGAAATTAGAGCAATATGATGAGCTATGGTGGATCAAATACTAGAATCAACATCATTAACAAAGTGATTAATAAATAATTAAGATGTGATTAGTAAGTAATTAATAAATAGCTTAATGTAAGCATGGATAATAAAAAACCAGCAAATTCTCATTAGGCCAATGCCTCAATTTATAGAGTTTACATCCAAGCATCTAATCCCACTGATTTCTCCTTGATTCACTCCACCTCTCTCAGAATATCTCCACCTCTTTTGCCTGATTCTCTCCACCTCTTCACTTTTCCCAGAATATCTCCACACTTCCTAAATCTTCTCATGCTAACCTTTATTCTCTCCCAGTAGATTCTTTCCACCTCTTCACTTTTCCCAGAATATCTCCACACTTCCTAAATCTTCTCACGCTACCCTTTATTCTCTCCCAGTAGATTCTTCTCACCTTTTCACAAGTTCTTTCACATTTACACATTCTCTTTTATAGCCTCTAACCAAGGGCTTGTTCCCGCACACACCCTATTCACTTGTATATTTCAACACCTCCCCTCAAGTGAATACTCCTAGAACACCTAGACCCTATGCCAAGTCTCTCTCTTACTTGATAGTCCGTGACCAGTGTCTACCACACCTCCCCTCAAGTTAACTTAGCACACCTGGACCCTGTACCAAGTTTCTCTCTTACTTGATAGCCCGCGACCATTGCCTCAAGTCCCTAAACTCATAGTCCTTGACACTCTCTCTCTATGTGTCCAAGGCTTACTACAAGTGCCCGCGACCTTGACTAAAGTGCTCACACATACATCTACCATGTGGCCTACATCATCGGTGGCTCAGAGGTGGTTTTACTTTGTTGTTGGGGCAGGTTACATTGGGTTGTGGAGCCTCTCTCTCTGTCTCTCTCTCTCTCTCTCTCTCTCAAAGATTTTCACATGGCTCCTCACTCTTTGGAGCCTCACATCTTCTCTTGTCTTCAGTCTTCTTGTCGTGGTAGCTTCTCTCCACGCATCCATGTCTTTCTCTTCTTTTAGTCTTCTTGTGGTAGCTTCTCTTCTTGTGTCCATGTCTTCTTTTGGCTTTTCTTCTTGGTGTGGATCTTCCTCTTGAAAGGAGATGTTCTTCTTCTTTCATGGCTGGGGCCATGAGCTTGTCCTGTCAGGTTTTCTTGCTCCATGTGAGCAACATGTTTAAATGTTTTGCTGACAGTTCCTTTGGATTTTTTATGTTTATCTTGTGTCATTATGCAATGCAAACCCAAATCTATGTGGGAGGTCTTACCTCTTGCCTTATTCTAGACAAGGGCAGTGTCTGATCCCATATTTACACTGATGTAATGTGCCCACCAATACATAATGCATATAGCATTCATTCTTATGCACATTCCCAAATGCAACTCTGGTTGTGAATAATCTTGAATTTGAGTGAGATTTACAGGCATTAACCAAGGGTTAAATGCAAAATGATGATTATCACAAATTTATCAGCAAAATTATATTAAATCAAGGGTAACCAATTTGTACGGGATGGTTGGAGTATCAAACCAACTCCGAATTGCAATCTGAAGTTATAAGGATCTGTATCAGATACCTAATGGTTAATTTGAACCCTCAATTGCACCAAAATATAGTGATTAGCATTGATTAATCACTGATTAGCAAATTAATCCTCTATTTTGTGTGCAAAAAACAGAGTATGCGGGGAGTCCAGATTTGGTGCCTTAGACTTCAAATGAGCTCAAATGCTTTCAAGGACATCAATAGCAATGAGTCTAGTAGAGGATTAAGCCAAGAAACACAAGATTTGACCAAATATTGAATGCTTAATCTCTGTTTTACCAAAGTCACCTGCAGATTTGATGAAGAGCTTGGATCTCACTGTAGACTTGATCAAATTGAATTCTGACTTCACTAGCTTATAGAGCATGCTTGAAAACCCCTGGAGCTATGAGGAATTAGAGCAATTTGATTGGATAAAGACAAGATCTGCAAATTCCTCAGAAAAAACTGCGCTGGCTAAAATCGCGATTTCTCCTTCGTCCAGCGGGGCAGCGGCGGTTTGCTGCGTTGTTTCGACTAGCTGGAGCACAAGGGTTATGGCTAGCTAGCATTAAAAGGGTTTGGCCTAATGTTGAGTGTACAAGGAGCTAGAGCTCCTCCACCAGCTGGGGGTACAGAGGTGAGTTGAAAAATAACTAAAAATTTGATTAATTTATAATTATCTACTAATCCTAATTAATTAGATAATGGGCTCATAAACCTGATGGATTCTAGGCATGGCTCTGATACCATGTTGAAATTAGAGCAATGTGATGAGCTATGGTGGATCAAATACTAGAATCAACATCATTAACAAAGTGATTAGTAAATAATTAAGATGTGATTAGTGAGTAATTAACAAATAGCTTAATGTAGGCATGGATAATCAAAAACCAGTAAATTCTCATTAGGCCAATGCCTCAATTTATAGAGTTTACATCCAAGCATCTAATCCCACCGATTTCTCCTTGATTCACTCCACCTCTCCCAGAATATCTCCACCTCTTTTGCCTGATTCTCTCCACCTCTTCACTTTTCCCAGAATATCTCCACACTTCCTAAATCTTCTCATGCTACCCTTTATTCTCTCCCAGTAGATTCTTCTCACCTTTTCACAGGTTCTTTCACATTTACACATTCTCTTTTACAGCCTCTAACCAAGGGCTTGTTCCCGCACACACCCTATTCACTTGTATATTTCAACAGCATTTACATAAGGATAAGTTAAATATGCATATACATGTATGTATACTTGATTGCTTCTATGCATGGGTACATATGGATGTATAGGTATATTGTTATGTGTATATGTACACACACACACACACACACACACACACACACACACACACATAGATGAATGCCAACATGTGTATATGGTATATATGTTTATATGTGTGCCTAAAGTATGCATGTATGTGTGTATGTATATACATCTCTATATTATTTTGTCTCCGCATGTATGTATACACAGAATTGCATGTATATATATTTATATATGTGTGTGTATATTTTGGCTAGTTAATAGCTTTCACATAAGCAACAAGAGATTTTGTGTGCATGTATAAACATGAGAGAGAGAGAGAGAGAGAGAGATGTGTGTGTAAAGGAGAGAGATAGAGACTCGCCCGTATATATAGATATAGCTTCTCTCTCTCACTCTCCCCCTATAGTTTATCTCTCACTTTTACTCTCTCTTTACATAAAAATGCAAAGAAAGACTGTGTTGGTTTGTTTTTGACAGAGATTGTTTTCTACATGTCTTTGTCTATATATGTGGAGAAGAGAGAGAGAGAGAGAGAGATCAAAGAGATCTAAAGAGGGAGGGAGAGCTATGTATTTTTGCATCTGTGCATGTTTGTGTGTGTGTGCGTACGTGTGTGTGTGTGTGTGTGTGTGAGAGAGAGAGAGAGAGAGAGAGAGAGAGAGAGAGAGAGAGAGAGAGAGAGAGCCACAGATTATTCATAATGGCAGCATGGTTATTTCTATGAGGTCATTGAGATATTCTATTTACTCCATTGCTTAGGGGGAATCCTTATGAGGTTATATTTAAATTGATTTGTGGAAGCTTAGGAGTCTATTTTTAATTTTATGTTTCATTAAATGGCTACTTCCCATCACGAATATGGGTCATACCACTTCTTACTATATATAAAAGAGGACACATCTCTCTCCATGTGTCTATGTATGCCAAGTTCGGTGATCTTTTTAAAGAAAATGAAGTGCTGTGTCTATGTATGCCAAGTTTGGTGCTCTATTCAAAGAAAACGAAGTGCTTGAGGATCTCCCTTAGTGGATATATATGGTACCTTGATATACAAGTATCCCAATTTTGATGCTTTCTTCAAAGTTGTCCATGACTGCCAAAATGGTCTACTCTATTTTATCCAAACCTCTCTCGTTTAGAGGACGGGCTGGGGGACTAGTTGCCTTGAATTTAAAGAGTCAAAATTTTCAAATTTTAGTAACCAACTTAACCTATGCATTTTTTCAATAAAAACCGGTTGAGTTTCAAGGTCATCCTTTTTTTTTCACGGTTTGGTATATAATTTTCATGGCTCAAATTGGGAAAAATCGATTATAATTTTGCCTTACCTTGAATTGAAAGAGTCATTTTTCCCAAATTTAAGTTATAAAACCAACTTAACATATGCATTTTTTCAATAAAAACTAGTCGAGCTTCAAGATTATCGTTTTTTTCACTAGTTAGAAAAAAGTTTATTTTTGACACTTGATAGAGAACATCTCTCTTTGTTTTGCCCGACACTTACTTTACCTTGGTTTCAAGGCTCAAGTTTCAAGTTTGAGATATAGTCCGTCTTCAAATCTTAGCATAGTGTTATTTTTAATGATCTAATCGACACAAAACAAAGTTAAAAACTTTGGTTGGCTTTGAATTTTGAAGTTAACTTCTCAAATTAGTTATAAAACACCCAACTGATGTGAATAAAAGGTACATATTTGACTAGTTAGGGGGAAAACAATTGTAGCACTCATTTATTATGATGGGCATCCAAACACCCTCCCTAGGAGACAAGTGAGGAGTGGGACAAGCAAGATTGCCTACAATGGGTTATGCGTGTGGGCACCCTCCTATGGGACGAGCGAGGAGTTGAATAGGCAAGATTGTGCTTGTCGTATCATGCATCCCATCATGTATCAACAATCTTGATGGCCCCTAATAGAGGTAAAACATTTATAAAATATCAAAAAATAATAAAATGTTAGTAGTACATTAGGTTAAATTTCTAGCAACGTTTGTCCTCATGGGTGGCCCATAGGTAGTTAGAAGCTTTGAAAAACAAGATGAAAATACCCCTTTGCAAAAGGGTGTCTTTCCACTATGTATTGTTTTAATTATAAACAAAAAAATAAATATTAATCAAAACATATTTACACCAAATCTAAAATTTCCAAAAATAAAATAGCAAAAACAAACCTCGACCCTTGGATCCATTAATGATTGACTTTTTATTATAAATAATAACTATACTTACACAAATAAAAAATGCTAATCAAATATCTTTACCCCAATTTTAAAATTTTCAAAAATAAAAATTGTAAAATAAACTCCACCCTTGGATGGCTTGATGATTGAACCCAAGAGATTTGACTAAACAATTTTTCCCCATTCCTCACAATGTTTTGCATAAGGCAAGGCATTGCAAAATAAATTTCACCCTTGGATCAAGAGCTCCGTTGAACAATTTTCCCCCATTCCTCACAATGTCTTACATAGACCCTAATGTCTTGCATAAGGCAAGACCCTAAAAACCCTCCCATGAGATAGCTAATTTGTGGGAACTTGTGGTGGGTACGCCCTTTGTGAAGAGACTAGATCCCCACCTTCACCCATGCTTAACCTTGTAAAGAACCCACCTTATCGTATGGTGTCTTGGGAGTGAAAGTGTGTGAAGACTACCTAATGAGTCAAATGCTAGAAAGTCATCGACAAAGTAGAATTACCAGCATAAAATGATAGATCCATAAAAGTTCCAGTCATGTCCATAATCAATGTCATCACTAGTAGCTTTCAATGATTTTGCTTTATCATGGACAAAGCTGAGTTGCTAGTATAAAATGGTAGATTCATAAAAGTTCCACTCATACCCATAAATAATGTTAGCATTAGCTTTCAATTATTTGTACACATGTCTAGAGTCACACCTTGACTATGGAACATGGTGATGGTAGTAAGGAACTACTACACCCTTTTCAAGAATACTAGGAACTTGCTGATATGTGGTAGTAGGGAACTACTACACCCTTTCCAAGAATACTTGCTGTGTTGATGGCCAGTAGGGAACTACTACACCCTTTCCAAGAATACTTGTGCTAATGGTAGTAGGGACTACACCCTTTCCAAGAATACTTGGTGATGGTAGTAGGGAACTACTGCACCCTTTTCAAGAATACTTGTTGGTGATGGCAGTAGGGAACTATTACACCCTTTTCAAGAATACTTGGCCCAGAAACATTGGCCAACTTAGTTGCATAAAGGCAAAACAAAGCAATTCAAAGTGCAAAGGGCATGTGGTTATAATTGCATTATTGGGAAAATGTGTGATGTCTGCCCAAAAGTTAAGGCTACTTAAACAGTGGAGCTTGTCGTGTGACAAACATATATTAGTGCAAGAGATGTGGGCAAGTTTCCTTTATCTTCTACCATTACTGCATTGGATTGAATGAACTATGTTGTCTTCACGTCCAAATTGAGAAGGAGTTTTAAGCAAATCAATACATTTTAAGCAAATTAATACATTTTTTGAACCAAGCTTCTCCATAGCAATGTTATTTCATGCCATCTTAAAGGTTGCAAACTTAAGTGCATTACCCCTATCCAAGAGGGCAAAGCTAGCTCCTCATCACAAAGTTTTAAAAATACATCATGGTTTATTTGGAGAGCCCCTTAGCTCTCTTGAAGCTATTGATGTATTAACCACTCATGGTCTATGATTCCCTCTCAGCTCTCTTGAAGCTATTGCTCTATTAACCACTCATGGTTTACATTATTTCTCCAAAATCATGAAATGTCTCGATGGTCATTATGGATTTAAGTAAATAAAACATGCATGTCCTTCTTCATTCTTCCTCATAGTTTACAACGAGATCCTTTCTACCTACAAGGGCTTTGATTGGGTCATTATCACATAAGGGAGCCTATCTCCTTGTGTTTTATAAAAGGAAGGTCACATTAACATTAAGTTTCTCCCCCTTTCTAATTTTTGCTTTTAGCCTTTTTTTTTCCATTTTCTTAAAAAAAGAGAAGAAGTGACATGACATTTAAAAGGTGATTTGAAGCATTAATATTATCTTTTCCTTTTGACATAGTGCAAACATGAAGATTATCTTCTCTCTTTTATAGAATGCTTTGTTGTTTTCTCCTCCACTTTTTTTACAAGTTATAATGCAATATAAAATAATGCTAATATTTGAAAACATGTGAAATAAATTAAATGGAACCTTTTCAAAATTGATATTTAATAGAGTTTTCATTGTGAACTCTACACTTGTGTTCAAATTATGAGTATCTTTTCCTTTATCTTCCTTTATAGCAAATGGATTTTCTCTTAGCCTTCCTTTATGTGCCCATTTAACAATATTTGTTAACACATTGTATATGCTTTCTGTAATGCTTTGGTGTTCAAGAGTTGCAAGGCCAATCAACTGTAAATCTATGAATCCACTAGAAGTCCACTTCTTTATGTTTTGGGTGGCCCTAATGTGAAAACATGGCATCTTAGGTCTTTGGATGAGACTGACCGACAACCTATTATGTGGAATGAGTTCATTAAGGAGGATGAGGCCGGTCGGCCACTTGGTGCATCTCATTACATGCCATGGTTAAGATGGGAGAGATGTGCATATACAATTCTTATTTGGAAGACCTTTAAAAGTCATCTGGTGGATTGGAGAGTTGCATCCATTTAGCATCTTAGGGACTCTCTTGCATATGTATTGATTGATGCAACTATACCATATGAGTGGCTCTCTAGGATCTTTCATGGAGATTATCATATCTGACATGACTAGGAGTTCTTTATAGGATAGGTGTACCTCAACAGGTCATTACTCTACCGGGCTAGGAGGCTACATATTACATCATCTATTCTATCATGCTGCCTGGATGGAGATGGAGGAGATGTAACATGGAGGGGATTATCCCAGATACCAAGCTTAGTCCAGCAAGGATTGTTGGTTGTTTGGGGAAGCACTGGTTCATTGATCCTTCTCCTAGGTGTAGCCTTAGTTCATCACCGAGTTCATTGTGTTCAAGAAATCTTATAAGCAAGACATCTTCTGTCTAAAGTTTGTCTAAATCACCATCAAATCTTCTTACATGAAGCACATGGGTGGACAAATGCTATCAGTTTGTAATCAAGTTATTTTTTCAAGCATTAATATTGTTTTCTACAATTTAGTGCTTAATATTGTGTTGATCAAGCTTCTTCTATCATGTATTCTTACATGATTTTAGAGCATAGGCTCTAGGTAAAGATTGTTTTTGGCATTTTACTATTTGAAGGCAAATTTGGAGAGATGGCTAACCTATAAGTAACACAGCCACTCATGCCCGCCCTCCAACTTTTGGTGATTAGAAAGCTGGATGAAATTAACTTCTCTAGAAGTTCAATATTAGGTCTATTCTTAATTCATATGAGTTGTGGAAAATCACAAGAGAGGTTGATGCAAAGTTGGATCCTACTCTGGATCCAACAAATTTTCTACAAACCAGATCGCCAGATTCTGCTCTCACTTTGGCATGGAGGAAAAGGAATGTAGATACACTATTTGCCATTACCACCAGCATCACTAATATAGCATACTACCAAAGATTTTGAAGCATGGTAAGATCTAAAGAACCAATATGATATGGAGAATTGGATAAGGAATCTAAACCATGAGAATCAACTTACAATAGAAATGCATTCTGATGGAGAACCAAAACAAAGAAGTTCATATCATCGATAAAGAATCTGTAAGATAAGATGGTAGCGGTGAGGATCACTAAGAGGCCAGTGAGAAGAGATGGCACGTAGGTGCATTAGAGTTTTGCCCTCAAAGTATGAAAGTTTGGTGACCTCACTAAACACACAAGTACACAACCTGCCTCTTACCTTTGAGGAGTTCGGACAATGTTGGTGGAGGAGGAGATGTTTTTTAAAGCCAAATATGGTAGCGATGCAACATTCTCTGTAAATGTAAAGAAAGTTAAGGCTCCGATAATAACCACGATGTTTCTGAAAAGAAGAAATCTAAGGCAAAGTGTTTCTATTTGCGACAAGCCAGGTCATATGGTCAAAGCATGTAGACACTGAAGGAAGCATGTAGACACTGAAGGAAGCATATGAGAAGAATGCCACTTTGAAGGAAGCATATATGAGAAGAATGCCACTTTGAAGAAAGCATATGAGAAGAATGCCACTGAAGGAAGCATATGAGAAGCCTTGGAAGAAGGATTTCGGGAATAGTGTCAAAGTGAAATTGGAGCTATTTATGGTTGGTAATAGAAGAAATTTGTATAAAAGGAAAACATTCCTCACCACCCGATGGTTCATGGATATACAATGGAGCATCCTGACATATGACACCAGTCAAAAGGGTTGGTATACCTCCCTTAGGCCAGTGGGGGAGTCCATCTTAGTAGCAATTGGGAAAAACACCATTTCTTTTGTTTCTAGCAATGGTGATACTAAGAAGTTATCCAATGTCCTTTGTGTGTCCGACATCATTGTTCAGGTGCGAGACATTGTATGGCTCCTCATCACTGTGGTCAAGGAGTGTTTGGGAACCCATTGGTGCATACTATCCTAGTCTAAGGATCACGGTCATGGTGCAAGGGGATTTATGTGGATTGAGGTAGCATTGATGTGTTACTTATGTGATGTGTATGTATTATATATGCCTTGTTATTGAGAAGATAAATGTAGAGTATGTTTTCTTATGAAAAGGATTGTTTAATCCAAGTCATATATATTCCCATCGTCCTTTATCCATTCTCATCCAATCACATCATTCTCCATCTCATCACATCTTTCCACATTTATGCTCATCACATCTCATCCACTCGCATCTACCCATATCCACATCTCATCACATCACATTCATTCACATCTCATCCATTCATTCATTCACATCTCATCACATCACATTCATTCACATCTCATCCATTCATATCTACCCTGATCCACATCACATCACATCACATCCATTTCACCTCACATCTCATTCATTCACATCTATCCCGATTCACATCACATCACATCACATCCATTTCACCTCACATCTCATTCATTCACATATATCTCGATTCACATCCCATCACATCTTATCCATTCACATCACATCTCATCCATTTACATCACATATCATCCATTCACATCTATCCCAATTTACATCATATCACATCACATCCATTTCACATCACATCTCATCACATCTATTTCACATCACATCACATCCATTCATATCTATCACATTCATTTACATCACATCCATTTACATCCATCATATCGTGTCCATTCATATCCATTACATTCATTCTCATCACCATCCCATCACATACATTCTAACCACATTACATCACATCCACATCTATCCACATAATATCTCATTCATCCCATCCACATCACATCACATCTACATCATATCTCATTCATACACATCCCATCTCATTCATCCACATCCATCCAATCATTCACATGCAGGACTATCCACATCTATCCATACATTCACATCTATCACTTCACATCTATCCATACATTCACATCTATCACTTCACATCCACATATATTCACATCACATCACATTTCATCCACATCTCTTTATATCACATCACATCTCATCCACATCCACATCCACATCACATTCACATCCACATCTCTTTACATCCACATCACATCTCTTTACATTACATTACATCACATCCACATCACATTCACATCCACATCCCCTTACATCACATCACATCTCATCCACATCCACATCCACATCACATTCACATCCACATCCACATCACATTCACATCCACATCCCTTTACATGACATTATTTCACATATACATCCACATTCATTTACATCACATTCTTTCACATACCCTCTCATCTCATTCTCATTCTCATCATTCATATCCACATCCATTTACTTCACATCTCATCCACATTCATTTTCATCACACCACATCCTATCGCATCCCATTTATATCTTATCACATGTATTCACATCCTATCGCATCCCATTTACATCGATGTCACCTGCCAAGACTCTCTCCCGGATGAAGTGGTAATGAACCTCAATATGTTTCATCTGCACATGGAAAATTGGGTTCCTGTCCAACTGTATACTACTGCTAAGATTGTCACAATATAGGACAACCTTTCTTCCCACATGCAACCCCAAATCAACAAGTAGCTTGCATAACTAGGCTACCTCACACGCTGCCACTGCAGCTCCTCTGTACTTTGTCTCTGTACTCAACAAGGCAACTGTGGGCTACTTCTTGCTACTTCATGTCACAGTAGCACTCCAATTAGCTGGTTGCTGCCAATTTTGCTGTTGATTCCAACCTTGCTGATTCCAATTAGCTGGTTGTGCTGCCAATTTTGCTGTTGCGGCCAGCCTTGGCTAACTCCAATTTCCTCCCCATGGTGGTCTAGAATTCTGCCATCCTCCAAACCTTGATCCTCCTCCTTGATTAAAATTTCCCCTGAATGGTGGTCTCCCTGGCGGTCTCCAATTTAAATATGGCTGCTGCTGCCTCTGCCATCCTTGAGAGTTGAATGGCCTCTGTTGGTCCAATTCTTCCGCAAAAATCCCATGAGCCGCCTGGTGTCACATTTTGCTGCATCTTCTGCTGTATTCTTCCAGGAACTGCTCCCCTAAAATTTGGATTGTACCAGCAATCTTTTGTCTTATGACTATCCTTGAGACAAATTTCACAATAATCTGTCTTGCTTCTTAATTCCTTTTGAATGCCCATCTGCTTTAATTTCTTTTCCACTGCCTTTTCCACACTGACTTACTCTTTGTCTTCTCCTTTGCCTTCTTACCTGACTTCCTCTTATGTTTGTTTTTCATATCCTCCTCGTCATCTGAATCCAAATCACTATCCGAATCATCATCACTACTTGATCCTGAATCTGTATCTGAATCTGTATCAGAATCTGACTCTGAATCATCATCCGAATCTTCATCACTTGACTTCTTCTTCCTTTTCACCTTCAACTTTCTCTTCTTCCTATCCTTATAATGCCTTTTTCCTGAACTCAACCCTGTTAACCCAAATCTTTTCTCCGCTCTCTAGTAGCAGTATCTATTAGTGCATCCATTCCACCCGCAACATCAACACCTGCGACTGCATTCCTCAACTCTTTTCTCAATCCTTTCACAAAGTATGCTGCCAACATCTCATCTGTAGGCCTTTCCTATATTGTGAGCCTTCGCACATACCGATTAAACTTCTGTGCATAATCTTCCACAAACATCTTCTTCTGCTTCACACCTTTGAGTTTTGTCAGCACATCATTTGCTGTCTTCTCCTTCTAAAACCGATTCAAAAATGCAATCCTTAATGCATCATAATCCACAAAATGTCCTACAGTAAAATTGCTAAACCATTGCATGGATTTTCCCTCCAATGTTGCCTCAAACTGGTGCATCTTGGCTTGCACATCATATACTCTGGCAAATCCTCTGGCCTGCCATCTGGTCTCGAATTGAGCCACATGGCAATCAGTGTCTTCTTTAGACTTTCTTGAAAAGCTCCCGAATTTGATGCGTAAATCTACTCTAGCCGCTGCGGCCATATTAAGAGGTTGATTTTGGGGTAACCGCCTTGCAGTACTTCTTTCCTCTAAAGGATTGAACCGCAACCTTCTCCTAGGCAATAATGCCCGTTGTATTGTTGCTGTGGCTAATAATTGTGGAAAACTCCCTGATGACTATGCCACTGCTTCACCTGAATTCGCTGAATCATGCTTTGTCTCCTCTTCAAACCCATCTGTTGACATTCCCCTATCGCCACCTTCTTTCGGCAACTCCTGTTCTTGGTCATCTCCCCTAAGCTACGAACCTAATCACCTTGCTACTGATCTTATAAAGTATGAATGAGGTGATTCTGCTGACTCCTCCAAATCGAATTCAAACACCCATCACAATTATCCCATATTTGAAAAAAAATTCTAACCGTCATCCCCATTAACCGCTTCATCTTTGCTTCGACACTCGCCCCCCTCACACAGAAGAAAATGAACCCGTACATGAAAATCCATCACAAGCACTGTGATCACCAGTGTTTCTTGTAAACTACATTTCCTTCTACCCTCTACAAAACACAGACTTCCTGACAAATGAACTGACAAATTTCTCACTCAAGCACAATAAAAAATAACTCACACATGCCAAGTTACTCTGTGAATAGAAAAACTCCATTTCATCTTCAGAAATTCATATTACAGAAGTACATCGAAGAGGAAACACTTGACTGACAAATAACTTGACAAAACAAACTGCCAAAGATTACAAACTGCTTACAAAACATCATTCTCCTTCCTCAGTGATTACATATGTCGATTACATGTGTTGTGTCAACTTCTACGCCAAAATAACTATATATCCCCAAAACTACTTCACACGACTTTCTAACTTCCAACCAGATTTTAAAAGACACTTCACACTACACCCGATTATGACAATTTAAAAGAATAAGGTTTTAGACAAAAATATCATCCAATATTCAGCCCTTATACAGCCAGCTGCTGCCATCTACTGGCAAGCTATCCACCATCTGGTCCCAGAAAGCCTGCACCTGCAAGGTATCCACACTTAAGTGGCCATTACCAGACTGCCACTCATCACAAACCTGAGGACCTGGGAGAGAGAGTGCTAAAAGCTTGTAAACTCCATTCTCCACTCTGCCTTCCCAAACCACTTGGCCTGTTGCTTTGTCCCCCAGAGAGCAACAAAATGCTCATCAAACTCCACCCGTACGCCAGTCTTGCAAACCTGATGCACTGACAACAGATGAAAACCAAGTGACAGAACATACAACACCTGGGAGGAATGCTTCCCCCCTCTACCATTGGGAACTATCTCCAACCTGCCCTCACTATGAATTGGGATAATGGATGTATCTCCAGTAAGAATGTGACCCGAATACTTGCAGAGATCCTGTAAATCTGAACGGGAAGGAGTCATGTGCCTGGAAGCACCACTGTCTAGAATCCACTCTCGAGTATCTATTTTACGGAGAATCCTCCAACCTCCTCCCTGCCTCTGAAGAAAATGAAATATCGGTGTCCATCACCTACAGGTGCACAAAAGCCAGAGTTTTCATGATTGCTACTGAGGAATCTTCACCCTTCTCGGTCTTCCGCTTGGGACACTGCCCCCAATAGTGGCCTTTCTCACCACAATCATTACAGGTCCTCTCTGCCTTTAGTTTCTCACGGTGGTTAGTAACGGACTTCTTCTCAGAAGACTTCTCTGATGAAGCCTTCCCTTTGCCCGTGTTACGACCTTTCAATCATTGGCCAGTTAAGGCCTCCGAACCTCCACCTTGAGGAGGGTTCGTGAATTGTTCCTCCTGGTCCAAAACCATGGACACAAGCTCCTCCCACATGATGGTGCTGAGCCTGCCACCCACTGGTAATCAAAGACGAGTAAAATGCTGAGTACTAATGAGAGGGCAAGTGTGATAGCAATGTTATGGCCATGTCCTCTAACGATATCTCTTTCCTAGCCTAAAGAACTTCCTGCTAAAGAGCCTGCAGCTTGTTAATATGCTCCCACATTGTCGATGACAACTTTGCAGGGCTCATAACCCACATCTGTACTTCCAAGGAAATCCTCTTCATGGGTGATACCCGGTTGTAAAGAGAAGCCAAATGCTACCATATACCTCTGGCCAGCGTCATATGCTTTACATGATTGATTACATGTGGTGTGCACTTGAGAAAGATAAACGAACGAACCCTGGCGTTGACACGATCCCACATCTATGCCTGTGCCTCCCGGTCCCTTCGGATCAATGGTAACTCCCCTTCCTCTACTTCCGACTGTGGAACCCCAACAATGACAAAATCAGCGAGGCCGTAAGACTCCAGAACAGATTCCATCATAACCTTCCATATGCTGTAGTTGTTTCCATCCAACTGACGGTCCACCGGGAATGTGGGGAGTGTCGAGATCTTCACATGCCTCTTGGCCATCTCTAACAGATCTGCCATTGCGGGGATGTACTTTGAAAAGGGGTGGGTTGGTGGGAACAAAGAATAACTAACACCTGCAAGTGGCTGTCCAACAAATCAGCCCGCCGTCCTCTTGCTTCTCCTCTTCCCGAACAGTCCCAGACAATCCACCAATCAGCAACACAACAGTCCCCCTCTTGCTCACACAAGTCCCAAGAACTACCTAGAGCCTAGGCTCTGATACCATGTCAAAATACGCAGCGGAGATGATGACCAGATCTAGAAACACAAGAGCAAAACGTAATGCAGAAAATAACAGCACAAGAGATAGAGAGATAGAGGCGTGTAACTCTGCTCTATATACACAAAAGAATCCTGGAATGATACAAATGTGACAAGGGGGCTGGGGGCCATTTTATATGGCCCCGGCCTACTGTAGGGCAGGCCAACAGGGCCTCAAGAACTCCACGACCAGCAGCAGCACTAGTCGGCCAGTTGAGCACTGTCGGCTAGTAGAGCTGCTCTGTCGGCCAGTAGAGCTGCTGTGAGGTCCACGACCTATCATACACAGTCGGCCACCTCGAGCAAGTAGACTAATGCACACAACTGCAGTCGACTACAGACAAGGACATCCTCCCACCTCAGGGGGGCTGCCTCCCAAGCCACAGAAAAATAGGGAAAAATGGGGAAAGAATACGAGGAGTGAGGAAAAATGAGAAAAACACCTACTAGGGTGGGCACACCCACAACAAAGGCCCTGGTGTCTACAGAAAGGCAGGAGATGACTTCTAACATGAGATTGGCTTACAATTAGCCATCCCATACTTGGACAACATGTCCAATACATACTGTCTCTGTGATAGCCAAATACCCTCAGGTGTGCGAATGACCTCAATTCCCAAAAAGTAGCGCAGATCTCCAAAATCCTTCATCTCAAACTTCCTTTTGAGAAGACTTTTTACATGTTCAATCTCATCCAAGTTGTTACCCCCAACAATAAGATCATCTACATATATGGTGATGATCACAATATCCTCATCACTCTTGCGCACATATAAAGAGTGATCTGCATCTACCATATGAAAACCAATAGTGATAAGATACTCAACAATCTTGTCATGCCATGCTTGTGGAGCTTGCTTTAGCCCATACAAAGCCTTACAAAGCTTACGTACATACTATGGGTGACCTGTATCCTCAAAATCTAGTGGCTGATCCATATACACCTCTTCTTGCAAGTCGCCATGCAAGAACACATTTTTTACATCCATCTGATGTAAAAACCAACCTTTAGCTATAGCCACCACAATCATAGCTCTCACATTTTTTACATCCCTGTGATGTAAAAACCAGCCTTTAGATGGCCACCACAATCACAGCTCTCACATTTGCCATCTTTGCAACTGGGTGGCTGATCCATATACACCTCTTCTTGTAAGTTGCCATGCAAGAACACATTTTTTACATCCATATACACCTCTTCTTGTAAGTCGCCATGCAAGAACACATTTTTTACATCCATTTAATGTAAAAACCAACCTTTAGCTGCATCCACCACAATCAAAGCTCTCATAGTTGCCATCTTTGCAACCGGGGCAAATGTCTCTTCTCATAATCAATCCCATGTGTCTACACATATCCTTTGGTTGCCAATCTAGCCTTGTACCTGCTTATGCTGCCATCACTGTTATGTTTCACCTTATACACCCACTTATAGCCAATAGCTTTTTTGCCTTCAGGCTAGCACCAAATCACAAGTCTCATTTCCATACAATGCATCCATCTCCTCATCCATAGCTTTCTCCTAACACACATTTCTAATAGCCTCATCAAAACATGTGGGTTCTACAACCTGCACAACTTTTGCCATATAAGCATACTGATGTGCCACATAATCATCATAAGTCAACTTGCACAACTTTTGCCATATAAGCATACTGATGTGCCACATAACCATCATAAGTCAACCTCTGCACACAATCTCCCACACAAAATCCTCTCCCACTCCTAATATCCCCTACTCTGGATAGATTTAAGTCTTATCTCACAATCCCCACATCATCTTTCACATAGAACAAACCCACAGACAACCAGCTTCACAACAATCTCACAACCCAGAACTAGCTCTCTTAGCAATCACTTCTTCAACACACCAAATCTCTCACAATGCTCTCACACTTACACAATGCAAAAACCAGCTACCCCCTTCCCTCCTATGCAAAAACCAGCTACCCCCTTCCCTCCTATGCAACTACGTTGTATCTCCATGCATGCCCTCACCTACTCTACCCAATCCTATCAGTTATTCAACATGCAACAATCCTAATAGCAGCTTATTACAGCTATCCATGCAAGAATCCTATGTTTCCTAAGGTCCCTAACCATGCCCAATTTATTATTTTCTTCTCTTGGGGTCAGGATGAGCATATCCATTGATCATGTCCTCTTGGCCACAAAACATCCTATCAACAATATCCATTTCACATGACTGCACAATCACAGAACTCTATGCACACTAACAATTACACATTCCCCTCACACATTAACCTTGCCAATGTCAATTTATGAGAGTAAACTCCACCCCTTGGAAACTATGATTTTGTAGTCTATAGAATCACAGTGCATGTCTAGAATCACAGTGCATGTCTGACACAGTGCATGTCTGACACGTTGTCATGACGTGGGCGGTATCGCTGGGAAAGTGCGAGACTTCTGGCTGTGAGAGTTGTTTCAAATTCCAGCAAGGGAACAGAATATATATCTCTTCAGGGGGAACCACCAGCAGAAGCTTTTCAATTTAGACAGATGGGTACAAGCTTACCAAGTCACCAACACATGGCCTCATCAATGCAATCATGTAGTATATTATTTTGGAAAAGAGTTTTGTGAAGACCAGAGACAAGTAGTGCACATAAGTCACCAAAACACAACACCTATGGTATTTTAGCCTCTCTTCGAACATCAAAAGGATAGGGCACCCAATCTGCCTAACAACCACCTTGGAAATGTTTTCTACATAACAATAGCTACAAGCTGCTCGCAGCTTTCCAAGGAAACGAGTCTAATAACCATCAAATTTAAAGCTCAACAACAGAATACTTGCTGTACCACTGTGTTTGGAGCCCTGTGCTGAGAGAGTGATACACTTCGTACACAGCCCTGTATACAGTAAATTACCCAGTGGAGAACAACGAAAGAGTTTTTGACAAGCTGTCCCTCTTCTCCTCTTTGTGCATAGCCTTGGAAAAGCCAAGAATAGACATGATGGAGTATTCCTGTAGTTCAGTTTTGAAAGAAAGGAAAGAGAGATACTTGTGGCGCAGTCCAGCCACCAGCGAGCATATTGATGACTATCATTCCGCCTGTGTGTGAGAGAAAGATATCGAACATTTCAGCCTTCCTGTGGGAGAGAGAGAGAGAGAGCATAGAACGCTTCAGTCGGCTGCAGGGGAGAAAGCAAGAGAGAAGCAATCCTTGCTCGCTTCAGTCGGCTGATTCCCAGAGCTCCAGCAGTTCTTCCCAAGGCGATCCCCACATTCCCATCTTGTACAAGCTTTAGCAGCATCTCCCTCTCTCAACGGCCAAAGGCTCACTCCCTCTGGCATCACCCACCTCTGTGAAAATTGCCGCCACAAATACCATGAATACCCATAAAAAAAAACTCCCAAGCAGTTTTTCGTCCAGGCCGCCACCTCTTTTTACCAGCCTTGCGCCTCTGGTTGTCAACCTCGCTTCTCACCAGCCCGGCCCTTCCTCGCCTCTGCACTCTGCCTTGTAGACGACCCCCCTTCTTTTTCTGCTCATCCCCCCAGTATTACCAGCTCGACCTTCTTCTTCAGAGCGCCGTCCTTCTTTTTTCGCTCCCCTCCTTTTCGTTTTTTCTACCACCTTCTACGCCTTCACCCTTCGAGATGTCTGTGCTGGCAACTACCCGAAACCCCAACATGGCCATTAAAATTATTAGCCATGTGTATATTTTTATTTGTTTTATTTCCTTTCAAAGCCTAAATGATGGTCACACTTAATGCTAAAAGAGCCCCTTCTTCCTTCACTTTCGGATCATCACGTCGCGCCCACGACCTTCCAATACCAGAGCTGCAATATCTGCTTTGAATCATCAGCATCATTATTCCAAGACACGGCCATTTCCCAGTCATTTTGAACCTCAATCAAATGCCACTATCATCTCAAGCATGATTTCTGAGCATTTTACCATCTCGTGGGGCCAAGAAAAGCTGTTAAATACTCAAGCAAAATCCAAACCTATGGACATAGGCACAGGGACTTCTGCTAGCCCCCAAGGTTCACCATAAGCATAAAAACTCCACGATTCACACCACACTCATGTACTGAGGCTTCGAGACCTGGCTCAGCTTCAGCTCGTCTTATTGAACCTCATTTACAATATGAACATATGTACATGGGCATCATATAATGACTCAAGTCATGGCACTTAATCCCATGCATCTGAATTTGCATTTAATGGCCTCATATGCATGGTTTCACACCATAGACATGCCATGGCACGACATCCACCCCCGCTAAACCTGCACATCCTCCGGTATGTGCCAAGTCATCATCAAGATCCACATATATCTGGATGTTGTCTTCATCTTCTGCATTACCAGGAAGATCATCTTCTTCCTCTTCAACCATATCCATGCTATCACCATCAAGCCTCTCATCTTGAGTCTCATGCGAATCAAAAGGATTACTGTTATGCCTTCTTTTAAACATCTTGATCCTTTTGCCTGCTACAAGATTCTTTATCTCTGTTCCATCAAGCTCACACAGGGTATACATGGCATTTCCATGCACATGCTTGACAATGTAAGGGCCAAACCATCTTTTTGCAAACTTTCTTTGAACAGTAAACTGGTTGTCAAGGCTACTATCATACATTAGGACCCAATCACCTTCTTCAATAGGTTTTGGCCGGAGTCTGTGTCTTCTATCAAATCTTTTTTTATTTTTCAACCTTGCATCTTTCAAACGAGCTTTAGCAAGCTCTACATCTTCAGGCCTCCTCTCCAGCTGCCTTATTCGCAATGCAAGGAGGTCTTCCCTGTTCAATCCTTCCACCCAGGGTAATACATTCCAAGTTGGAACTACTTTTTCAACTGGCATTACTGGCTTCTGACCATACATTAATTCTGCAGGCATGTATCCTGTCACTGAGCTATGAGTTGTACGGTCAGCCCACAAAGCATATGGTAGCAGCCTTGGCCACTCTCGCATTCTTTCTCTGCATGCCTTAGCCAAAGCTTTAATGATTGGAGGATGTCCTCGCTCACTTTTACCATTGCCCTCAGGGTTGTAAGCACATGTTAGGGCCAGTTTGATGCCAATTCTAGAGAATAATTCCCTTGCTTCTTCAACATCTAGCTCACCCCTATCAGTTGTTATTTTCCCAACACAACCATACCGGCAAATCACATCTTCCAAGAGAAATTTGCATACTATTTCCGTACTCTTTGTTCTAAGAGCACGCCCTTCTACCTGATTTGTCAAATCTTCTCTTGCAAGTGCTATGTACCGCATCTGCCAAATTCCCAAGGGCATTGTAACTAGATCCACTACCCATTTGTAGTGCATGGCAGGTGGGTAGGTTGGTTGCAAGCCATCACGATGTCGCACATTTGAGTACATTTGACATACCATGCATGTTTCCACATATTGGGAAATATCCTTGTACATTCCTTTCCACCAATATCTTTCCTTTATTTTGGTAAAGGTGGCCCACACACTTCGATGTCCAGCCCAGAGACTCTCATGGAATTCTTTCATGAGCTTCCCTTGAGTCTCTTTATCACATATGACTCTCTGTGGCATAGCATTCCTCTGCTTAGGATGCTTCCACAGGTACCCATCCTTTAGAAAATACCCATATGCTTTTCTGTGGATCCTCTTAAATTCTGAGTCAGACCAATTTTCATGTCTTGTCAAAGTACTCAAGTATTGACCAATAAGCAACCAATCTCCTTCATACATTTCCTCAGTAAAAGACTCAAGTGCATTTGATAAGCAAGTATGGTCCCCTTTTGCATATGCAGTTGAATTTTGTACCTACATCATCAATGTCACTAATCATCCCTTCTTCATCTTCATACATGGCTCTTGATAGCATATCTGCAATTGGGTTATCTTTTCCTGCAATATGCTCAAACTCAGGATTTAGTGACTTGATATAGGCAATCCACCTAAGCATAGCGATATCTGGAGTGGTGCAGCTTCTTGCAATCATCCCAAGGAGTGGCAAGTAGTCAGTTTCCACAAGTACAGATGCCCCAATAAGATATTCTTTTTCACATTTTAGAGCAGTGACTATTCCCCATAACTCCCTCTTGATCTGCGGATATTTTCGCTAATACCTTTGCTCTAAATCTAATTACATACCTGTGATCATCCTCATCATCTTGTTCTACTGCCCATCCTATCCCAGTAGGACTAGTATCAACTGTAACAATCACAAGCCTGCCACACTCATAATCTGCCTTCCTTAGAGTAGGTGATGATTGGAGCAAATATTTCAGCTTCCGCATAGCTTTAATATGTGCTGCACTCCACAAAAATTTTTGATTTTTCCTCAAAAGTTGATAAAGAGGATCTGCTACATGTGCATAATGTGGGATCCATATAACATAAAAGACACATGCACCAAGAAATCTCCTCAGCTCTGTAACATTAATGCATATCTCTTTCATTCTTTGTATTGCATCTATCTTGGCTGGACAAGGTCGGCATCCATTAGTACTACAAAGATGCCCCACTATTAGCACTTCACCAACCCCAAACACTGATTTCAGTCTAGATAAAGTAAGATAATTAACCTCTTCAAGCCTGGATAGAATCATATCACAATCCTTTATATGATTCGCCACAAACTTGCGGCACCCCTTCGAATCCAAATCCCCATCTTTGTCTTTCTCATCACAGCCTTTTATTGGCACATCATCCAGAAAAGGCATTGTTATTTGTGGTATGAAGTCTCGCAAGACTTTATTCATTCCATTCATCATATGCGCCACTGAGTTGGTGGCTCCCTGTGGTGGTAAGGTACACATCCTTACCAATCCCAAAGGAGTTTTCATTGTGGTCAAGTCCCTGCTTTGTATATCCAGCTGAAACTGATCATATCCTGAATACAGATCACCCATAGAGTATATAGCTTTCCCTGCAAATGCTTCTGCAAACTCGTCCACAATCGGACCTGCTCCCACATTCTTGATTGTGACCTTGTTTACAAGTTGCATGTCTTGAATGAAGCGCAATGTTCCATTCTTCTTTGGCACGGTAAACCATCTGTTGGAGTATGGAGCGCATGATGGCTCCAAAATTCCCATCCTGATCTTTTCTTTTAGTAATTCCATCAGCTTTGGCAAGAGAGCCTTTGGTACTGGAATCGGCCCCACAGGTTCCAGGGCACATGTGGAACTGTGAAGATCACCATTGGTGCTATTATGCTTGGATCAACACAGCCCATCTCATGCGGCTGAAAAGCAAAGGCCTTCCCATGTTTTACAAGCATCTCCTCAAAGCATTCCCTTTCAACTGGCAACAGAAAATCCTTTTCACCAATCTTCAGCTCTTTTAGGGTTTCCTGTGTAAACTTATGCCCAATTTTCTTTGGATCTGTGAGATTCGGTTGCATAGAGGCTTCATCTATTTTCTCCTTGCTTCCTGGTGGCAGGGGTAAGGCAACTGGTTTCACCTTCTTTGCAACCGTTATCAACTCGAGCATCTGTCCCACAATACATACCTTTGCATTCCACTTCTTCAAATTCCTTGATTACATCATACATACCCATAGACGATACTTTCACCATCTCATTCCCACCCTGCAAGCATGAACTTTCCATGGCACAAAAAGCTCACCCATAGTATCCACAAATGACACCTCATCAAGGACACCTGATATAAACTCATCCTTCTCCAAAAGACCACACTGCTCAAGACTTTTTTGTTCATTTTGTACATGTCGACGCATGCCACGCTTCAAATCCTTGCTTTTTACAAAGACTAGTGACCCATAGCTAGAAAATCCCTGAAAATTTGCTGAAAAGTTATTTACATTGATTGAGTCCTGCGAGAACTCATTTTCCCTTGTACCATTGGAATCCCGCTTTACAATGGCACCTGGCCAAAATCCCTCATCTCCCTGTAGTTCATGAATTCTTTGTTTATCTTTGGGAGTGATTGTGCTCGAAGAGACTCACGGTTCCTTTCATAGTTAATGCAAACTGTCAAGAATTGAATAGCTTTCTTACCATCTTTACTCCTTATTCTTGCATATGCCGAGGCATCATCCAAAACCTTTGTTTCCATCCTCACAGCTGTAATGTAGGGTTGCCCAAGGATGAGGGGATACGATGACATCTCCTGAACAAAGAAGTTCTGATCATCTTTCACATCCCCTATAGTTACCCTTACATTTGGACACGCTGCATAGAGCTCTCCAGATGAGTTATTAGCTGCTTTAATCATCCACCCATGATCTACATCCATTGGCCACTTACATTTGTTGTAGAGATTTTTAGCCATAAGATTTATTTCAGACCCATGGTCAATTAGAGCGACATACGGCTCTTCCAAGTCACCTATCTTGACAAGGGTTTCAGTGGTGGCCCTTGCCCAATGGCTTCTGGAGTAATGACTCTTTGTAAGAACTTCTTTTTCATCATCCTCATCCACAAAGCGCACTTGTCGTGCCCCTTCAGCAGAGTGATTACATTCCACCACATTCTCTCTCTCTTCCTTTTGCTGTACCTGTACTCCATGAGTCTTGGAAGTGCTTGCCTCCCCTTGTGATGGAATAGATTCAATTATGGACTGCCTTTTCCTTCGTATAATATCAATTATCTCATCATGGAATTCTTTCTTTGCAATCCCCAAGACTTCCCCTAGTGTAAATTCCACCCTACTGTTTAGAATCCTCTCTTCAAGCACCTTTTTGAGGTCTGTTTTGCGGCTTCAATATCAGATTGAAGCTTGTAGAGTGGACTTTTCCCTTTACCCTTCTCCTTCTCATGCTTCATTTTTGCTGGCACTTCTTCCATTGATACTTCCTGTGAAGGTCTGCTATGCGGTGGAGGCATATGTGATGGCCCAGGATCCTTCTTTTCACTACCACGGGTGACCCTTTTTGATGGCCCTCCTTCCTCATTTTCCCTCTTACGCTTTTCCTCTACCTGTGCCTCATTATTCTGGCATTTTGCAATGTAGGCATGAACAGATAAAGAATCCACAGGCTCTTCCCAGCCAGTCTCAAGACGTATACAGTCACCTGCCTCATGCAAAGCCTGTTTAGACACCTTCTTTGATGCAATTAGCTCCATTGTTGATGGCCAAAATTCTTCATTCTTATAATCTTCATCATTCTCAGTTTCCTTTTTTGATTGACCAACCTTTAACCCATAGGTTGCTGCCTCAACCATAGAGATGGCATGTCCAGCGACCATGTCTTCAACCAGTTTTTTCATCCCTCCTTTTCCACAGTTTGTGCTTAATGGAAGACCAGTCTCTGTAAGGTGGATTTTCCCATCTTTGAAAAACACAAGTTGATTTCTGAGGGCTTCTTTATAGCTAGCACAGTCTTTCTTTGCATGTTCTGGGTCATCACACCATATACATCTGAATGTAAACCCTTCTTTGCTTTGAGGCCTTTGCATAGAAGCCTGCCCTAATGGTAGCCCTTTTTCCTCAATCCTGGACATCTTCAGTTTTAGGTCTCGCATGCCCTTAATAAGCTCATCCATCGGCCCTTCTACCTTTGGGATTGCAGCAGCTGGTTTTGGTAGATTCTCAGGGGTAACAGCAGTTATAGGAGTTGCCGAGCTCATCACCATTTTATCCCTCCTTCGCTGCCGCTTTGCTAGCATGGTGACCCGCATCCTTGACATCATTCCAATCATTCTTTAGCCCTTGCTCTGTATCCTTATCCTCAAGGAGAATTTCCAGTTTTTCTTGGAGATCTTTCCCAGCTGCTTGTAAGAAAAGCTCTGTTTTTTCCATGTCCAAGGTTGTTCGCTCTATCCTTGACAGCTGGGCATAGCGCTTCTCAAACTCTCTTAGCAACTCTGTGGCAGAAATTCCCATTTTGGGTTTTGTAACCCATTCCAAGAAAGTTCGTTTGGTCACCCGCTCGGAATCCTCCATGAAATATTCATCCTTTAAAGCAAACTTGAACTCCTCCCAATTTCTGCCACCATGTGCTGTCTGTAATCCTCTTATGCGCTCTCTTATTTCAGGAACACATACCAGCTCAAAGCTTCGAACCATATCCTCCTCAGTCACCCTGTTT
Organism: Cibotium barometz; assembly: GCF_041138505.1. NCBI lineage: Eukaryota > Viridiplantae > Streptophyta > Polypodiopsida > Cyatheales > Cibotiaceae > Cibotium > Cibotium barometz. Next base: position 19,312,089 of record NC_141073.1, read on the forward strand.
AGCTCCATTTCCTTTGTGTAATTGCGCAGGTACTTTGTGATGTCCTTACCATCAAATTGATCCACCTTTTTCACAATTGATTGCAGTGCTTTAGTCGTGGAAATTTGCCCCCTCTCAGCAGCTTGCTGGTTGCATATACATAGTAAACATCTGAAACATTTGCATAACCCCGGGGTCAAAATGAGCCCCCTGTCCCTCAGGATTCTCAGCCATAGCTTCCCTGTGTATTTCACCACACTCTCACCCCAGCAGTTTCACGTCGGGTTTACCAAAAAGCTGTCGTGACGTGGGCGGTATCGCTGGGAAAGTGCGAGACTTCTGGCTGTGAGAGTTGTTTCAAATTCCAGCAAGGGAACATAATATATATCTCTTCAGGGGGAACCACCAGCAGAAGCTTTTCAATTTAGACAGATGGGTACAAGCTTACCAGGTCACCAACACATGGCCTCATCAATGCAATCATGTAGTATATTATTTTGGAAAAGAGTTTTGTGAAGACCAGAGACAAGTAGTGCACATAAGTCACCAAAACACAACACCTATGGTATTTTAGCCTCTCTTCGAACATCAAAAGGATAGGGCACCCAATCTGCCTAACAACCACCTTGGAAATGTTTTCTACATAACAATAGCTACAAGCTGCTCGCAGCTTTCCAATGAAAGAGTCTAATAACCATCAAATTTAAAGCTCAACAACAGAATACTTGCTGTACCAATGTGTTTGGAGCCTTGTGCTGAGAGAGTGATACACTTCGTACACAGCCCTGTATACAGTAAATTACCCAGTGGAGAACAACGAAAGAGTTTTTGACAAGCTGTCCCTCTTCTCCTCTTTGTGCACAGCCTTGGAAAAGCCAAGAATAGACATGATGGAGTATTCCTGTAGTTCAGTTTTGAAAGAAAGGAAAGAGAGATACTTGTGGCGTAGTCCAGCCAGCGAGCATATTGATGACTATCATTCCGCCTGTGTGTGAGAGAAAGATATCGAACATTTCAGCCTTCCTGTGGTAGAGAGAGAGAGAGAGAGCATAGAACGCTTCAGTCGGCTGCAGGGGAAAAAGCAAGAGAGAAGCAATCCTTGCTCGCTTCAGTCGGCTGATTCCCAGAGCTCCAGCAGTTCTTCCCAAGGCGATCCCCACATTCCCATCTCGTACAAGCTTCAGCAGCATCTCCCTCTCTCAACGGCCAAAGGCTCACTCCCTCTGGCATCACCCACCTCTGTGAAAATTGCCGCCACAAATACCATGAATACCCATTAAAAAAAACTCCCCAGCAATTTTTCATCCAGGCCGCCATCTCTTTTTACCAGCCTTGCGCCTCTGGTTGTCAACCTCGCTTCTCACCAGCCCGGCCCTTCCTCGCCTCTGCACTCTGCCTTGTAGACGACCCCCCTTCTTTTTCTGCTCATCCCCCCAGTATTACCAGCCCGACCTTCTTCTTCAGAGCGCCGTCCTTTTTTCGCTCCCCTCCTTTTCGTTTTTTCTACCACTTTCTACGCCTTCACCCTTCGAGATGTCTGTGCTGGCAACTACCCAAAACCCCAACGTGGCCATTAAAATTATTAGCCATGTGTATATTTTTATTTGTTTTATTTCCTTTCAAAGCCTAAATGATGGTCACACTTAATGCTAAAAGAGCCCCTTCTTCCTTCACTTTCGGATCATCACGTCGCGCCCACGACCTTCCAATACCAGAGCTGCAATATCTGCTTTGAATCATCAGCATCATTATTCCAAGACACGGCCATTTCCCAGTCATTTTGAACCTCAATCAAATGCCACTATCATCTCAAGCATGATTTCTGAGCATTTTACCATCTCGTGGGGCCAAGAAAAGCTGTTAAATACTCAAGCAAAATCCAAACCTATGTACATAGGCACAGGGACTTTTGCTAGCCCCCAAGGTTCACCATAAGCATAAAAACTCCATGATTCACACCACACTCATGTACTGAGGCTTCGAGACCTGGCTCAGCTTCAGCTCGTCTTATTGAACCTCATTTACAATATGAACATATGTACATGGGCATCATATAATGACTCAAGTCATGGCACTTAATCCCATGCATCTGAATTTGCATTTAATGGCCTCATATGCATGGTTTCACACCATAGACGTGCCATGGCATGACAACTTTACTAGTCACCATTCCACATCATCAATCATAGTGACATGTCACCAATCACAACACTAACAAAAACATCCATGTCAATAATCACACCCAAGAAAGGTGTGATTGCCACAACAATCATGGGCGTAAATGTCATGTCAGGAAATCATGGATAAAGAATCACGCCTTGAATGTGAGTTGTACCTTGGGGGTGAGTTCAGCAACTCTAAATGGCCCTAATCCTTTGTATTTTAGTTTTTTTTTGCTTGGACGAACCAACCCGATACATAAGTACTAGGTCACATTCCTGCAGCTCCTTAGGTTTCAGGTTGTGGTTAAACCACCATTTACATTGGAGCTTTTTGATGATCATGCCATGTATAGCAATTACCCTAGTCTCATTGAGTTTTTCTAATTCAACGAATATTTCTGCCAGAGCATTGTCCCTTAGGTGTTCTTTAATAGCTATCCTGAAGCTGGGTACTTCAATTTTCCATAAGCATCACTGCCTTAATTCTGTAGGCAAGCCAAAGGGGGTTTGTCCCATGGCTACCTTATAAGAGGTCTTATAGGCCCACATTGCAGCTGTTAGCTTATGTTCCCAATCATTTTGGCTAGCTTCCATAGCCTTGGTCAGGATTCCATAAAGGACTTTATTCGTACTTTTTTCTACATGCCTATTAGTTGAGGGTAGTAGGGTGAAGACTATTGTGTATCACCGTAAATCATGTCAATAGGTGCTCAATGATCTCATTTTGATGAAATGGGTATCACTGACCAAGCACTAGGGAACACCCATAAATCTCTTCAATAGGTGCTCAATGGCCTCATTGATTAAATGGGATCCCTTATCACTGACCAGCACTAGTGGACACCCAAATCTTGATATGATATGCTCGTATAGAAATTTAGCTATGAGCGTCAGCTTTTCACGTCACTTTTACCTTTGCCCATTTCGTGAAATAGTCCATAGTCACAATTTTGTACACCAGGCTTGTGTTTGTCATGCCACTGGGCTTATAGGTCCAACAAAATCTATTCCCCATTTCTCAAAGGGTTGTTGCACAATGATTGGAACCAATGGCATTATGTCTTGTCCATGGGGAATGTGGAAGCATTGACATTCGTACAATATTTGATGAAGTGCATGGCATGGCCACCATAACTCGGCTTGCAAGATTTGATGAAGTGCATGGAAGCATTGACATTCGTACAATATTTGATGAAGTGCATGGCATGGCCACCATAACCCGCAAAATGTCCTCCAGTGATTTTGTTATGGGCTTCTTCCAGGATGTTCAGGAATTCATCCTCCCTAACAAACAATCTCAACACGATCTTTACCGAATTTATATAATTGACTTGTGATTAACTGATAAGGTACAACTAACTTAATAATTCATTGCATCCTATCCTTGTTTAATGGCTTGTCCTGTGGAATCCGTAGGCAAGATACTTGGAGATTTCTTCACTCCATTCCGGTATCAGATTATTTGAATAGAGCAACATCTGGTAATTCATCTCATCAACACCAACAAGGGGGAAGCTTCACCATTACATATCCACGACATCATGTGGTCTACTAATGCATGTTGTGATCCTTTTCTTACCTGCTGTGACTGTAAAGTCAAACTCCATCAATAGTAACAACTAGCGAGTAATTTGACTGGTCATGCAAGGTTTACTAACCAAATACAACAAAGCTTGATGACCCACAAAGAAGATGAACTTATTATAGCCAACAAGTAGTGTCTATACTTTTTCACTATAGGCACCATGGCTAGTCCTTCCCTTTCAATCGTGGTATAATTCATCAGAGCATCGTTGAACTATAGACTTGTGAAAATAAAATTGGTTAATCCAAATTATGCTCCCATGGCTATGCTAAAACACACCCAATTGCAAAGTTTGATGCATTGATATGCACATGAAGCACAAGGTCCCAATTTGGTGGTCTCAAGATGGGTGCACCGACTAATACCCTCTTTAATTCATTGTATGCATGCTAGCATTCTTTGGTCCATTTAAATAAAATCAAAAGCTTATACAATGGCCTACTGATATCAGTATAGAATAGGATAACCCTCTGGTAATAGCCAATGTGTCACATGAACAATTGTACTCCCTTGTAATTTGTGTGTGGTGGTAGGTCTAGGATGAGTTTTACCTTGGTCAAACCTAAGGTAGAACAAACAGGAGTGAACATTGGTAGATGCATTCCCAGTGCATAATCAACACCTAAATCTATGCAGAATTCCTGCCACCTACCAAGAGGGCACAAAGTGCACACTAGTTTTACAAGGAGAGATGATGCTAAGAAGCCAATGTTGATCATTCAAAAGCTGATCCGCAAGGCTCTCAACCTCTCAATAGGGCCAAGGCCTTTGTATTTCTCTAAAAAGCTAGATTTCTCTAATATTTTACCACCCTCTCATGTCAACAACAATGGCTTGTTTCATGGCCTATATAACATGGATGTATTTGAGAAGTTGTAGCATGATGCTTGCTCAATATCTATGACTAGTGCTATGAGTGATGTAGAATTATGGCATGCATGATTTGGCCATCCAAATTATGGCAGTTTGTTATGCCTTCAAAGGCATGATATGGTGTCTGAGTTGCCAACTCTTGAGACCCCTACTAGACATGTATGTGAGGGGTGTATTCTTGGTAAAATGCATCGGGCATCATTTCCAAAGGATGGATCTGTGAGAGCTGTTAAGAAATTACAGCTTATACATAGTGATGTATGTGGTCCTATGAGGACACCATCTATTGGGGGATATATCTACTTCGTCTCTTTTATTGATGATTACTCTAGATATAGCTGGGTGTATCCATTAAAGCAGAAGTCAGAGGTTTTTATGTGCTTTAAGCACTTCGTATCCATGGCTGAAAATGCATGTGAATGTAAAGTTGGCACCCTTTGTTCAAATCGAGGGGGGGAGTATATGTCCAAGGAATTTCATGCATATATGGCTGAAAAAGGCATAAGGCATCAATGTACAGTGCCATACACACCTCAACAAAATGGTGTGGTTGAGAGGAAGAACAGGTCTCTCATGGAGATGGCACAATGTATGGTGAAAGCCCAAGATTTACCTCATGGTTTTTGGTTAGAGGCAACTATGTGCACAAATTATGTGTTGAACAAATGCCCTACCAAGGCCTTGCAGTCTAAAACTCCTTATGAAGCTTGGCATGGCAGGAAGCCTTATGTGGCTCATTTGCATATTTTTGGTTGTCTTGCTTATGCTCTTGTGTCTGAGCAACAACGCAGTAACCTTCATGATAAGGCAGTTAAATGCATATTTGTGGGATACACCTCAGAAAGCAAGGGATATAGACTTTACCATCCAGCCTCAAAGTGGATTTTGGTAAGTAAAGATGTTGTTTTTAGTCGAAAACTCAGTTCAGTCCATGCTTTCATGGAAAAAATTACAGAATGTATACTCACAGGACATGTTTGATTCGCTTCTACCTTTGTTTAATGGAGGGTAGCCATATATAGAGAAATTAAATGCTCAGCCAAGTGCTGAAATTCAGCCTTTGTAGATGCAAAATCAGCCTTTTGATGAGGCCAGCAACCATAGAAGAATCTAGGCATATGCCAAAATGGCTTGTGCAGACATTGAGGGCAGACATTGAGGGATAGCAAGTTGGCATCTCCTTTACCTAACAGAACTTGTGCAGGTTCTCATCATGCAAATTATTCTCATGTGGATCATGTTCTCATTTCTACTCTATGTAATGAGGAGGAACCTGTTTCATTTGAGGAAGCACAAGATGATGATCATTGGATGCATGCTATGCAGGATGAGTATAACTCTATACTCAAGAATGACACCTGATATTTGATAGATCTACCTCATGGCAAGAATGCCATTGGTACTAAGTGGGTTTACAAGTTAAAACGCAAAGCAGATGGTAGCATTGATCGCTACAAGGCCAGACTTGTTGCCCAGCAAAAGGGCATTGATTATGATGATGAGACCTTTGCACCCACATCTTGTATGACTACCATTAGGTGTCTCATTACTTTGGCAGCACATCATGGGTGGAATGTACATCAGTTGGACATTAAGACTGCATTCTTAAATGGTGATTTACATGAGGAGGTGTATGTATATCAGCCTCCTGGTTTTGATGTGAAAGGGGAAGAGTCTTTATGGCCTTAATCAGGCTCCTAGAGCATGGTATGAGAAGATTCATGCATACTTGGTTTCGAATGATTTTTGCAATAGTCCAACAGAGAGTACCCTCTATGTGAAGAGGAGTAAGGACACATTTTTTGTCATCATTCTATACGTTGATGACATGCTGCTCCAAGGGACCCAATATAGATCAAATTTCAGCCTTTAAGGCTGATTTGCAGTCATCATTTGAGATGTCAGATTTGGGGCCCTTGCATTATTATTTGGGGATTCAGTTTATGCAGCGCAATGGTGGCAGCATTGTTATGTTGTAATCTAAATATATATAGAAGCTATTGAAGAGGTTTAATCTTGAAGACTGTAAACCTGTGGCTACACCTATGGAGATAGGTACTCGACTTAGTCTTCAAGATGCAGAGGAGACACTTTTGATGCTAGTTTGTATCAGCAGGCTGTTGGATCCCTTCTTTATGTATGCAACATGAGGCCAGATATACAGTATGCGGTCTCACAGTTAAGCGGATTTATGCATAGCCCAGGTACGAAGCATTGGCAAGTTGTCAGGTGGGTTTTCTACTATTTGCAGGGCACTCAATATTTTGGATTGCTTTATCCAAAGGGGGGTGAGTCACAGCTGCATGCTTTTAGTGATTCAGATTGGGCTGGATGTTATGACACACGAGTGTCCACTACTAGTGGGTTTTGCTTTCGCCTTGGTGATTCATGTATATTAGGGCTCAGCAAGAAGCAGCCCTACAGTGGCCACTTCTAGCTGTGAGGCTGAGTACATGGCAGCTTTTACAACTACAATTGAGTGTGTGTGGCTTAGACGTCTTATGGCTGATTTGGGTGTTGGACAATCGTCTATGTTAGAACAAGAGAGTAAGCTAACTCTAGGTGTAGAAAGGAAAGATGGCAGGCATAATGAAATGGAAATGAAAGGAAATGAACAAGTACTTACATGTAGACCAAGATAGCTTGATTTGATTGATGTAACACACAAGAAAGTACATCACTCTTATAGAGTAAACTCACACACTCAAGTACCTTAAGCCTATGGGATAGCTCCCAAAGTGAACTCACACACTCAAGTACCTTAAGCCTATGGGATAACTCCCAAAGTGACACGTGGCACTCTCTCACACAAAGACCCATAAACTAGTTCCTAGTACACACTAGAACACACTCTTTGACTATGATTTCTCCAACATCACCCCTCAGAGAAAAGAGTGTGAAACCCAATACGCAAGGAGTAAACCAATCCCCCCTCCACCACAATACTGTAAAGAGTCAGTCCAACTGACCAACACCTCCCATGTGTCAGTGCCTGCTCAGTTAGCTTGCGAAGAACCGGTAGTGGGAACTAACACTCGTCACCCCCCTCTTACTCTGAGAATTGGGTGTCAATACTTCATATCAAAGTAAAAAAACAATGCACATTTTTGGGGGACAACCCAAGGCAGAGGACCCTTATTGACCATTGTTGAAATATACAAGTGAATAGGGTGTGTGTGGGAACAAGCTCTTGGATAGAGGCTGTAAAAGAGGAGATGTAATTGTGAAAGAACCTGTGAAAAGGTTAGAAGAATCTACTGGGAGATATTCAGGGAAAAGAGAAGAGGTGGAGAGAATCAGGTAAAAGGTGGAGATATTCTGGGAGTGAATCATGGAGAAATCAATGGGATTTGATGCTTGATGTAAACTCTATGAATTGAGGCATAGCCCTAATGAGAATTTGCTGGTTTTTGAGTATCCATGCCTACATTAATCTATGTGCTAATTATTCACTAATTACGTCTTAATCACTTGCTAATCACTTTGTTAATTATGTTGATTCTAGTATTTGATCCACCATAGCTCATCATTTTTGCTCAAATTTCAACATGGTATCAGAGCCATGCCTAGAATCAACCAGGTTTATGACCCCATTAGTTGATTAATCAGGATTAGTAGGTAATTAGCAAAAAAAATCAAGTTTTTTTAGTGAGTTTTTCATCTTCCCCTTCACCCCCAGCCAGTGGTGGAAGACTCCATTCTCCATGCACAGTCAACATTAGGTCTTGCTCTTTTAACACAAGCTAGCCTACACATCTAGCTTCAAGCCCATCGAAACGGCGCAGCAAACCGCCGAAGGATTCAGGAGATTTCGCGTTTTTCTTCGGCGCCTTTTTTCTCTGCAGATTTTGCCATTGCTACTTCATCAAGTCAAATTGCTTCAATTCCTCCTAGCCCAAGGGGTAATCAAGCATGCTCTACAAGCTGGTGAAGACAGAAATCAATTTCATCAAGTCTACATTGAGATCAAAGCTCTTCATCAAATCTGCAGGTGACTTTGGTAAAACAGAGATTAAGCTTTCATTATTTGGTCAAATCTTGTGTTTCTTGGCTTAATCCTCTACTAGACTCATTGCTATTGATGCCTTTGAAAGCATTTGAGCTCATTTGAAGTGGAAGGCACCAGATCTGGACTCCCCGCATACTTTGTTTTCTGCACACAAACCAGAGCATTAATTTGCTAATCAGTGATTAATCAATGCTAATCATTATACTTTGGTGCAATTGAGGGTTCAAATTAACCATTAGGTATGTGATACAGATCCCTAAAGCTTCAGATTGCAAATCGGAGTTGGTTTGGTACTCCAACCATCCCGTACAAATTGGTTACCCTTAATTTAATGTAATTTCTGGTGATTTTATGCTGATAAAATTATTGTAATCATCTATTAAACACCAGATTGAGTTGTAAAAGGGTAGACACTGCCCTTGAATCTTGAATTTGGATCAAGAGGTAAGACCCCCTTCACATCACCATGAATTCAGCACAGGAAATAGCCAAATTTAATGGGGAACAGTTTTATACATGGCAGACAAAAACCATGTATTTGCTGATGAGGAAAAATCTGTGGGGATTAGTTGAAGGGAGAGATGAATTCCCAGAGAGAGGGGAAAATGAGTGGAAGAGTAGGAATGAAAAAGAATTGGGACTTATTGCACTCAGTTTAAATGATGAAATCATTCATTATATCACAGGGATACAGTGGGCAAAAGATGCATGGGATGAACTCAATAAATTATTTGGTACACAAGCAAAAAATTCTAAGATAAATCTATTAATGCAATTCTACAAATTGGACATGAAGGAAAGTGAACCTTTAATCACACACTTGAACAAATATAAAAGCATTAAGCAACAGCTGGCAGCTATTGGCAAAAAGGTAGAAGATGATGAAGCATTAGCTGTACTTTTGAAGAGTGTGGACAAAGGAGATTATGAAAACATTGTAGCAACACTAAAGAATGTACCTGAACTAAAGATACACGAGATAGAAGCAGCTCTACTAGAGCAAGAGAGCAGAGGCAAAGAGAAGAAAGAGCTCGACTCAACAGCAGGAGAGGAAAAAGCATTCTTCACCCGAGGAGGATTCTCTCGAGGACGAGGACGAGGAAGAGGCAGAGTAGGAGGGAGGACCTTCACTTGCCACAAATGTGGAAAGCCAGGACACATGGCGAGAGACTGCTATCTACAGCAAACCCAGTGAAGAAGGAACGACATCGACAAACTTCATGGAGGCTCCAAGGGAAGTGGAGTCGGATCATCTTTTCTGAGAGAGAGAGAGAGAGAGAGAGACCCCACAACCCAATGTAACCTGCCCCAATAAAGTAAAACCACTTCTGAGCCACCGATGATGTAGGCCAAGTGGTAGATGTATGTGTGAGCACTTTAGTCAAGGTCGTGGGCACTTATAGTAGCCTTGGACACATAGAGAGAGAGAGTGTCAAGGACTATGGAGTTTAGGGACTTGAGGCACTGGTCACGGGCTATCAAGTAAGAGGGAAACTTGATACAGGGTCCAGGTGTGCTAGGATTATTCACTTGAGGGGAGGTGTTGAAATATACAAGTGAATAGGGTGTGTGTGGGAACAAGCTCTTGGATAGAGGCTGTAAAAGAGGAGATGTAATTGTGAAAGAACCTGTGAAAAGGTTAGAAGAATCTACTGGGAGATATTCAGGGAAAAGAGAAGAGGTGGAGAGAATCAGGTAAAAGGTGGAGATATTCTGGGAGTGAATCATGGAGAAATCAATGGGATTTGATGCTTGATGTAAACTCTATAAATTGAGGCATAGCCCTAATGAGAATTTGCTGGTTTTTGAGTATCCATGCCTACATTAATCTATGTGCTAATTATTCACTAATTACATCTTAATCACTTGCTAATCACTTTGTTAATTATGTTGATTCTAGTGTTTGATCCACCATAGCTCATCATTTTTGCTCAAATTTCAACAACCATCACACATCACACTGTTTATTTTATTTATTTTCTGCATAATGCAAGGGTAGAGCACCCATACACACATAGAAGAAATCAGAAACAATAATCTTTGTCATCCTCATCGAGGGTGACCTGGGCAGAAAGTGCATGATCTTCGAGAAGCTCGTCTGGTGGTTCATCTCAGCAACAAGATTAGCATGGTATTGTTCTTGTTCTTTCTCCTTCTTCTTGAAGCAATTGGCTTCAATATGACCTTTTCGCTTACAGTATCTGCATATGATGTTCTTGTTGGTTTTCCATCTGCTGGTGGAGATAAGCACCTCTTCAGTGCTTGAGGTCAAGGATGTAGAAGTGTTTTCCTTGTTCCGGCGGTCTTTCTCAATGAGAAGAGCAACCAAGTCATCATATGTAGTAGCGACTAGGCATAATACTTCAATGGTTTGTTCAAAGCGAGAAATGCCTTGCATGCTTTTGATTACTACTGCCATCTTGTCCTCATCATTTGGAGAACACTTCAAACTGTGAACAAGAGAATTAAATTTGGAGAGATGATCACTTAGCTCTTCATTGTCTTGCACTTTCAGCTCATAAAACTTCAATTTCAGAAAAACTTTGGAATTAGTGACCTTGTTACCAAAGATGCTCTCCAATCGATGCCAGATCTTCTTAACCGTGGATGTAAAGTCGACGTGATGAATGAGAGAGTTTACCAAGCAGAGACCAATGAGGGCAATGGCTTTTGCATTTTGCTGCTACCAAATTTTTCTTTATGGCTGATCAAGTGCATCAATTGTGTCGTTCTCAACAACTTCCCAAACTCCTTCATGCATAAGTAGCAGCTGCATCTTGGTTTGCCATGTGGGAAAGCATTCCCCCTTGAACTTATCCATGAACAATGTACTCGAAGATAGTGAAGTCATGACTGAAATCTGAACTGAGTTGTGAAACTTATCCCAAACAAATAGTTGAGCTACGCCTCATCACTTGATCGCCATTGCTTCCTGCCATCGCCTTCTGCCCGACAACATGATCCACCAAATGGCCTAGGTAGCATTCAGTAAAGCTACAGGTTCTGACACCCCTCCGCGATCAAGATCCTGGCTGCTAGCAACAACCGTGGAGCAGCATAGTGAAGAAGGGTGGTCGGAGAAGCTGCTACACGCAAGGACAATAGTGACGGCAGAGGAGGCTGCGCTTCACATGAACTCAACAGCAGCGTTTAGCTAGTCAAAGAGTGGAACCAAAGAAGCGAAGGATGTGGAGAGATGGTGGTTGTGGATGAGGATGAAGCGATGGATGAAGCGAGATGAGGTTGTTGGATGTGGATGAGGTTGTTGGATGTGGATGAGGATGAAGCGAGATGAGGTTGTTGGATGTGGATGAGGATGAAGCGATGAAGAGTTAGCTTGGAGATGGACAACCAAAGGAGAAAGACCAACTTCCATTTGTGGGTTGGCCTTCACCCCTAAGGGTTTCCCATGGAGAAGCATGGCTCTGATACCATGTTGGAATAGGAGAGCAAGCTAACTCTAGGTGCAGAAGGGAAAGATGGCAAGCATAATGAAATGGAAATGAAAGCAATGAACAAGTACTTACATGTAGACCAAGATAGCTTGATTTGATTGATGTGACACACAAGAAAGTACATCGCTCTTATAGAGTTGACTCACACACTCAAGTACCATAAGCCTATGGGACAATTCCCAAAGTGACACGTGGGACTCTCACACAAAGACTCATAAACTAGTTCCTAGTACACACTAGAACACACTCTTTGACTATGATTTCTCCAACATTCTAGCACTACCATTTTCACTAACAACCAGAGCACATTAGCAGTTACAGAACCCAGTGTTTCATGCTCGCACTCTTTGACTATGATTTCTCCAACATTCTAGCACTACCATTTTCACTGACAACCAGAGCACATTAGCAGTTGCGGAACCCAGTGTTTCATGCTCGCACTAAGCACATTGAGGTGCATTACAAGGAATACTTAGGACAACAAGGTTAACTAGTAAAGGGTAATTGTACTTTTTGTCTATTTCTAAAAGAATAAGGTACTTTATGTGGTCTTGTGTGCTAATTTAAAACCTTGGTAAAATAGCTTACTAAAATTCTTAAAATCTTGAATCTATAAAGTTAACTAGTATCAAACATTTTAGTAAGCTTACTAAAATTCTTAAAATCTTGAATCTATAAAGTTAACTAGTATCAAAAATTTAGGGCTAATTAGGATGAAGGCTACATTTAGGCCTAATATTTTGAGTAGGTCTATTACACCTTTCCTCCTCAAATCTATGACTATCCTACTTTCAGTGAGATAGTGGCACATGTTTGATACTAGTTAACTTTATAGATTCAGGTTAACATTTTAGTAAGCTATTTTATCAAGGTTTTGAATTAGCACACAAGACCACATAAAGTACCTTATTCTTTTAGAAATAGACACAAAGTACAATTACTCTTTTAGAAATAAGCATAAAGTGCCCTTATTCTTTTAGAAGAAATAGACAAAAAGTAATTTGGTATAACATCCTCTTTTAATTCTTTGTGTTGATACCAATAGCCATATTATAAAATTAAAATCATTTGTGCATAGTCATAGTTTACTAGCATATTATTACCTACACTTGTATTCTCATCCATACCAATGCAGACAAGAATAATGCAAATGTGGTCAACTTACAACTCTGAAGCTTCATTATGTATGGTTTCCCAATTTGACACAAGCCACGTTTGAACTCCAAGATACCTAGAAAGAACCAAAACAATTACATCAAAATGCCCTCTAATTGTTTATATGCTTAAGGAACACAATGGTCATTTAAGAATAAAAGAACGTGTTGGTTTATTTACAAGGTTTGGACGATCATGTTGAGATAAACATGAATAAGATAATGCAGTATCCAAAAATTATCGTACTTATAAAAGTTTCATGCAATTATGATGATGATTGACAGATTCAATTGAAAACAAATTGTGGTCTTCAAATAGTCTTTAGGAGGTTGAAATGCAAATTATAAAACAAACTATTCAAATAGTCTAAAGAAGGTTGAAATGCACACACACACACACACACACACACACACATGCTAAATGGCTAAGTAGTTTTTTATATACAAGTAAGAAATTAAGAATATCACTAAGAGAAAAAGAAAAAATTCTAGTACTAAAGAAATCAAACAAATAACACTCTCAAAAGCATCCAATAAATGTGATTTACTACTTAGTTGAGCATGTGCACTATGAATGATATAGGGACTTCAATTGGATGAAAAAGTGAACATGGTAAACAAAAATGGGCTCATTTTGTACAAGGTTCAAAGATATCTAAAGATTTAAAATTTATTACATGAAAATTTAGGGCTGATTAAGATGAAGGCTACATTTAGGCTTAATATTTTGAGTAGGTCTATTACACCTTTCCTCCTCAAATCTATGACTATCCTACTTTTAGTGAGACAATGGCACATGTTTGATACTAGTTAACTTTATAAATTCAAGATTTTAAGAATTTTAGTAAGCTATTTTATCAAGGTTTTAAATTAGCACAAGACCACATAAAGTACCCTTACTCTTTTAGTAAGCTACTTTATCAAGGTTTTGAATTAGCACAAGAGCACATAAAGTACCCTTACTCTTTTAGAAATAGACAAAAAGTACAATTACTCTTTTAGAAATAAACATAAAGTACCCTTACTCATTTGGAAATAGACATAAAGTAATTTGGTATAACATCCTTTTTTAATTCTTTATGGTGATACCAATAGCCATATTATAAAATTAAAATCATTTGTGCATAGTCATAGTTTACTAGCATATTATTACCTACACTTGTATTCCCATCCATACCAATACAAAGCTCGAATAATGTAGGATATGCAAATGTGGTTAACTTACAACTCTGAAGCTTCATTATGTATGGTTTTCCAATTTGATAAAAGCCATGTTTAAACTCCAAGATACCTAGAAAGAACCAAAACAAGTACATCAAAATGCCCTCTAATTGTTTATATGCTTAAGGAACACAATGTTCCATTTAAGAATAAAAGAAAATACTGGTTTATTTACAAGGTTTGGATGATCATGTTTGATAAATATGAATAAGATCATGAAGTATCCAAAAATTATCATACTTATAAAAGTTTCATGCAATTATGATGACGATTGAGAGGTTCAATTGAAAACAAATTGTGGTCTTCAAATAGTCTTTAGGAGGTTGAAATGCACATTATAAAACAAACTATGGTCTTCAAAAACAGTCTTCAAATAGTCTAAAGGAGGTTGATATGCGCACACACACACACGCGCGCGCACGCATGCTAAATGGCTATGCATTTTTTAATATATAAGTAGGAAATTAAGAATATCACTGAGAGAAAAAGAAAAATTTCTAGTATTAAAGCAATCAAACAAATAAAACTCTCTCAAAATCATCCAATAATGGTGATTTACTACTTAGTTGAGCATGTGCACTATGAATGATATAGGGACTTTAGTTGGATGAAAAAATTGAACATGGTAAACTTTTAAAATAAGATAGTTTTAATTAGGGAAAAAGTCCTACAATATCTAGCTTTCTTTGAAAACAACAATCTTGAGCTTTACAAGTCATGCCATTCTCGTTTAATAGATTTTTCTTAGTATATAATGTATGACCTCTAATTTGTATACTATTATTTTCTTTCAAGGTATTATATAGGGCGTTATGTAATTTTAAAAATTGTATACTTTCGAGCTATTGTATAGGGCATAGTATGTAACGGTTTTATATTTTCACTTATTGTATCTTTCTATTCTAAAATGGACAAAGCATCATATTCCTACATTATATGTATATGTCTACATATTTATGATATTGTATGGTATGTAGATATGGGGTAACTATACATTGGCCCCTCATTTTCCTCTCTCAAACAAAAGGGCGGCAACTTTGTGCCCACCCTTGATTTTTTGATGCAAAACTTAAGGGTTTTAGGAAAGGGCATGTTTGAAATGACTCCCAGTAGACACCCGTTTGTGGTGCTTAAAGGGCAACATCCGGCCACCCTTTTTGCTCTTTTTTTGTAGTGCATGGTAGGACCTTTTTAGAGTGCATGGGCAAGGTGGTGTGTAAAGACCCTTAAAAACCTTTCAACCACTCTAGGGCTTGGTGTACGTTATTATAGAATCCTTCAAGCTACTTACTAAAGAGTGTGATTCTCCCTTAATTTACTTTCTACATGTGTTCTTAAAGGTGTAGAATACATGGGACAAGTATGGGAGAGGCCAATCACATCCCCCCTCCCCCTCCCCTAACCAAGGATGATTTTTGATGTGTTGGGTCACCCTTCAAAATGATGGGTATAATTCGGGGGGTGCACTACTAAGAAACCCTATGTATCATGTGCGTTCAAGGGGTATTTAAAAAACCCCTTACCTGTGAATTATTTATGAATAAAGCTACCCCTTTTTATTTATGGACTTACGGGTTTTTTTCCAAAATCTATTGAAAAAACCCCTTCTGTAAATGTATTTTTGTAAATTTACCTTAAAATTTTGAATTAACAACCCCTTCATTTGAACTCACGTGGTATACTTACATATCTTTAGGTGAACCACCCGAGGGATATAACGAGCATGATGCCCGTCAAACAAGAAAAGCAACCTTTCCCCTAACAAACAAAAAGCAACGTTTCTTATCCCAAAAAAAATTATACAAACACGTTCTTAAATGAAAAAAAAGCATAACACAATGGTCATGGTACATTAGGGTACACGATGGTCAAGATACATTAGGGTCCAACAACCAAATCCATCCACCCAACCCCCACCCCCACCCAACAAAAAAATGCAACATTTCTCATCCAATAAAAACATGTTCTTTAATGTATGAGTCACCAATTGCCAAGAAAAGTGTTTAGATGTCCTTCTCTAGGCTCCTATAGTAAAGGTAGAAGTATGCCAAGGCATCAACAAAATTAGATGGCAAGGTGATTTTGAAGAAGGGTAAGCCAAAGAAATGGAAGTTTGTGTAAATCTTGATTATGGGGGTAATGGGGAATCTTCTATCTTATAATAAATAATTCCACATTAAGCCCTTTATTTTCCACCACTTTCTTTCTTATCAACCTCTTTAATAAGCTCTACTAGCCCCCTACATTTGACACCACTTTTAAATCATGCCCTTGATTTTCCACCACTTTCTTTCATATCAACCTCTTTAATCAGCTCTAACTCCCTACTTCAAATCAATGTTTGAGAAAAACCTGGATTCAGTGTAATTTGCACTTGTAGATTCCTTCAAATTTACATCTTGAAGGTACAAATACTTGCAAATTTTGAAAGCTTGTTGAATAAAAACATTCAAATTTTGAATTTTTCTTAATAAATAATTTCCCAATTTTCATATGAAGTTTTTCAACTTTTTAGGAAAATAGTTTTTTTTCGAACGATGCTTTAAATAATACCCTTCATTTTCCACCCCTTTATTGCATTATCAACCTCTTTGGATAGCAACCTCCCCCACCCCACCCCTTTATTGCAATATCAACCTCTTTGGATAGAAAGTCTCCCCCTCCCTCCCCCAACCCCATCCCTTTATTGCATTATCAACCTCTTTGGATAGCAACTGGTCAAAAGCCCTCTATAAATAGCTCTCAGAGGGCTCATATTTCCTAACTTGATGTCTCTCTAGAGTCTCCTTTATTGCATTATCAACCTCTTTGGATAGCAACTGGTCAAAAGCCCTCTATAAATAGCTCTAAGGGGGCTCATATTTCCCAACACACTCTCTCTCTCTCTAGAGTCTCTACTAGTTTGGCATCTTTTCATCAAAGCTTTGTCTAATCTATAGCCTTTGTAAGTGCATCCTGGTGTCTCGAATCCTCTTCCTTTGCAAAACCTTTCTTTGTGTTACAGAAAGCGTGGAGAGTCTCCCATGCTTCTCAGCTATGGCCCCATGCCCCTGTGTCTCCTTGCTGTGGCCCTTCCCGCCCATTTGCACTGCCATTCTGGTGGCAATCCTCATTGCATACATCTACATGGTCAGACAAAGATCTGTATACCTTGTTGATTTTGTGTGCTACTCTCCTCCTTCAAGCGATCGGATGCCTTTCAGCACCT
Source organism: Cibotium barometz (assembly GCF_041138505.1). NCBI lineage: Eukaryota > Viridiplantae > Streptophyta > Polypodiopsida > Cyatheales > Cibotiaceae > Cibotium > Cibotium barometz. The sequence continues at coordinate 19,329,735 of NC_141073.1, forward strand.
TCATGGAGCACTCAACCTTGATGGCCTGCTTCAATGAGAAAAGCTTGCAGTTCCAGCAGCTGATTTTGGAGAGATCAGGCATAGGGGAGACCACAACCTTGCCCTCGGGTTTAAGGTACTTGCCCCCAAGGCCCAGCATGTTCTGTGCAAGAGAGGAGGCAGAGACGGTGATCTTCTCTTCTCTTGAGAAGCTATTCTCTCACACCGCCGTGCAGCCGCGCGACATCGGCATCTTGGTTGTGAATTGCAGCCTCTTTACCCCAGTGCCCTCTCTGTGCACCATGGTCATCAACCACTTCAAGATGAGAAGTGATGTCAAGAGCTACAACCTCTCTGGCATGGGGTGTAGTGCTGGGGTTATCTCACTCTGCTTGGCCAAAAGCCTCCTGCAAGTGCATTACAATAGCTATGCCTTGATCATTAGCACTGAAAACATCACCCAAAACTGGTACTGTGGGAACAGGAGGTCCATGATGATCCCCAATTGCTTGTTCAGGGTAGGCGCCGCGGCCATTCTCCTCTCGAATAAGGGCAGGGACGCAAGGCGATCTAAATACAAGCTACAGCACATAGTGAGGACCTTTACAGGTGCAGATGACCAGTCCTACAGATGTGTTTACCAAGAGCAAGATGAGGAGGGCAACCGTGGAGTTACCTTATCAAAAGATCTTACTAGGGTTGCTGGTGAAGCATTAAGGCAGAACATCACCAATCTTGGCCCCTTGGTGCTGCCCTTATCAGAACAATTAGCCTATGTCTTTGCTGAGATTAGAAGGAAGATTAAAGGTAATCGTAAGGTTAAGCCCTATGTTCCCAACTTCACGAGGGCATTTGATCATTTCTGCATACATGCAGGCGGTAGGGCAGTCATTGATGAGCTAGAGAAGAGCTTAAAGTTGAGGCCAGATCAAGTGGAGGCATCCAGGATGACCCTGCATAAATTTGCAAACACTTCATCCTCATCCATATGGTATGAGCTCGCCTACCTCGAGGCCAAGGGCAAGGTGAAACCCGGCCACATTGTCTGGCAGATCGCCTTCGGGAGCGGGTTCAAGTGTAACAGTGCTGTCTGGCTTGCCTTATCCCAGAGCTCATGGAAACAAGGAGGCCAACATAGCCCATGGTTGGAATGTCTGCGTGAATACCCCATCACCCTCCCTTGCTTTACTTAACCACCCATCATTAGCTCATATTAGCACAAAATCCCACTTATGAGCACCCATCACAAGCTCTTAATAGCACATAATCCTTCCTATCAGCACCCATCATTAGCTCTTAGTAGCACACATACTAGCACCCATCAGTACATGACCCTTATACCACTTAAGCAACCCTCCTATTAGCAACCATCATCAGCTCTTATTAACACCTATCATGCCATGCATTTCAGCAGTGGTTTATGATTAAATCACCTTCATGAAGCTGATTACCACTGATTTTCTAGGCTTTTTTAACACATAATCAGTTCAATTTTGGTTGGCCAGCAGCTTTCAATGCTTAACCAGCCATACAAGGCTTATCAGCAGATGATAATTATTGTGCATGATCAACACGAAAGCTTTTTTCAATCCATAATCAGCCTGATCGGCATAGCTTCATTTCTCCAAAATCAGCTTATTTTTAATATTTTTTATAACTAAGTATTTTAATTTCTTTTAAAAGTGGAATTTGAATGTGTAATTGCATCGATAATAATCACGTATATAAGTGTCATTTATCATGTTATATGTATATTAATATTTGATATCCAACGTTAAATTAATGTTATATCGCATATGAATTTCTTGTATATTAAAAGTATATGTATATCAAAATTCCTACGTATTAAAAGTATTTAATCAATTTTTTTTGGATATGTTAATATAGTGTATTGTTGTAATAGATTAGGTTAATGCTATCAACAACCATGACATATACTTATATACTAAAATAATATATATCAAAAAGCAATTAATTGAGAAACTACTTCATGAAAGCCATGAAAAGAAGCCCAACCCACTCCCATAGTGGAAAGTGATGGCATATCCAACTCTCGCATAAATAATAATAATAATAATAATAATAATAACAGATACATAAACTATATTATATAGTCTAATTTTAAAGATGACTATAATACAATCTAACATTTTTCATAAAAATAATAATGGATGCAATCAGTAGATATTTAATAAGTTCCACTGCACATTAAGTTGAAAGCTTCTTGTTAGTTAAAGATTTATTATTATTATTATTGGCAAGTTAATTTATATATCTTGTTAGTTATAGAAGTTATGTGCTTGCAACTTGTCAGTTATATCATAAAATTGAGTTGATTCGAGAAGGTGGATGACACCTACTTGAAAGCTTCAAGTGCTCCATATACACAAAGGCCTACTCAATTTTTCACCAACCATACGACTCCCAAGCAAGTCCACTTCTCAATTTTCAATCCCAATGCTCCAACACATTGCAATTTAATACCATGGGCTATCTACCCTATGCATGCATCAAAGTCAACCACGTTCTTAGCGTCTTTACACAACCTTTTGCTACCTGGTGGAAGAAGCCAACTAGTGTGCAAAAATAACTTTTCACCACATGGTGAAGAATAGCCCGGATGTTTTTATAACTAAAACCTCCTAAAATTTAGGAATTCTAAAATCTTCCACTCTAAAATTTGTTGATATTTATCAAATTTCATAGGTGCAAAATTGCAAAACACACTATACCCTAGTTTATGCACACTGCCAACAACAAACATTCTTATGCATGTGTAACACTGCAGTCTGCCACCAACAAAATACACTATACCTAGATCAAGTGCACATTCCCTCATCATTAAATCAAGTCAACTCATGGTCTCCATAAAGACCCAAAAGGCCCAAGGCACTGTGAGGATTTTTACACAGTTGGATCAGGGTTCGGGAAAACAATTTTAGGGAAAAGGAACTAAATTCTTTTCACCACTAAATGAGGAGGAAATTGCTATTTTTGAGATGGTATTTTCTATGTGAACTTAGAAAATATAACTAAAACTTGTAAAATTTGAAAGGGTTTTATTTCCTTCTCATAAAAATTTGAGAAGGATTTTCTCGGAGTTGAACAAGTTCTAGGCTAAAGCGAACCCGTCTTTTCCCGAACCCTGAGTTGGATGTGATGTGCAGTGGGAAATGGTCCATGAATGGACATGATCACATGGCCCATTACAACCACCATTTTCCAGCATCATCATCATCGAGCCATCATCATCCACATAATCATCACTTTCATATACAATAGATAGTATACTCATGGCCAATTTCCTTTAGGCCGGCAGCTCCCCTAGGCCCCACAAGCACGACCAATAGCTTTAGGTCTCTTAAACGATGGCCCTATCCAGTTTCATATTTATAACAAGTAGATTAATAGGAATTTATAGGAACCTGCCAACCATGAGTCCACTAATGAGCCGCTACAAATGGCTTAATCATCACCAACCATTCTTTTTGCAACCATTAGGAATACATCTTTACAATAGATTTGGTATCATTCAACACATGAAAACATGGCAGTTATTCATATAAATCATGGTTTCCTTATAAAACAGTCTCATTTCAGACTTTTGTTTTCCCACTTTTCGTGTGGTCAATGGAGTCTACCTTAAAATTTTAACATCCAGTTCCCTAAGAACATTTCTCTCTCAGAGGAAACCAAGTTTCCCTTTACTTCCTGGGTCTTTTTCTCAAGATATGTGGGAATGGTTCATTTTGTTGATTAGTGGAATCTTAGGTAAAACCCTTGCCGTTTCTATGGTTTGGTACTTTATAACCAAAATCTTTAACTTAACACGTAGTCATTCCTTATAAGTTGGGTACTATTTATTTATTCTAACAAATTTTGTAACTTTTTATAAACAAGGGACCAACCTAATCACTTTTTGGAATAACAACCATGGTTGCAGAATATGTAGCTTTGGTGTAGATTTGTGCAAACATTGATGTGCAGATTTGTGCAAACATGGAAGCTTGGTGAAAGTGTGCAAAAATTAATCAAATAATGGTGTAAATATAGTTGACAATCTTGCTAGGAATCAAACCCAATCTATAAGTGTAGGCTTGTGTGCACCATACACTACAAGGTTTCAAACAATTTGGAAAGAAAGAAAAAATTACTTAAAAGGAACAAAGAAATTGTTAACAACAAGCCATTTGGATACAATTACTACAAGAATACGTGGATTCAAACTTAATCAAGATGATCTTGCAAAAGATTAGTGATTAAGCAATTGTAACAGCTTCTTTTTGAAAGAGTCAGATTTGCAAGGACGCATCATTGCCTTTGCTTAAAGGCTCAATCGGCAATACCGTCTAAGACGAATCTTTCACCTACAACATACTTACCCTCGCCCTTTTTTCATGATCAAGCTTGCAATGGGCTGCTAGTCTTGCATTGCTCAAGCAGAGTGGCATGGTTTTGCCTTGCTCACTCAAAGCCCAGGAAGATCAAGAATGTAGCTTCACTAAACATAAAGTATACTGAAAGAACAAGACTAAGGCTGGGTTTCTGTATCATCTTAGAAACACAAATCTATATGCTAAGGAAAGCTTACAAGGAAAGATGGAAATCTGACAGTTTGTAGTTTAAGCCAAAAGCAAGCCAAATGTTGGATTTGGTGCAAACCTTGGCCAAAACACCGGACACGTCTATTGTACACTGTCTCAACGCTATTAACTAACCAAGCAGAAGATCTGATCTGAGAGCTTCTACCTTGCTTAACTATGTCAGAACATCCCTAAGCAACCAGAGATTGGTCTGACCTACCGCGTAAAGTTCGCGCAGATGGCATCTGGTTTTCTCTCATGTGAGTGCTTTAGCACTAGCCCAGCTCAGATCATCGTGATCACATAGCAGGAGCTTGTGCTACTAGCTTAGCTCAGATCATCATGATGGGCAGAAAGCTGCCCATCACGCACAGCAGAAAGCTACCCATCAAAGTGCCTTTGTGTGCCTGCCTTCCAAAAGCAGCACAGCCAGTGCAGCATGGTTGCTAATCTCTACAGCACGATTCTCTCCCTCAGAGCTAATCTATGAGGCGCAGATCATATGCGTTTTTGCCTTCTAATATAGAAGCTGGAGAAGCCAGAGGCGCAGGCATGCTTCCTGTTCTCACCGCTTCAAAATCTGTGCCGACTGAGCTTTGGAGAGCATCTCTACAGATCATATGCACGTTGCTTTGATTTAGGGTTTCTTTTCCCCTTTTCGCACATCTTTACTTAGCCCATCCACACCTCCTACCCTTGCCCCCACTTCATGCTCTCCCTTAACCCTTCAAATTTTTTGGATTCTTCACATGTGTCCCACATTTGCATTCGATTTGAGCGTGATTGAGTGTTTTTCACACACATTAGCATATTGTGCACATTGCCAACCTTTGTTTAGTTTTCAGAGTTATTTGAGCTTGTTCACGTACGATGTGCGTGTTGTGCAGTGTTACCATTGATCACGCATACTTTGGCATTGCTAGCGTTTTCTCGCACTATTTGTGCTTTTATAGCCTTGATCACGCGTGTTAGCACATTGTGGGTGTGTGACACACATTTGGGGATTTTGTGTTTATTCACACATGCCTTATATTTTGGGTATTTTGGATTTTCGTATGGCATGGAGGTGCATCATTGTGTATGTATGCCACGTAGGCAAGCTATATGCATATCAGATATTTAGCTCAGATGAGTAGACATCATTATCATGCTATTTTGATGAGCGCAAGGCTATGCACATGCATGCATCCTTGTATCCCTTTATATGGGATAAGATGAGGAGCTATGGTGTCTACTTGGATTTCATTAATCGATTTGTGACCCTTTGCACATACTAGCACTTCTGGGATAGGTTTGATCCATATTATTCCGTCGTCGAGGATGATGATGATGTTCGTGATGTGACTATGGATGATTATATGGGTGATGATGATATTGATAGTCATTCATATACGGAGCATTCATGGAGTCTTGTCATGATAGTATCAGATCCTTGAAGGACATGTTTCCAGTTTTCTTACACTTCCTCCATTATCTCAGTGGTGTTTGCATGGGCCTTGGTAGCTTCTACGACTCACGCACAATATTGACTAGACATTATCTCATTGATTCTCATCTACTTAGACTGACTCATTCATTGTATTATGATGGGAATGATGATGTATTGTATATACACACACACATGCACATGATCATAATGATATACGTGCACATGATGCCACTGACACATATGCACATGATGATGATGTATGTGATAGTGATGTGTGTGATTTAGATCATGTGGGCATGATCTCGAGGTTAGAGATGGCAGTGAGCATACCGAGCATCGACACTTCTAAGTTTATCGTCTTTCCTATGGATCATGAGAATGCTCTAGTTTTGATCGTGGGGTGACATTCTAGAGGATAGTGTGTATTTGATTTTACTGACGCATCCATTAGCACATTTGGGATGGGTGTATCCATTAGCACACTTGAGAATATTGATACTCTGCATACGAGTGACAGAGACACCTATGAGCATAGACCTTCTAGAGGGGTGACATTCTAGAGGATAGTGTGTATTTGATTTTACTGACGCATCCATTAGCACATTTGGGATGGGTGTATCCATTAGCACACTTGAGAATATTGATACTCTGCATACGAGTGACAGAGACACCTATGAGCATAGACCTGAGTTCCTAGTGTTAGATGCATCAAGCTATTCTTCTAGGATTTCTATTTGTGGAGATAGCACTGATACGACCACTACTCCTAGTATTCATATCATTCTTGGCAGTGTTTGTGTGGATAGAGTTCATTTATTTGAGCAGTTAGGGATAGTGCATGAGAGTAGTGAAATTTTTTCTAAAGTTAGACGTCGTATAAGAGAGGTAGGAGTATGCATATGGGTCTAGAGATCTTTGTATTTGATTTGGGCATTTTCCTAGATCCAGTAATAGAGGTTGACCTGTCTTAGGATATAGGTCATACATGGATTCCATTGATGGACATAGACCATGATCATGATCATGATTTTAGAGATTGTGAGGATGACATGGTCAGTGATTTGATGGATGATGATCATATCCATAGTATATCGTATGGCATAGATTTTGAGAGATTTGCATTTGATCTAGACATCTCCTTAGATCCTAAACTATTGGAGATAGATTTATTATGGGATGTAGGTCATATAGGGGCATCATTGATGGAGATAGACCATGGTTATGAGGATGACCTTGGAGGCCTTGGGAATGCCATAGATGATGTTTTAGGAGATGATACCATTTATTTTTCATGTGAGGATACCTCTTCATTTTTCAATGATGACTATGATGATGCTGATGATTATACTGATATCTTTGACTGTCATTCGCACATAGAAGGTCTTGCACATGAGGATATAGTTCATGGGTCGGATTACACTCATGCACATATAGATGGAGTGGATCATGCCTTTGACTTTTCGAGTGGAGTTATGTGGGATGATGATGGCATGGTTTTCCATTTGATCTTACATGAGACAGACCTCGAGATGAGTTCATTTGGCTCCCATGGATGTCTACATCATCCTATGCTCTTCAGAGAGCCGGGATATTCATCTTTGGGTGCATGGTGGATGATTATGTGGCTCGACTCTTAGATGCACCTGTGACACACGATGTCTTGGCTCCCACACGATGATTCTTTTACACTAGGACTATTCCACATTCTGACCATGACTGATGGTTGCATTTGGTGGACACCACGGATGTCAGATTTGCATTATGGTCATGAGGATGGACTTATGAGGATTCCGTTCAACCTAGAAGGTACTACGTTGACATTGGAGGTCCATGATATGCACCATATCTATCCGTTGACCCAGGAGGATTGACCAACCGCGACACTGACATTGGCTCTCTATATTTTTTATCCAATCTAGGAGGTTCGAGGGCCATTGATCCTGGAGAGCATCCGGATAGCTTCACCATCGACCGTGATTCCCTATCTTTTACATTTGACCCTGGAGGATACATGGTTAGCTTCATCATCGACGATGGTTCCTCATTCTCTCCATTCCATCCAAATTGTTATGGATCCATTGTCCTAGAGTTCACATGCCGTGGATTTTTGTTTGATCTAGGCAGATATTTCATTAGCCTCATCATCGACAAGAGTCCTATATCTTTTCCATTTGACCCCGGGAGTCATGAGATTTATGTATTGGTATTGGTGCTTTGTAATGGTAACACTTGGTCATGTATTTGGCTTTTGTATATAGCCATTATATTTGTTTTATGCACGACCACCCTTTGATTTCAAGGATGAAATCATTGTAGGAGTGGATGGTTTGTAATGAAGTAGATTAGGTATACACATGCACATGGGGGATGGGGCCTAGGCACTTAGACATAGGGTCATTTACATGTGTACGTTTTGGGACCTTATGCTATATTAGGCATAAGACTCATGGGCATTGTACCTTTTGATATCTTTTACCCTTTTATGATGGTATGACATCTTGTCTTCTTGGAGCTTATGCCCAAGCTTCCATGGTGAGCTTCTCCCTTCATAAGATTCTAGGATGGTGACCTACACACTTGTTGTCTACTCCAAGCATTGAGTGGGCCACTATCTTCTTGCATTCATTTTCATTGTAAACCTTAAATTCTTGGGCAACATGAGAGACTATACTTGGCTATATATTTATCTAAAGTTTCCTATTAAAGAGAAACTCCTTACTCTTTTTGTAACGCGCATTATTAAATTTTGAAACCTTTGTTGCCTTGTAACATATAGCAAGTGAGAATAACCTTAAAAATAAAATTTAGTATTCACATAAGATTCCTAACTTGGCTAATCAACTCGAATAATATTTCTCATAAACCTAACTTAATCTCTATTGTTTTAAACTAATCAATGCTAGATTTAAGGGAGAAATCATCCAAGCATTATGTCCACAACTAATGAAAGTGAGTTACTTTTGATAAAAAGAATCGGACTTATCTTAGGGTTAACATGATTTACCTTGCTAATCACATTAACTATGTGTATTAGTGATACTTATTATATTTAATCTTTGGATCCATCCATGCATTGTACCTTAAGAAAATGAATCAAAAAGATGGCGTAGAAAAAAGCAACCCATCACGAGCTTATAAATAAAAAAGATGGCATAGAAAAAAGGATCCCATCCACGAGCTTATAAATCATAATTACACTTAAAAAATGGTGAGTAATAATCAAATTGACAATTTTGTTAGGCTATCAGGTTCATATACAAAGCATTTGGGGATTAAAATCAACCCATAAGCATGAGAATGGAGAGAGAGGACCTTTCTTAGCAAAAATATAAGAAAAAATAAATAACTTAGAATACTACAAGCTTAGCTTTGATTGGGAGGGGGGCATGGTAATTACCTTGTATGGAGTAGAGGAAGAGAAAGCACCCAAGCTTGAAGCAAGGCAAGCACACAAGCATGCAGGGAGAGTCCCATGACTTTACAAAATGAAAAGGTAAAGCATATAATGCCAGAGTGTTAATTTATAGCCTTACATTAAAGTGTCCACACATGTGGGTATAAAATTCACATGGCCTCCCGTATGCTAGTTTGACTAGTGTCCTCTTTGAGCCTTATGTTAAGTCTCACCCTAACCCTCCTTGAAACACATCCAAAAAGAGATTACCTGGTGAACTGCAACTGTCCGTGAAGGATCTTTCCAATGGCCAAGCTCGTAACCCTCGAGGTCTCCAAGCTCTACAACTCCTTGAGAAGCAATTCCACTGCATCTCCCATGAGCGTTGTCACACCGCCGCGTTGCACTACGGGTCCTCATCCCTCCTCTCACCTCACTTCACTCACACACACTCAGTAGCATGCATTAGGGAGAAAGATTAGCAAGAGGATTAGCAAGAGCAAGACTCAATTACACAATGGGAGAGTGTGTTGTATTATAAGAGAAATTCACTTATATACATGGCCATAAGTATTCACACTCACTTAAACTATGGCCGGCCGGGCACTTTAGGCTCATAAGAGGCCTAATGCTATTACAATGACTACTCTCATAATATTTCCATGAAGTACATCACTTAGGTATTCATCCTAACTTTTGCTACCACACGCTGAAGCAGATATCGCCACCATAAATACTCTGTCACACCATTACGGGCGCCCGTCCAAGTTGTAGCGGCTTTGGATACTATTGCTTGATATCTTGAATGTATGACCCTTTGGTGTATCTACCGTGACTCCTTGATGTAAGATAATGGTGGTAGCTCTTGTTAATCTTAGAATTGGATTTGCGTTCCCCCCTTTCTGATGACGATCGCGTCCTCATGATCATGTTGAAGACTTTTGTGTGCGGAGAATGAACAAGCTTTGTCGATGGCTTTGATGTTGAATGACATTCAATGGTCTGTGTTCCTTCAAAAGGAATAAGAAAAGCTAGTTAATGAATGAAGAGGTTAGTAGTGTATTGGGAATTCCTAAATGGGATGGGGGGTTTTGCGAATTTGCATATTTATATTTGTGTGAGCCGCTTTTTTTTGGCTCACTTTGTTTTTGGCAATCTTTGGCAACTTACATGTAATTTTTGTTAGTGGGGACACTAAGAGATGTTAATAATGGGAGAGAAGAGAGAGAAGGATTTGGAGGAATGTAGAGTTAACAAGATGGTGATTCTCAGTTCCTCATTGGATTCATTGAAGCGACATTCATGGATTTCATCACACACAAGACTCCCTCATACAAAGAGAGGTTATGATAGAATATATGTTGTGGTGGATAGATTGACAAATCATCCCGATTCATACCCTCAAAAGTGAAGTTTTTGGCTTCCATGTTGGCACCACAATTCATGGAGAAAGTCTTCAAGTTACATGGAATGCCTCAAGACATTATATGAGTGATCAGGATGCTAAGTATATGATCTTATTTTGGAAGACATTGTTTGAATGTATGAGTATGGTTATGACTCCAAGTACCGTATACCATCCTGAGACCAATTAGCAAACGTAGAGGGTAAACAACTAGGTGAAGACATATTTGAGACACTATTTTTATGACACATAAAATGCTTGGGATGCGTGGCTACACAGCCAAATTTGCATGCAATAGCATTCACCATGTGAGCATTGGTATGTCTCCTTTCGAGGTTATGTACGGTTATAAGGTCAACATGCCAACAGTCATTTTTAAGTATGAATCCATGTGTAAAAGAGGAGGTGAAAAGAATGCATGCTCTCTTACAAGAATGCAAAGAGAAGGCCAAAAAAAGTACGAAGCACTATGTCGATTCTCATAGAAGTCTGGTTGAGTTTAAGGTTGGGGATTATGTTTTCCTAAGAAATGTTTGTGAGTGATGAGCTCCCTCCCCTGGTGGATGAAGAGGGTGGCAAGAGGGAGTTCCTTGAGGGATTTGAAGGGTTGTTAAACACTCAATTCATGCATTTATAAACAGGCCGGCTTGAGTCCTCGCCAGCGGGCCCACGATGAGGTGTATGGTCCCATAGGGTTTTGCCCAGCATGTAGAGGCTGAAAGGCCAAATTCTAGATCATCGGCAGTATAAAGGAAAAGAATAAGAAAGACGGTTTGGCTTGTATAAAATTGATCCATGTTTAAACTTTGTTTTTATAAATCTTGTCTTTGGCATTATTGTATTGTGGAAAAAGGTTGTTTTAACAAACCTTGTGAAAAGGGCCTTAATTAAGGAACATGTTTATTTATGTCGAACAGTGTGGTAGGATTAATTAGAAAACAAATTGACGCGTGAGAAGGGTGGAAAGTGGGAGGATGGAATGCACCGATGGCACCATCCTACGAACGGGTGGACCTGATTAGTCGGGTAGCTTTTCAACAGATTAAGTGAAAGCCCTACGTTAGATAAATACGTTCTTGAACAATTCTATTTTAGAAAACTAGGCCAGCGGCAATGCCTTGCATGGATGAGGAAAAAAGTGTTGTCTCTAGGAATCAAGACTAGTAGTTGCCCCAATTATGATCAATTACCCTATGGGTGATTTGATTTATAGAAGACCACGCTCCCCCTATGGGATAGAACTAGGTCTTACCTATAAATCTTATCCTTGAATCTCTGCATGGTCAAGGTGTCGATGAGCAGGAAATTTTCTCCAAGATAAGACTTAGTGGACTATCTTAAGCGTTTCCCCTATTTGTGGAAGGGGGGAACCTTACATCGATAACGAGGCCTTTGAGCATGTGGTTGTCTCCTTTGGTGAGGTTTGTCGATAAAGATGCATAGGAGCCGCGGCCTTTCCTTTGAGTTCTCTGTTAGGGTTAGATGGTTGGGGCTATGGGAAATTCTTTAGGAATAGTTGCTGATTGCGAGGTTTTGGCATGGAACTTCGTAGGTGAGGATGGGGTTGATGAAGTAGAGGCTTTATCGAAGTTGGTTGTTGATGCAGAATGTAGATCATTGTGTAGAGGGGCTTTTGTGGAAGAGGCTTGTATCCTTTTGCATTCAGCATCATAGATATCCATTAAAGTTGGATCCTCTTCCTCACACTATGGTATTGTCAACTTCTTGTCGTTGACCATCATGATGACTCTATCGCTAGCAAAGCACAGTGGTGCGTGGGCAGCAACAGTTCATTTATGCCCCAAGATCAAATCTTCTTCCAACACATACTCAACCACAAAAAACTTGCAAGTGAGAGGGTTAGTTTCAATATACATTGTATGTTCAAAGTACCCCAAACATAGTATGTTCAAGTCTTATGTAAAGTTTATTCTTTCAGGATGTGTCGTGAAGTGTTGGTTGACCTAACAAATCCCATAGCTCTAGGGTCATGAGATTGTGTTCTTGTGTTGGATAAAGTTGTGCTTGAGCTGTGGTGCTTTCATTTGCAATTTCCAATCCAACCAAAATCCTAGGGATCTTTTCAGTAAGATATGTTTGAAGTTCCGGCTCCTGCAAGGTTTCTTCCTCCCATAATATAGCAATTGTACATTGAATGCAGGAGTGTTCAAAGTGACTGTCTGCATGGATTCATCTAGTGAATACAACGATTCACTTATCCAAGGTCCACCAATGATGACATCATACTCAAGGGAATCTAGGGTGACATGAAATGTAAATTCCATATTACCACCATCGATTGTTCAAGTAGTGTATCTAAAGTAACCTGGAACTTCAATGTTTTGTTCATTGGTTTCTTTTGCAAGACTATTGCTTGTCGAGGTGAGGTTAGGTTGTCCCAATGACACTCAAGTGTCATTGGGACTTGCTCGAGGGCTAATCAATGCGTGTTTGCACTGAACATCATTTCCTCCCCTGTAGGAAAATCCAACCATCGATTGTTCGAGTAGTGTATCTAAAGTAACCTGGAACTTCAATGTTTTGTTCATTGGTTTCTTTTGCAAGACTATTGCTTGTCAGGGTGAGGTTAGGTTATCCCAATGACACTCAAGTGTCATTGGGACTTGTTCGAGGGCTAATCAATGCGTGTTTGCACTGAACATCATTTCCTCCCTTGTAGGAAAATCCAACCATACCATGATAGAGTCTTCCAAAGGAACCATGGGTGTTTCGGTTAGTGTTTTAGCTTCAGATCCTGTGCATGTTTCATATTCCCATTCACTTTCATCCTCTGTTTGGGTCTCAGTTTTTTCAAAAGTACCCAATGCGTACAATGGCACACTTGGCCCTCTAACAATTCTTAATGAGGGCTGTTTGGAAATTTACGAATCCTGACATGTAGTTTTTTATGTCCTTGTATAAGTCAGGTTGAGCCATTAAAGGTGCAAGTGTTGATATGATGTTGGCTTTATCACATGAGAGAAGAGAATTTCTCCAAATGAGGTTTTGAGAGATTGTTTTAATCTTGTAAAAGGAAATTATCGAATTCCTTACGTGCTTTCTCAAGCCTATAGTTCGTACAATATGTCTCAAATGACTCTTCTGTAGAGAGAGTGTCTTCCTCTTGAAAGGGAAAGCGGTACTCCTCTAGGCTTTGTATCTTGGTTTGCTGGTGTAGATTTGGCATTATGATGCTCAATCACAACAACCAGTGACACTGTAAGACATTCAACCATGCTAAGCATGCACTCTTGAGCTTGTTTTTTGCATTCCACATATGTCATGTGATCATTATTATCCATTTGGGGTGGTTGGGTGGGTTCTAGTTTCGTGATTTGTCTATGTAGTGCACTGAGCGAAGAGTAAGAACTTGTCTCATCCTCACTTAATGATGTACTAGAACTTGTTTCATTCTCTGACTTTCTTTGGTTTGTCAGTTTTTCATTAGGTTTACCCATGCGACGAGATCGAATTTTCTTTTAGGTTTTTGTATCCTATGTCGTACATATGGGTGTTAAGGTTTGTGTGGTGGTCTTTGATGTGGATGCTTCTGCATCTTGTATAGCTTTTGGCTCTTTTGTAATTATGTCCCCTTTTGGGTTTACTTCTACCAACTCCTTTTCCATCTTTTACTTCCACCTTGGTTTTGAGACAGTTTGTTGTCCTTTGTTTTTCTTGGGTTTGTTTTCTCTTTTGGGTTCTGTTTTAAAGCATGTTTTTCTACCCATGTTGAGGTATTTTCTCTTACACTCTTCTTGATTGTTTGTCGTGCCTTGGCTTGTAAGCGTGTAAGCACACTCAAGGACACCGTGGCTAATGCCCATTTTGTACACTTAAGATGTTAAGAGTTGTATTTTTTGAGACAAGTTGCATTGAAGCAACTCGTCTTGGGCAATCTTGGAACATGTGATCAATGCCACATCGTTCACACATTGGTCACAAGGTGTCAATGACTGTGGGCATGGAAGTATTCCAAACTGTGCAATCTGCCATCTTGTGAGGTCCACGACAATAGAAACACTGAAGTGTCCAATTAACTGCTTCTTGAGCAGTTTCTACCCTTTGGACTGTTTCTATTTTGTGCACGGGAGGTTTTGAGTCCATCGTGGATGAAGCAAGACAATTTTTAGTATCATGGTCAAAGGTTTTACAATAGATGCAGTATAGAAAAACAGGTGCCTTATATGCACAATGAGGATTGGGATAGTCATAGTGATTGCATTCAACACAAGGCATTTCGCTCATCCCTTTTATAGGCATTAAGGATGTCTGGTTTTGAAGGTTTTTATCCTCTCTTCGAGATGTTGGTTGTAAGGTTTGAAGCAAGGCTGCATAAAATTCTGGAAATGTCAATTCTCAGATCGATCTTTCTTTTGCCATTGCTTCATTTGGTTTAGATGAGTAACATCTTGTAGCATGATCATCTTCTAGAGCAGGTTGTCATCTAAACGTATTGCTTCTTTGCAACATTGATCAAATGTTTCCGGATTGGATACAATGATCAAGTTATGTAAGCTGTTATTCTTTAAGCCCATCATGAAACATCTCCTCAATTGAACATCATTTAATTTTTCCCATGACTCTCACAACGTGAGTCCAAGAGTTTTATCCAAAGGATAAAATCTCTAATGGATTCATTGGGTTGGCGTTCAATTGAATAGAGTTCTGTTACTGCACTCCACCAATCACCTTGTCTGGAAAAGCCATGTATAAAGGCTGATTTCAAGTCTTGATTACCGACATTAATGCGTTGAACCATATACTTTCCTTCTAAGCATAAGTTCAATGCATGTACCTTAGTGGGGCAATTGGGATTCCCAAAGGCTTCACATCTCTGTTCAAACATTTGAATGAATTGAACAAGGTCCGTTGTTCCGTCGTATTTTCCCATAATTTTAGAAATTTGTACGGCCGTATCTTTGTATGAGTCATTGTTTGAGACCGTATGTGAGTGCTCTTGTTGGAAGAGACTCACTGAGTCCTTGGGCCACCCCCTTCCTAGACTAGTCAGTATGTCCAAGGTGTGGGTATCCAGGAAAGGGTTGGCACTTATAGAATTTGCAAGAATGTTAGGTGAGGGGCCAAAGCCTGGTGGAATCGAAGTGATAGGGGGTGTAAAACTCGATGACACGCTTATTATAGGCATGGTCAATGGCATGGGGAGGTGAATTGGCGGCATGGATCTCAATGGCTCGAAGATGTCAGCTAGATGTCAGCCATTAGGTTCAGTCCTTGTGTAATTACAGGCAATCCCTCTATTATGGCCATGTCAGAGTGCCTTAATGCTCCTTAATGAGCAATCACAGTTTTTTTTTTTTGCTTTTTATACTTTCCCATAGCCCATTACAGCCTCAACAAGCTTGGAGTACTCTTCATTGGATCAAACGGTTGCCCTAATTAGCCTAGGCGCTACACGCACGTAAACAACCTCGAGATATTTTTCCGAAAAAAGCGTATGCTAAGAACTTTCCAGATGGAAGAGGAGGTCCTAAAACCTATTTTCCATCTCTGTCTCGAACGAAAAAAAAATTCAAGAATTTTTTCCGTGTTTCGCTGTGCATGTTTTTTAGGGTGATCCAAAAGGAATTTTGAAAAACTTTGTATGAGGGAGTTGTAGTATTTTTGGAGTACTACAACTTCATTTCCCTGATTCGTCTATGATTTTGTCGTTTAGACTCTCAAAAAGTAGCCCGAATATGGTTCGTCGTCGTTTTCGAGCTGTTTTTGCGATTTTTCGTGGTTTTGGATTGTTTTTTATCTCGATTTTTAGGTCGAATTTTGAGGCTGCTGGTCGGAGGCCAAAATGATCGATTTTGACTTTGGACAAGCACGTCCAAAGTCAAAGAGCTCAATGTCAGCTTTTCAATGAGCCTTAGAGCGCCTTCATCGGATATACAATTTAGGAGATACGGGCCTCCAAACAGGAGTGGTTTCCATAGTTTTTTTTTTTGCCACGTGAACTTTTGTTTCACACCGTGAAACACTTTTCACGCATGAATCGGACTTCACGTGAAAATTAAATTTTGATTTTTTTAATTTTATTTTTTACATTTTTTGTCGCATGAACTTTCGTTTCACGCCGTGAAACACTTTTCACGTGTGAACCGGAGACTTCACGTGGAAATTAAATTTTGATTTTTTTTTGTCTAGTGGAAAATACGAATATCTCTTTTTGGGAGGAATATTTTTTGAATTTAGAATGAAAGGGATATGGGCATTTTCCCAAAAAAGGTAAGTGAAATAAAAAAAGTCAACCCTTTAATGATAAACCTTACACCCTTTATCATAAATGACTCCCAAAATGGACAAATTGACAACTCATGAGCATCTTCTCATTGAATGCTCATTAGCCTTAATGATTTATGTAAAAAGGCGATCAAGGATTTATCCAAGATTAATCCTTCCACTAATCTTTCTCTCTTTTACACTAATCAAAGACTCTAATTAACCACTAATCTCTAATTAATTTACACAATTGAGCACACCATTGGATAGAGCAAGGAAAAACTAATCTTTGTGCATTAACAATTGTGTAAATTAATTTAAATTAGGAGATTAATTAGACTCCTAATTATAGTCTCCTCTTTAAGGCAAATTTAAGCAAAGGAAGTCAAATTTCTCCAATTGATCATACAATTGATGTGAGTAGGTGTTTTGATGCATCCAGATGTTCTCAAAACACTCAAAAACCCAAATTTCGACTACTTATATGATCAATTTAGACCCCAATTAACATATTTTCTAAATTTTTAGCCTCTTTGAACAAGATTAAGGTCGGACATTCAGTTTGTAGTCTCATAGGTGAGCAGATTTATGCATAGCCCAGGGTCTCAGCATTGGAAGGCAGTTAGATGCATCTTTCGCTACTTGAGTGGCACCATACATCTTGGGCTGTTTTATTCCAAGGGGGGATCGTTGCCGCCAGATTTACATGCTTTTTCAGACTCAGATTGGTCTGGTTGCTATGACACAAGAGTGTCCACAAGTGGTTTTTGTTTCATGCTCGGTAGCTCATGCATATCTTGGTTGAGCAAGAAGCAACCTATTGTGGCCACTTCTAGTTGTGAAGCTGAGTACAGGGCAGCTTTCACAACTACGGTTGAGTGTGTGTGGCTCAGACGGCTTATGGATGACTTGGGTGTTGGACAGGAGTCTACCACCTCTATCTACACTGGCAGTCAGAGCGCATTGGCAGTTGCGAGAAACCCAGTTTTTCATGCTCGCACAAAGCACATTGAGGTGCATTATCACTATGTCAGGGAGACACTCTCAGCAGGAGAGATCAGCTTGGCCTATGTGCCAACACAGGACAACCTCGCCGATCTTTTCACAAAGGCGCTTCCTCGTGAGAAGTTCGAAGCTTTCCGTAAAGCTTTGGGCTTGCTCCCCTTTGTGGAATGATCTACTTCGGGCATGGCACTTCCCTATACACGAGTGCCAGCTCTCATTCACACCATCACTCCCAGGGGGGATTTGTTGCCATATATATAGGCAGTGATGTGTGTGAACACACTTAGGACCGCCGGGGCACTTTTTCCCTCTTTAGGAGGTTTTTTCCCCCGGCTTGTATATACGCCCATCATTCTAGAGCTAACTTATCTTTTGTACATTGACACAATCTAATACATTGTGTGTTGTGTGCATTCTTGCTTCTTCTTCTCCAAGCTTTGTGTGCTTTCCTGCAACCCTAATTCCAACAATCCTTCGACTGACTTTATGACTCCTATCATGCAACGATATCTTACAAATCTCACTCGTGTGCACGACATTTGATTTGAGTTCTGCCTATTCACATGAGTTCTTTGGATTAGTTTTTTTCCACTCAAATGGATTTTCAAAATCAAGCTTCTCTCTCTAGACTAATTTTCTCTCTCTAACCTTAACTTAGTAAAATGAAGGGATTTTCACGTACCAACTTTAAGAGATGTAAGGAGGGATCTTACATCCTCATCCACTTAAAGAATTGAGATGTCCTCATCTCTCAAGTTGGGGATAATCCTTGAGTAAATCTTCTTTTTCCTAAAAGTATCCTCTTAGGACCTTTTTCTCCTAAGAGACTTTTCCCAAACATCCGAAATTTCTTCAAGTTCTAAGTCCAACTATCCTTGGATAAGGGAGATGGCTTGTTCATCATCTAATATATGAGTGGGATTAGGCATATATTTCTTAAGCAAGTTGATATGAAGTTGACATGGAACACATTGTAGACTCCTAGAGGTACAGGGGTAGTAGCAATTCAGCTGCTTAATCCCCAAGGATAAATAAGTCTTCTTAGGTTGTACATAGAGAAATATCATATCTCCCTTTTCAAATACTTTCTTAGACCTTATGGAATCAACACATATACTATTTCTATATATCTCCTTAAATTTTTTAAAATTATTTAGCATTTAATGATCCATCTCATCTTACATTTGTTTTGATACCTCAACCCTTATCAACTGGTCTAGCCAATTCAATGGCGTGAGACAATCCTATCCATAGAGCACCCAATGGTGCAATGTGATAGGAGGTGTTATACGCAAACTCCATTGAATTGTCTCACACCAACTCAATGGTGCAATGTGATAGGAGGTGTTATACGCAAACTCCATTGAATTGTCTCATGCCAATTCAATGGCATGAGATAATCCTATCCATAAAGCACCTTGAAAGGGCTCATCCCAATGGTGCGGTGTGATAGGAGGCGTCATACGCAAACTCCACCATATGTAAGTAACTCATCCATCATCGTTTGGGATCTTGAACACAGTAGGACCGAATTATATCTTCAATCACTTAGTTTACTCTTTCTATTTAGACATCAATCTCTAGGTAGTTTTGAGATTTAAAGAAGTCCCTCTAATGCCTCGAAGAAGCAGTCCAAAACATAGAACTTTGTATCTTTGTCACAATTCTCCTCAATACCCCATGTAATCTGAATGTCTCTTTTAAGAAGACCTTGGTAATATTTAGTACAATGTTAGTCTTCTTTGTACGAATCAGATGGGGAACTTTGGTTAATCTATCCAGTATAACATGTAATCTTGATATAATGAGGATGTCTTGCAAGTATTATTCTCTTTTAGTCAAAATATTCTTCTTTATCCCCCATTCACATTGGGAACACACAATCGATTATTGAAATATAGGCATCCTTCATCTAGCTTGTACCCTTGTACTTTGGGGAGATTTGCTCTCCTATTTGAGTGAAGCAGTGACATGGGTGGAAATAAGTTTTCCTACCTAATCCTTTCTTTGACTTCCCCTAACAAAAGATCTCTTAGTAGAGGGTGGTAAGGATTTCTATGTAGCCTCGGTCAGAAAAGCCTTTATAAAATCTTTTGTCATAGCTACCACTTCAAAAATTGTTTGGGGGGGCGCAAAATAGAGGAGGTTAGAAAAACCTTGGTGATACTACTCTAAACTGTTCTTTGGTTAGCTCCAAAAATTCATTCATCTTTTCCTCATCGAATCTTTGGTGGAACAAAACCTTTGGTGGAGATACCACTCTATGTCATTCCCTCCCAGTTGATTATGGGCTCCAACCCATTGGATTCACAATAATTCCTCCACTCATTAGTTAAAGCTATTCAAATGACTATTAGGTGGGAAAGGGCCATCTCACTCCTTTTGTTATACCCGACTACATTGAAATACTCATCCATGGAGTCAATCAAGGATTCTGTTACTTCTCCTAGATTCTTCTTGTCACCCTTGAATTATCCTGGTTGAGCTTTGTAGAGTGCCTCCGTGACATCATTATCAAGGGGTTCCTTAGTGGATTCCAGGGTGGTGTTGGTTTTGATTCATATTTTTTGTAATTAGCCATTGTAATTAGCAAAGAGAAGATGGTTATACAAAGTTACTTTGGAAATTTACATTTGATTTTAGATGTTAAGATTAGAGTGCAAATTTCTTGAATTTATATCAAAGTATAAAAATTAATATATTTATCTATAAAGACTAGTTACAAAAACCACTTTTTAGGCTATGGATACAAACAGTATGAAATGACAAGAAAGATATTTATATACAAACTTTGTACACGAAAGATATAGGCTAAGATGATTAATTCTAGAAAGATATTCACCCAAATGATAATTATGTAGCCTAGAGATCCTATATTCCTTGACTAAGCCTAACCCCTCTATGATCATGCAGTGCAAATGTATGTGCAAGCGAGAAGTAATGAAAATGTGAGGGAAGAGTGTGGAGCTGCAAAAGGGACAATAAGAATCAAAATGTGTGAGATGTGGACCCCTCGATACAGCCCCTAACTCCATAGATTTTCATTATGGTTTATTTTGTAATTGTTTGAACTCAATGAATATATGTTTTTGTTAATGTTTTTTCCCAGTTTATTCTCCTATCTATTTATTTTAAAAAAAGTTGGGACAGATAGTTTTTTTTTTAAGCTTGGGGAGTTTTGTGAAAACTTCCCAATCCCAGCTTTTTTTAACAAGTTTATTTTTTCCCTATTGGAGCAGCATTTATAACAGCCACAAATAATACTACCCAGCAACAAAATTTTGCTACTAATAATGCTGCTAAGCAATGCTCCACTGCAGCGAATATAGTAGCATCTGTAGTAGTAGCGAAATGACCCTGACATTTACCAAGGCTTGTACATATTCATACGGTCTTAGAGTAGGAATCGCCATAAGTATATTTCATCGAACCATTTTCAAGTGCCCGTCCAAGGTGTAGATTTGGACATTGTTCCTTCATAGTTTGATCATACATGCTTTTGGTGTCTCCATCTTCTATTTGATGTAGGATTATAGTGGAAACTCTTGTTCTCCCCAAAATGGTTTAACATTCCCTCCACTTCAAAAATTATCACCTATTGCTATCCATTTTACCACTTGCTATTTTAGTTCTTGGAGAGATGAGATCTCGCTTGTGCTCCAAAAATGCCTAATACTTCATGTCCAAGCTTTGGAAAGCTTGTGGGAAGCCTACGGTTTGTGAAAAAGCCTCAAAAGATGCATGAAATTTTTAAAAATTTGGGAGAAATTTGTAGAATCCAAAATTGGTAGATCTGGGCATGAGAAATGGCTCAAAAAAGCTTAAGAAATCTCAATAAAGCTTTTACCAAAGCATTAGGAAGCTTATTTAGAGAACTAGGGTTTACAAATGGTTCAAGATAATTTAGAGAAAAAATAAGGAAAAATCTAAAAATGTAAAAATTAGGGTTTATGTAGAGAATGGATCAAAGTATGGAGCTCTAACACCACTGCAAGAACAAGGGTTGCACTCATCACATGGAGTACACATGCACCATCTCATGAGGGAGAAGGTCACCAATAGTAAAATGATTAGTGATTATTAATTATTGTAATTAGGGCTTATACTTGTAATTAGTTATTTTAATTAGGGCTTATATACTCTTGCAATTAGTTATTAGGGCTTATATTTGTCTTATATACGCTTGCCCCTTTTTACATTCACTTATTCTCTGGGCCCCTACATCCCATGGCCCCTTTGGCCCATTATTTACAAGGTTTGATCACTTTCACAAGGCATGTGAAATTTGCTACATTGTGTGTGTGTGTGTACATATATATATATATATATATATATATATATATATATATATATATATATATATATACCTACATACTGGGTTAACCTTATTTTGCTAGATAAAATTACACACTCTAGATAAAAGAAGGTGAAATTTGAGTTTACCTACCTCACATAATCTTCTAATTCAAACATCGAATTAATTCCCATGTACTTTTTGTTGCTTTATAGGCGATCTCATTGGAAAAGAGAATCTCAGAGCATCACCACCAAAAAGATTTGATGCCATTTTGTAGCTCAAAAAGAGATGTATCTATACCTACTTATAAAGCATGGTCTTTTAGGGACAACTAAGTTTTTCTTTCTTTGAAAGTTATCATGTATTCAAAATATCAACTCATGGACCAAAGAATGGTGTAGAGTTGGTTAACAAGATGATGCATGGTGGAGAAATATGTTGGAAAAGCATTTGCTCAATTCTCCACACTCATATTATTTCTACGAGTGTGATGGATGTGCTCTATTTTGTAAGGCCCCCCTTTGTGAGAGGAGTAGCCATTGTTGAAAAGATGCAGGGGGGAAGAGAGCTTGAGCTCTTGCAAGCACACACACACACTCACAAAACCCTAATAGAGAACACACAAGGTGAGAGGCTGAAAATCTTCTTCTTCTCTACTCAACACTCAACACACCATATACAAGATAAGAGTACACACAATATGAAAGGTACTCAACCAATACATACACGGGTTCTCTATAGTGTGAACTCGACTAAATGAGCTGGCGCTATAACTATGCCAGTCTCTAGAGTGGCTGTCACACAGCCTGTCATCCCACTGGCCGCATATCTCCCATGATCTCACCAACCATGCCAGTGGTGTAAGTGTGGAGCCTATCCCCCAGGCGGGTCATCAGTGTCCACCGCCTCACTAGAGCTCGATATCTCAACACTCCCCCTCGAGCTCAACTCCATCTCATGTACACCAAGCGAAGCCCTGAATCTACGAAGCTTCTCTGTACCCAATGCTTTGGTGAAGATGTCAGCTACCTGATCCTCTGTGCTGACATAAACAAGGTCAAGATCTCCTGCCAAGACCTTCTCTCTGACGAAGTGGTAGTGGACATCTATGTGCTTCGTACGAGCATGAAAGACTGGGTTCCTGGCCAACTGTATACTGCTAATGTTGTCACAGAAAATGACAACTTGTCTATCCACTGATAGACCCAAATCTGCAAGTAGCTTTCTCAACCAAGCTACCTCACATGCTGCCATAGCAGCTCCTCTGTACTCGGCCTCTGTACTCGATAGAGCAACCGTAGGCTGCTTCTTGCTGCTCCAAGTCACAGCAGCACTCCCCAAAGAAAACATGAATCCACTGGTAGATCTTCTATCTGAGATACTACCAGCCCAATCAGCATCTGTGTACCCATGTACACATATTTCTGTCCCAGTCTCATAGAATAGTCCACAATGCAAAGTAGACTTCACATACCTCAGTATGCGTCTCACTGCATCCAAATGCGGTTTCCGTGGAACCTGCATAAACTGACTCACCAACCCAACAGCATAGCTCAAATCTGGTCTGGTGATCGTCATGTAGATCAAACTTCCTACTATGCGTCTGTACATAGTAGGATCCTCCAAGATCTCTCCTGAATCTGCACTCAACTTGCCATTCTGATCCAATGGCACAGAAATAGGCTTACAGCCTGTCATACCATACTTGGACAACATGTCCAAGCCATACTGTCTCTGCAGTAATCCAATACCATGTGGTGACCTAATCACCTCAATGCCCAAGAAATATCTGAGCTCCCCCAGATCCTTCATCTCGAACTTCTGTCTAAGCAGGATCTTTACATCAAAGATCTCTGCATCATGGTCCCCCGTAATGATCAAGTCATCTACATAGATGACAACAAGCACAACTCCTGTATCACCATGTCTCACATACAATGAGAAATCTGCATTGGCTACATGAAAGCCAATAGTGACGAGATATTCAGAAATCTTGTCAGACCATGCTCTTGGTGCTTGCTTTAAGCCATACAAGGCTTTCTTCAACCTGCAAACATGTTCGGGGTGACCCTCATCCTCATATCCCCAGGTGGCTGCAACATATACACCTCTTCTTGCAAATCCCCATGCAAGAATGCATTCTTTACATCCATCTGATGTAAAGACCATTGCTTTGACGCAGCCACTGCTATCACAACTCTCACCGTTGCCATCTTGGCAACTGGGCTGAAAGTTTCCTCATAATCAATCCCATATGTCTGTGCATATCCTTTGGCTACCAATCTAGCCTTGTACCTGTTTATGCTTCCATCACTGTTATGTTTAACTTTGTACACCCACTTGCATCCAATGGCTTTCTTGCCTTCTGGCAGTTGCACTAAATCCCAAGTTTCATTTCCATATAGTGCATCCATCTCCTCATCCATAGCTTTCTCCCAACACACATTTCCAACAGCCTCATCAATGCATGTGGGCTCAACAACCTGCACAACCTTTGCCATATATGCATAGTGATGTGCCACATAACCATCATAGGTAAATCTCTGCATAGGATTTCTCACTCTCCCAGATCTTCGCAGCTTCTCATTCATGGCTTCCATAGCCTTCTTTACACCAGGTGTTCTCATAGCTGGGATCCCAAGCTCCTCATCAAGGCTCATATCTGAGCCACTAGACTCTCCATCAACATGAGAATGCCCTGCAGAAATGTCAGGCATACCAAGGGGCTCAAACACTTTCTCTTTTCCTTTACGTGATGTACTAATCACATTTGTAGGGCTGGTATTATGACGCAGCCTGCCACTCCATGGTCTATCAATAGACCCACTAGATGAGGACTCTCCTGGTCCACTCAAAGACTGTGATTGCTGACCTGCATTCTGTGCAACCACACTTCCACTCACATCAGCCCCAACAACTTCTTTTTCAGCAGCATACCAGCTGCTCATCTCATCAAAGACAACATCCCTGCTTACCCTCAACTCACGTGTAGCAGGGTTATAACACCTGTATCCCTTTTACTCAAGGGAGTATCCAATAAACACACATTTTTCAGCTTTTGGATCCAGCTTAGTTCTCAGCTCATCTGGCACATGCACATATGCAATACATCCAAAGACTTTCAGATGAGACAAATCTGGTTTTCTGCCAGTAAACCTCTCCTCTGGAGTTACATCATGTATGGCTGCAGTTGGATTCTTGTTCATGATGTATACTGCTGTAGAAACAGCCTCAGCCCAATAGCAATGCGGCATATTCTTCTCTTCCATCAATGCTCGCGGAATCTCAGCAATGTGCCTGTTTTTTCGCTCAGCAACTCCATTTTGCTGCGGAGTGTATCTGCATGTGAACTGTCTCCGAATACCATTCTTCTTCAAATATTCAGAGAACTCATTGGAGAAGTACTCTCCCCCTCCATCTGACCTTAGGCACTTTACATATTTCCCTGTTTGCTTTTCAACCAAAACTCTGAAATTCTGAAAGTGAGTGAACACCTCACTCTTCTCCTTCATGAAATATACCCACACTTTTCTTATGTGGTCATCAATGAAAGTCACATAGTACTTGCAGCCTCCCATAGATATGGTCTTCGTAGGACCCCATACATCTGAATGCACAACATCTAGTGCATTTCTGCTCACATATCTGTTACGTGGAAACACATGCTTTGTTTGCTTCCCAAATTGGCATGCTTCACAGATTTTATGCATACCTTCCACTTTAAATTTTGGCAGCCCTGTCACAATTCCTTTTGTCTGCATAGACTTCAATCTCTGCACATTCACATGTCCAATTCTTTTATGCCATATGTCTGTGTCTGCAACAATTCCTGAACCATTTGCAAACATCGCAGCACTCATCTCAGGCATGTCTACATCCAACGTAAACATTCTGCCCACTCTGTTGCCTTTTGCAACCAACCTGCACTTGTCTTTAAAATCTTCAACATAACATCCATCAGGGTTAAACTGAACCTGCAAACCCTGCTCAATCATCTGGCCAACTGAAACCAGATTCTTTGTTATGTTCGGTACATGAAGTACATCTGCAAGGTACTTCACTTTGCCATCCTGCATAGACAATGGCACATCTCCAATGTGGGCAATTGGATGAGCAGTGTCATCCCCTGTTTCCACAAAACCTGGTCTTTCAGGGTTTTTCATCTCCTTGAACCACTCCCCATGACTCGTCATGTGGTTCGAAGCGCCTGAATCCACATACCATACATTATCTTTTTGTGCTGCATCAACATTTTCAGACATGGCATTCACAACATGCTGCATAACAAACAACCTTTCATTATCCTCATTATTTCTGCTTGAGGATGCATAGTTGTTTTGCTGCACTTTCCCATTTTGCATGTCAGCCTGCTTCTTATAACATTCTGCCTGCACATGTCCGGTCTTACCATAATAATAGCATTCACGTGCATCATTGTATTGCCTTTGCCAATTTCCACGGCCTCTTTGACTCCCCCTACCTCTGAATTTGCCTCTTCCACTTGCGTGTTGTTGTTGTTGTTGATTCTGGGACTGTTGTTGTTGCTGCTGCTGCTGGCCATAATTCTGATTACCTGTTCGGCCACCTCCTTGACCGTGTCCACGGCCCCCTCTACCTCGTCCTCTTCCTGAACTCGTGTAGAAAGCCTGTTGCTCTGAACTGTTTTTACTTTGTGAAGACTGTTGGTCTTCACCCAAGCTCTTCTCTTCGATAATCAGCATAGACACCAAATCTGTAAAGTTGGGAATGTTTTCCCGAGTCTGAATAGACGTCTTAAACGCCTTGTATTGTGGCCCGAGACCACGTAGACAGACTTCCACCTTGTCATCATCATCTACTGACACACCAATAGATGCAAGGGATTCCACAATACCCTTTATCTTCAACGCATAGTCATTCACAGACATGCTCTTTTTCTCCACAGTATGAAGTTCATTCTTCAACTGTATCTTACGTGCCTTGGTATTTGTTTCATAAAGCTTTACCAAGGTGTCCCATGCCTCCTTGGGGGACTTGGCATCCTGAATGTGCCCAATCATGGTGTCCTGTATACTAATGGATAGCCAATACATAACCTTCCTGGCTCCTTGGTTCCAGTCTTTAAACTCTTTCACATCTGCAGCAGTCGGATTTATATCCGGTATCTCCGGTGCCTCTTCATCATGTTCACCTTCTATGTAGTCCCAATAGCCTTTTCCCATCAGGAAATTAGTCAACCTGAACCTCCAAGCATGGAAGTTATCCTTATCCAGTTTCTCAGCCACAATCTGTGTTATGCCATCATTAGACATCTTGCCAAACACACAATTTTACCAGAAACTGCACTCTGGTTTTTCCTACACAACTGCTGTATTTTCTGCACAGCGGTACTGCAGTCCACTCAAATGTCACAACCAGTGACCTCAATGTGCATACATACACCCAATGGCAACTGTAGACCTCTTTGCAGCACCCACAGTGTCTGCACAGTCAATCTGTCTTCCTGCAGTTCTTAAAACAGAGTTCTGCAGAGAATCGATGACTTACCCGCAGTGCTCGAAATCGCCTGCTTTCTGAAAAACGGAGCTCCAGACGCGCCCGAAACGCGTTTTCGGCCTGAAAATTTTTGTCCAAAGGACTGTATAGTTGCCCTATAGCTTTACTCTCGCGAAGAAAGCTCCTCAATCAGAGACCGTTTGCCGGTGCCTCCCGTAGAGCTCCCGACAAGGGTGTAGTCACCAACACAATAGGGAAGAGTAGTTGAAGCTCTTACCCTCGTACCGCTTCCTGTGGTTCTCTTGCTTGCAGCTCATCCCTTAGCACGAACCAGGCTCTGATACCATGAAAAGATGCAGGGGGGAAGAGAGCTTGAGCTCTTGCAAGCACACACACACACTCACAAAACCCTAATAGAGAACACACAAGGTGAGAGGCTGAAAATCTTCTTCTTCTCTACTCAACACTCAACACACCATATACAAGATAAGAGTACACACAATATGAAAGGTACTCAACCAATACATACACGGGTTCTCTATAGTGTGAACCCGACTAAATGAGCTGGCGCTATAACTATGCCAGTCTCTAGAGTGGCTGTCACACAGCCTGTCATCCCACTGGTCGCATATCTCCCATGATCTCACCAACCATGCCAGTGGTGTAAGTGTGGAGCCTATCCCCCAGGCGGGTCATCAGTGTCCACCGCCTCACTAGAGCTCGATATCTCAACAATTGTG
Organism: Cibotium barometz; assembly: GCF_041138505.1. Classification (NCBI taxonomy): domain Eukaryota; kingdom Viridiplantae; phylum Streptophyta; class Polypodiopsida; order Cyatheales; family Cibotiaceae; genus Cibotium; species Cibotium barometz. The sequence continues at coordinate 19,358,267 of NC_141073.1, forward strand.
GCGAGGGCCCTCAGAAGATGGCTTATGTAAACTTTTGGCACCTTGCCAACAAGTAGGATGCATACTTATGCGGGCTATGTAACCGCATTAGTGAGTGCTAGATAGCAAACCAAGAACACATTGTTCTTGGGTTGTGGGACCCTTTCTAGGGTCCAGAGAATTTCAAATGGTCGGTTGGTCATTTTGGACCAAGCTCGGCTAATGTGGCCAAGATATGTATGTGGCAACCCTAGGTACTATATATAGACTAGTTTGGCAACCTTAGTTTTTCACCGAGTTCATTGTGTTTAAGCACTCTTGTAAGCAAGACATCTTCCATTCATATTCTCTCTACATCGCTATCAAATCTCCTTACTCGGGGGGTGAATGCCGTTAGTTTATAATCAAATTTATAAGTAGTAATATTTTTTACTCTCCACTTCTTTCTATAATTGAGTTCATTGTATTATGTGATCATGCCATTATTGTGCATTCTTACACAATGGGGTTTTTTTGACTTTGTAAAAAGTGAATGCATGATTGGAAAATAATGGCTTACCATGTGTACAACCCTTTTGTGCATAGGAGTTGTAGACAATTGTAATTTTAGATTTTTAAAGTGTAAAATATACTAATACCTAAACCCTATGTTTGGGATTTCCTTAACAATGTCATGGAAAAGGAGGGGGCACCCCAATGCTAAATTTAGGGGATTTATGGCCAATAAGCCCCATGAAAATTGGCTTGCAATCAAGGCAATATTTAATAGTGGTCCAAATAATTTTCTTGAGGGAAAAGAAAGGTCATGTTTGTTTCATTGGGAGCAAAGAAACGTGAGTAAGTGTGTTCCTCCACAATGGCGAGAGGAGTTTAAGATGTGAGAGGTGTTCTTTTGGGATGCCATGACTAACAAGAGCTTTGAAGAGTAGAAAATTATGTTCACTTCAGCCCTTATAAGTGTGTGTTGTGATTTCTCAAAGCCTTGCACCATGAGGGTGGATGCATGTGGAAGAGGCATTGGAGCTGTCTTGTATCAAGATCATGGAGTGATTGCATATAAGAGCCGAGAGCTAAAAGCTAAGTGATAAAGAGATGAAAATGCATTTATACGATCAAGAGATGTTTGATCTTGCATTCCACCATCAAGACTTGGCACCACTACCTCTATGTTGGAGTAGATTTTATGTGAGGAGTGATGATAGAGTGTTGAAACATTTTTTATATCAACCCAAATCTCTCTCCCAAGCAAAGAAGGTGGGTTGCTACTCTTCAAAAATATGACTTCAAGATAACTACATAAAGGGGAAGGATAATGTGGTTGTCAACTCACTCTCTAAAAATGTGGATAGGTTCATTGGCAGCCTTATTGGAGGTGCATAGTGATTGGATCATTGACATACAAGTGTTAGCATAGCCTTACTAACATGGGGGAAAACAGATGCTCCTACACACATAGCCATGGGGTACACATGTACACATAAGCATGGAGTAGGAGACATGGATCAAGAATAAGATATATGATACAAGATAAAGGTACAAGCAAAACATCATAGTGTATTCATATCCATCATCTATTATATATCCAATTTGCATACAAGAGGGGCTTTATATAGCCATCCAACCATGTGACTCTTAGGATACCCATGTGACTATTGGGCTCCCATCCACAAGAACATAACTCGCCCCACTAGCCCTCTTGTAACCACTTCTTGATATGACATCTTTTAATGACTAAATCCCACAACTCATTAGCCTAAGCTAATGCTAGTAATTCTAGGGGGTGTTCACACCCAAGCTAATGACAAAATTCTAGGGGGTGTTCACACTCGTCAACACCTCTCTTCCCCTTTGTTTAATTGGGGGTGTACATCTCCTATCAATAACAAGTACATCATGAAAATCTATGAATAAGTGGCTGCTAGAAGGTATAATGCAAGCCATTTCAAGTCATACAATATAATCATGTAGAACCACATAAAACTGATGGTAGACCAAGGAGATGATGAGAAGATGGTTTCCACCAATCCAATGAAGAATCCACAAATATATGCCAATGAATAATCTCATCCAAGGGCACTCAAGTGTGCTACCATCTGTGTCGGGGAAGATTCATCTCTGGAAGTCCGTAAAGTGAGTTCTCCCTTAGGTCCTAAAATTACAACATCCAACAAGTAAGTGCATTCTAGAAATCATTACATCATTTTCTTATGCTTTTAAAATTTTCATTTTGGTTTAAATTTTGTTTGTTTCTTTTCCTTACAGGAAACTTGGTAGGGACATCGGTGAGCTTTTCCTCTAGACCTCATGCCTTCTCACTCGGTCTTACGGTGGGTATCTCGGCGGCAGGTATCTCACTAAGCTTTCTCCTCCGGCTTTCATGCCTCTTTATCCGGGACTTATAGGCAACTTAGTAGGGATCTTCAACTGGGCTTCCTCTGGACCTCATGCCTTCTCACTCAGTCTTACATGTGTCTCGGTAGTATCGTCAGTGATACTCTTCCTCTCGCCCTCATGCCTCATTTTTGGACTTACAGGTGATGTGGTCGGGACCTTGCTGGGCTTCCTCCATACCTCATGCTTTCTTTGTATATTTCTTCCCAAGGGAAAATCTAGTCATACCCAAAGGGTGGTCGTTTTGTGTCAAGGAGCTACGCTTTATGGTCATTTTGTGTCAGGGAGCTACGCTTACACTCAGGGTGTTAAGCAAGGCAAGGGCCTTGTAGGGTGCATGAAGAGACTAACTATTGGGGAGCACGAATTACATGCCAAGTTTGCAATCTGGGAGGGTATCAAGTGTAGCAAGGATTTTCAGCCAGTCGTAGTAGTTGACTTCATCACTATTGACAAAAGAAAGTTTGAAAATTTTCACCCACATGGGTTGTGTATGTGAGGTTTATGGGTGCAATTGTTGGGACCCTCCCCTTTCTAGAGTTTGTGCTAAGCTCCAAATGCCGAGTTATGGCTCAAGGGGAGGTGGTATGTGGGTGGGGGGTGGGAATAAATATGCGGTTAGAGGAGGAGCTCCATGGGTGTGCTCGAGGCATCTATTCACGTCGAGGTGCATGTATGGAGGGGCCCCACTAGATGAGGGCTCTTCATAAATCGTTTTGCCCTCACGGCCAAACGTGTGTGACATGGCAATCACATGTGAATGTGCTATGGTGGTCGCATCGCCCAATGAGCGAAAGGTGTCCATAGTGTGTGGGGAAGCCTAGAAAAGCATCAACAGTATGCACACAAACCCAAAATAGGAGTTTTGGCATTTTGCCTTACGTGTTAATGCACTCTTAAGGTAAAAAATGGTCTTTTGAGGGTTTTATGTGTGTAAAAACGACCCTAGTGAGTCGGGGAGGTAGACCATAAGTATCATTAAAGACTTGGAAATTTTGAATTTTTCTAATTTTTTTTGGAAAACGTCTACCGTTACGCTTAGAAGCATGCGCTCGGACGCTTATGTGCAAATGCCCATGGCAAGTTTTTTTTTTTAAATTTCTTCTTTTGGAATGTCTACCCAAACGCTTAGGTGCGAGTGCTTGTGGCAAGGTTTTTTTTTTTGAAATTTTTTTAAGAACGTCTGCCTGGACGCTTAGAAGCATACGCTGCCTTGATGCTTAGGTGAGAATGCATGGTAAGTTTTTTTTTGGATTGGTGCACCTGAACACTTAGAAGCGTATGCCCGTGACTTTAGGTGTGAATGGCTGGCAGGTTTGAAATTTGAATTTGAATTTGGAGGGAAGTGATTGATGAATGGGGGCAACTAAGATCCCCTCATTGATGCAAGGTAGGTGGGAAAAAGCTAAAGTTAGAGGCTACCTCTAAATTAGTGGTTTTTGACTAATTTAGAGGCACTCTAACTTAACTAAAGATTAATTCTTCTTAATTTGAATTTGGAGGGAAGTGATTGATGAATGGGGGCAACTAAGATCCCCTCATTGATGCAAGGTAGGTGGGAAAAGGCTAAAGTTAGAGGTTACCTCTAAATTAGTGGTTTTTGACTAATTTAGAGACACTGTAACTTAACTAAAGATTAATTCTTCTTAATCTCACTATTAATCATCATTTAACCCTCTTCTTGGCTCTCTAATTACTCCCTAATGGTGAGGAGTTTAGAGAAGGAGATTTTATATGTGGATTAGCAATGTTTAGGCTAACCTAATGATGTGATCACCCCTAGTTAATCTCTTTAATTAACCCACTCAAAAGAGGAAAAATTAGGCAAATAAGACCTAATTTTAGCACTAATTCTGACTAATTGTGAGCTAATGGAAGTGGACTAGGCATGAAATTAGATCAAGCAAGTGTTTAAACCCACTCCAAATACTCTGATTGCAAGCAATTAGGCTCAATTTTTTTATTTTTTGCTCTCGTCAAGTTCACTAATCACACTAACCAATAGATTAGTGATAATTAGTAAAAATTTAGAGATTGTTTTTGCTTTTTTTGGGTTTTTTGGTGGGTTAGGGTTATATCTAACATTCCTAAGCTACCTATGTATACTAATCTAACATAAAACATGTTTGGAAGCAAAAAAATTAGTAGAAAACACATATGTTAAAGTAAAAATCATCTTCTTTGAGCTCTCTAATCACCCAAATCTGTAGTTTTTTTTAACCTAAACACTTGCTAATCCTACTCCCAACCACAAGCTATGCACAAAATCAAAACAAATCCTACTTACTTGTTGGCACTGAGCTATGGAGACTCCGTTGGATTTGAATCAAAGAAGGCTTTGACAAATAACGGATTGGCACTCCCCGGAAGCAACGCCAAAGATGTTAAACTCACCCTAATGTGTTCTGGGAAGTTGCCAATCCACCAAGCTCGAGCTAGGCACTCAAGAGCTCCACCGTAGCCGCTCATCACTGTCGTCCTCCCGCACTTGTTTGTCACACTAAGGCAGTTGCTCTAATCCAACAAGTGGTGTAACCTCTCTCGCGAAGATCATGTGGGATCTTTGTGGAAGACAATCGCGATGGTAGTTTAATCACTCAAGAAAGAAGAAGAGAAGAAGCAAGAGGAAAGCAAGAGAGAACAAGTGATTAGCACACTGATCACTCCCAAACCCTAACCCTAAGCATACCACACATGCTAGATTAGAGCTGCAAGAGAGAGGGAGAAAGAACACTCCACTTCTATTGCACAAATGGGAGAATGAGTTACAAACAAGAGAAATTGGCTTTTATAGTTCTAAGCCTTTTCCCACTAGACAAAACATAGTTACAAGCCTTTTCTTTATGGTTTGGCCAACTGACCAAGATCCTCTTGTCTATCCTTCTAAGCTCAATACTTGGGAGTGTCTTTAGGGTGTTTCCCTTATCGAATGAAGGGATTTACAATATAGTGTGGGTGCCCATTACATAAGTGTATAGACATAGTTGTCATAGGAATGTGTTAACCAATATGCGGTACTTGTCGTGACACAACTCACACATTCTCCCCATTATAGTGTTTTGATTTGATCAAATCCCCCACAAGTACATCACACCAGTGTGTAAGACCAAGTGTGCTCCCCAACAAGTAGAGCTTGGTGCAATACCAAGGTTCTTTCCATTCATCTTAACTTTTAGGGTTTTTCACAAAATTTTCCTTGGGGAAAAACTTCTTCTATATGCAAATCCCTCTCAGACACTTAATTGGGGTGTTAATCCCTAATAATGGATAAAGTTTAGAAACTCTTTTCCCAATTACTCGTCGCAAACTTACTCCACGATAATCTCATAAGGATAGAGTTTAAAAACTCTTTTCCCAATTACTTGTTTGCTGACTCACTAGACGACTGGTCTTGTGTCAATTGTAGAGTTAAAAAACTCTTCTTTAAACCTCCAAATTTCCTAGATAAGTGATCACACATCCATTGTAAACGAGCTCCTGGGGTGCTCACATACAGCAGAGAAGTTCCGACGGTAGCTCTCCATCAGCGAGCAAATGGGGCTTCATCTGGGTGACAAGGGTCTAGCGTTGCTGCTGCTACTTACCTCACCTTTTCTCTGCATCGGCCTGGGAAGTCTTCATGCACCCCTGCTCGATATTCTCTCTAATATTCCATACCAAAAATTAGTATTAATCCATTAAATTAAGAAAAGAGTCCCTCTCTCTCTCTCTCTCTCTCTCTCTCTCTCTCTCTCTCTCTCTCTCTCTCTCTCTCTCTCTCTATATATATATATATATATATATATATATATATATATATATAGTTCAAGTCCCACCGTTGGTCTTATATGCCCTCGTGTGGCATTCTACCGACGTTAATACCCCCCCCCCCTCTCTCTCTCTCTCTCTCTCTCTCACCAAGCTTAATACTTTCTCTTTTTCTCTCTCACGCACACTCTCTAATCAAAATAATGCTGATATCTTTTTCTTCCTCATGATTCTAGTACTCGAGATGATCTAGAAATCTAGAAAGTGGGAATAATATTACCTCAATATATCATAGTAATATCTCTTCCCCCCAGATGTTTGGGCAAGAAGGTTACACTTTATAAAATCCATAATCCATAATTAAGAAAAGGGTGTTAAAATGGCTATTGGGAAAAGCTTTTGGCATGCTTTTAACGGCATGGGGCCACCCAAGATGCAAGAAGCACTTAATGATGCACAATAAAAATATCAAGAACACCAAGAAGCATGCTAATCTCCCTTGTCATTGGGTTTTGAGAAAAGCAACAAACATCATGGTTAATCTAGAATCAAGAAAAATTCATACATGCTACTAATCTCTCTTCTTGCAAGAAATGAGCATGGATTACGCATTTGACTTTTAATCAAGAGCTTGTGGGCAAGGAGAAGAATCATGCATGCTACTAATCTCTCTTTTGCAAGAAATGCATATAAATTAGGCATTTGACTTCTAATCAAGAGCTTGTGGGCACGGAGAAGAATCATGCATGCTACTAATCTCTCTTCTTGTGCAAGAAATGCGTATGGATTAGGCATTTGACTTGTAATCAAGAGCTTGTGGGCAAGGAGAAGAAATGCATATGGATTAGGCATTTGACTTCTAATCAAGAGCTTGTGGGGGCAAGGAGAAGATCAAAGCTTCTCATCCTGTCGTGATGGCCAAGTGTCAGCATAGCCTTGCTAACATAGGGAAAAACACATGCTCCTACGCACATAGCCATGGGG